>NC_069504.1:1044478579-1044805188 GCF_027579735.1 Bombina bombina
TCCTCCTGAGTCCACAAACCCTGTGCTTTCAGGGAATTCCAGACTGCACCCCAGCCCAATAGGCTGGCGTCCGTCGTCACTATGACCCATGCTGGCCTGTGGAAACACATTCCCTGGGACAGATGATCCTGTGACAACCACCAAAGAAGAGAGACTCTGGTCTCTTGATCCAGATTTATCTGAGGAGATAAATCTGCATAATCCCCATTCCACTGATTGAGCATGCATAGTTGCAGTGGTCTGAGATGCAAGCGAGCAAACGGAACTATGTCCATTGCCGCTACCATTAGACCGATTACCTCCATACACTGAGCCACTGACGGCCAAGGAATGGAATGAAGAGCTCGGCAGGTGGTTAAAATCTTTGATTTCCTGACCTCCGTCAGAAAAATTTTCATGTCCACCGAATCTATCAGAGTTCCCAGGAATGGAACTCTTGTGAGAGGGATAAGTGAACTCTTTTTACGTTCACCTTCCACCCGTGAGATCTTAGAAAAGCCAACACGATGTCCGTGTGAGATTTGGCTAGTTGGTCAGTTGATGCCTGAATTAAGATATCGTCCAGCTAAGGCGCCACTGCTATGCCCCGCGGCCTTAGAACCGCCAGAAGGGACCCTAGCACCTTTGTGAAAATTCTGGGAGCTGTGGCCAACCCGAAGGGAAGAGCCACAAACTGGTAATGCTTGTCCAGAAAGGCGAACCTGAGGAACTGGTGTTGATCTTTGTGGATAGGGATGTGTAGATACGTATCCTTTAAGTCCACGGTGGTCATATATTGACCCTCCTAGATCATTGGTAAAATAGTCCGAATGGTCTCCATCTTGAAGGATGGGACTCTGAGGAATTTGTTTAGGATCTTGAGATCTAAAATTGGTCTGAAGGTTCCCTCTTTTTTGGGAACCACAAACAGATTGGAGTAGAACCCCTGCCCCTGTTCTGTTTTCGGAACTGGGCAGATCACTCCCATGGTATATAGGTCTTCTACACAGCGTAAGAACGCCTGGTTTACAGACAATTGAGAAAGATGGAATCTCCCCCTTGGAGGAGAATCTTTGAAATCTAGAAGATACCCCTGGGTTACGATTTCTAAAGCCCAGGAATACGATTTCTAAAGCCCAGGAGTCCTGAACGTCTCTTGCCCAAGCCTGAGTAAAGAGAGAGAGTCTGCCCCCTACTAGATCCGGTCCCGGATCGGGGGCTACCCCTTCATGCTGTCTTGGTGGCAGCAGTGGGCTTCTTGGCCTGTTTACCTTTGTTCCAAGTCTGGTTAGGTCTCCAGACTGACTTGGATTGGGCAAAATTCCCCTCTTGCTTTGCAGCAGGGGAAGAGGTAGAGGGACCACCTTTGAAGTTTCGAAAGGAACGAAAATTATTTTGTTTGGTCCTCATCTTATTTGTCTTATCCTGAGGAAGGGCATGGCCTTTCCCTCCAGTGATGTCTGAAATGATATATTTCAGTTCAGGCCCAAATAGGGTCTAACCCTTGAAAGGGATGGCTAAAAGCTTAGATTTTGATGACACATCAGCAGACCAGGACTTAAGCCACAACGCTCTACGCGCTAAAATGGCAAAACCATTTGAAAAGCGGCATCTGTAATGAAAGAATTAGCTAGCTTGAGAGCCCTAATTCTATCCAGAATATCATCTAATGGGGACTCAAACTGAAGAGCCTCCTCCAGAGCCTCGAACCAAAAAGCAGCTGCAGTAGTTACAGGAACAATGCACGCTATAGGCTGAAGAAGAAAACCCTGATGAACAAATATTTTCTTTAGGAGACCCTCTAATTTTTATCCATAGGATCTTTGAAAGCACAACTGTCCTCAATAGGTATAGTTGTACACTTAGCCAGGGTAGAAATAGCTCCCTCCACCTTAGGGACCGTCTGCCACGAGTCCCGCATGGTGTCTGATATGGGAAACATTTTCTTAAAAGTAGGAGGGGGAGCGAACAGAATACCTGGTCTATCCCACTCCTTAGTAACAATGTCCGAAATACTCTTAGGGACCGGAAAAACATCAGTGTAGGCAGGAACCTCTAGAAATCTGTCGATTTTACACAATTTCTCTGGAACTACAATAGGGTCACAATCATCCAGAGTCGCTAAAACCTCCCTGAGCAATAAGTGGAGGTGTTCTAGTTTAAATTTAAAAGCCGTCATATCTGAGTCCGTCTGAGGGAACATCTTTCCTGAATCAGAAATCTCTCCCTCAGACAGCAAATCCCTCACCCCCAACTCAGAAGATTGTGAGGGTACATCGGATATGGCTAATAAAGCGTCAGAGGGCTCAGCATTTGTTCTCACACCAGACCTACTGCGCTTCCCCTGCAACCCAGGCAGCTTAGATAAAACCTCTGTGAGGGTAGTATTCATAACTGCGGCCATATCTTGCAGGGTGAAAGAATTAGACACACTAGAAGAACTTGGCGTCGCTTGTGCGGGCGTTAATGGTTGTGACACTTGGGGAGAATTAGATGGCATAACCTGATTCCCTTCTGACTGAGAATCATCCTGCAACATACTTTTAGTAGCTAAAATATGTTCTTTGCAATGTATTGACCTTTTAGTGCATGAGGGACACATTCTAAGTGGGGGTTCCACAATGGCTTCTAAACATATTGAACAATGACTTTCCTCAATGTCAGACATGTTGAACAGGCTATTTATGACTACAAACAAGCATGAAAACACTTTATTTAGTGAAAAAAATAACAATCTTAAAAAGCGGTACTGCGCCTTTAAGAGAAAAAAAGTATACACGTTCTGCAAAACTGCTTTAAAATGCACACAATTTTTCAAATTTTTGATAGCAGACTCAATATGTGTATTTAAGTTTGCCCCACAAGAAAATTTAACATTTAACCCTTTATTGTGCAAACCGGATTGAAATAATGCCTAAATCCAGAAAAACACCCCCAGCACCTTGCCACAGCCCTGCTGTGGCGCCTACCTGCCCTCAGGGATTGCAAATATGGGGTTAAAGCTTTGATTTGGCCCAAAACATCCACAAGGGCCCTCAGGAGTTGGAGCTTGCTACTTGCAGAGTGAAAACAACTGCGCATCTGAGGCGCGAAAATAGGCCCCGCCCATCTCACTCGATGTCTCTACAGCCTCAAAGAACTGTACCAGAGAGGTTTTAACTAGCCATGTGGGTCTGAGACCCAAAAAATAAGCCAAGTGTACCCTCAATAAAGTTGCCCAAAAAACGTTATTGCACACAAAACGTTAACAGCACTCCCAGTTCATAAAACGTTTGCCCACAAACATTCAAAACTCAGTGTCAACCATTTTTAATTAGCCCCTTATGCAAGCTTAGTAATGCCTTTCTATAGCTCTTAGGATTACTGCTTACCCTTACCCTCATGGGGATACTGTCAGCCTTTCTGAAATACACAGTCTCTCCAGAAAAAATGACTGAACATACCTCACTGCTATATAGCATGAAAACGTTGCTCACACTGAAGTTTCTTGTACCCCTCAGCCTCTGTGGGAACAGCACTGGATCTTAGTTACAAATGCTAAGATCATCATCTTCCAGGCAGAAGTCTTCATCCATCTTCTGCCTGAGAGTAAATAGCACACACCGGTACCATTTAAAACAAAAAACTCTTGCTTGAAGTAATTAAAAACTAATATTTTATCACCTCTTTCACTTTACCCTTCCTAGTACTTAGAGTAGGCAAAGAGAATGACTGGGGGGTGGAGCTAAGGGAGGAGCTATATAGACAGCTCTGCTGTGGTGCTCTTTGCCACTTCCTGTTAGCAGGAGGATAATATCCCACAAGTAAAGGATGATTCTGTGGATTTGTCGTACCTTATAGAAGAAAATATATATTCAGCACATAATTTGTATATTACTTACAATGAAGAAGACAGAAGAATACTATTACCAGATGCAAGAGTGCACTATTGGGAGCTAGCAGCTGATTGGTGGCTACACACGCATGCCTCTTGTCATTGGCTCACCAGATATGTTCAGCTAGCTCCCAGTAGAACATTGCTGCTCTGCAGCTTACTTTAGCTACAGTTTTACTCCTTTACAGGAGTTAAATGCTGTTATATGCAAGCAATAGTGCAATATAAAATGTTCTTACACATTAGAGGATTTTATTTTTTAACAACTTTATTTTTTTAATTTTTTTTTTTGCATTTTTATGTCTTTTTCAAGGGACATTGCTGCACAAACTATTATCTGTCTTTACAATCCCCCCCAAATTATTTACAACATTGCAATACACAATCTGCTATGAAAAAGGCTGTTTGGCTTTTTTCAACTCTGAGATCAGAACCATTTACACAGCTCCAGTGCTGGTATTGGGACATACTGGGGTATACACTCTGCACGTGCTTGATTGGTGCTGGTATGGGGCTATATGAAGCCTCTCCACTGGGTATACACTCTGCATGTCAAAAGAGTGGAGAAAAGAAATAAGAGTGCTGGGGAGCCCGGGAGCTAATACCAAATGGAGGGAAACAAATATCTATTTAACACAAGTTTCTTATAAAATAATTTTCACCTAGATTACGAGTTTTGCGTTAATTAACAGGGGTGCAGAGTTTATGCTCACCGCCCACTTACAGACAGCGCTGGCATTACGGGTTTTTACAAACCCGGTGTTAACTGCAAAAAAGTGAGCGTAGAGCAAAATTTTGCTCCACATCTCACCTCAATACCAGCGCTGCTTACGTTAGCGGTGAGCTGGCTAAACGTGCTCGTGCACGATTTCCCCATAGGAATCAATGGGGGAGAGCCGGCTGAAAAAAAACCTAACACCTGCAAAAAAGCAGCGTAAAGCTCTTAACGCAGCCCCATTGATTCCTATGGGGAAAATACATTTACAGTATGTCTACACCTAACACCCTAACATGAACCCCGAGTCTAAACACCCCTAATCTTACACTTATTAACCCCTAATCTGCCGCCCCCGACATCGCCGACACCTGCATTATATTATTAACCCCTAATCTGCCGCTCCGGACACCGCCACCACCTACATTATACTTATGAACCCCTAATCTGCTGCCCCCAACATCGCTGCCACCTACATTATAGTTATTAACCCCTAATCTGCCGCTCCCAACGTCGCCGCCACTATATTAAAGTAAATGTAAATTTTGATGCTAAAGTGCCCGGTTTTAAAAACTTTGATTACAAACAGGGGCACTTTAATTCATCAAAATTTACATTTCACTCCTGTTGTGAAAAAATACTTGCATCAGCCAATAGGATTTTTTCTACCTTAATTCCGATTGGCTGATAGAATTCTATCAGCCAACCTGAATTGAAGGGACGCCATCTTGGATGACGTCATTTAAAGGAACCTTCATTCTGTGTTTAGCTGTCGGAAGAAGAGGATGCTCCGCGTCAAATGTCTTGAAGATGGACCCGCTCCGCGCCGGATGGATGAAGATAGAAGATGCCGTCTGGATGAAGACTTCTGCCCGTCTGGAGGACCACTTCGCCCGGCTTGGATGAAGACTTCTCCCGGATTCGTTGAGGAATTCGTCCCGGTTGGGTGAAGACGTCTCCCGGTAAGGTGATCTTCAGGGGGTTAGTGTTAGGTTTTTAAAGGGGGGATTGGGTGGGTTTTAGAGTAGGGTTGGTTGTGTGGGTGGTGGGTTTTAATGTTGGGGGGGGAATTGTAATTTTTTTTTCAGGTAAAAGAGCTGATTACTTTGGGGCAATGCCCCGCAAAAGTCCCTTTTAAGGGCTATTTGTAATTTAGTGTAGGGTAGGGCTTTTTTTATTTTGGGGGGGCTTTTTTTATTTTGTTAGGGGGATTAGATTAGGTGTAATTAGTTTAAAAATCTTGTAATTTGTTTATTATTTTCTGTAATTTGGTGTTTATTTGTTTGTTTTTGTACTTTAGATAATTTTATTTAATTGTAATTAATTGTATTTAATTTAGGTAATTAATTTAATTGTAGTGTAGTGTTAGGTGTAATTGTAACTTAGGTTAGGTTTTATTTTACAGGTAAATGTGTCTTTATTTTAAGTAGGTAGTTATTAAATAGTTAATAACTATTTAGTAACTATTGTACCTAGTTAAAATAAATACAAAGTTGCCTGTGAAATAAAAATAAACCCTAAGATAGCTACAATGTAACTATTAGTTATATTGTAGCTAGCTGAGGGTTTATTTTATAGGTAAGTATTTAGTTTTAAATAGGAATTATTTAGTTAATTGTAGTAATTTTATTTAGATTTATTTAAATTATATTTAAGTTAGGTGGGGTTAGGGTTAGACTTAGGTTTAGGGGTTAATAACTTTATTATAGTGGCGGAGACGTTGGGGGCGGCAGATTAGGGGTTAATAAATGTAGGTAGGTGGCGGCAATGTTAGGGCCGGCAGATTAGGGGTTAATAATATTTAAACAGTGTTTGCGATGCGGGAGTGCGGCGGTTTAGGGGTTAATATATTTATTATAGTGGTGGCGATGTCCGGTTCGGCAGATTAGGGGTTAAAAAAATTATTTTAGTGTTTGCGATGTGGGAGGGCCTCGGTTTAGGGGTTAATAGGTAGTTTATGGGTGTTAGTGTACTTTTTAGCACTTTAGTTAAGAGTTTTATGCTACGGCGTTGTAGTGTAAAACTCTTAACTACTGACTTTAAAGTGCGGTACCAGGCTTGACAGGAGAGGGTGTACCGCTCACTTTTTGGAAGACTCGTAATACCGGGGCTATGCAAGTCCCATTGAAAATATAGGATACGCAATTGACATAAGTGGATTTGCGGTATTTCCGAGTCTGGCCAAAAAAGTGAGCGGTACACCTGTACCTGCAAGACTCGTAATACCAGCGGGCGTTAAAAAACAGCGTTGGGACCGGCCAACCCCTGCTTTTTAAGCCTAGCGCAAGACTCGTAATCTAGCCGTTTGTTAGTTAATTTAATACTAAAAAATGAAATAAAATATCAAGATCATACAAGATACAATGCATACAATGTAAGTTTGCAAAAAGATAAAGTGGCTGTCGAGAAATCTGTATTCAGTTATATCTAGATCTCACAAATGTACCAGCGTTTGTCTTTTACACACTATTTGTGCTTAGTAATAAACAGCCAGATTACGAGTTTTGCGTTATGAGCGACTCGGGAATAACTTGCAAGTTATTTCCATCTCTCACCTTTAATAGCGCTGCTATAACAGGTTTGCAAAAACCCGGCGTTAGCGGGCAATATGGCAGCGTTGAGCTCCATACCGCACTCAAATACCAGCGCTGCTTTGAGCTGGTTTTACATGCTCGTGCACAATTTTCCCCATAGACATCAATGGGGAGAGCCGGCTAAAAAGAAGCCTAACACCTGCAATAAAGGAGCATAAAGCTCTGTAACGCAGCCCCATTGATTGATTCCTATGGGGAAAGAAAATGTATGTTTACACCTAACACCCTAACATAAACCCAGAGTCTAAACACCCCTAATCTTCTGCCCTCGACATCTACATTACACTTATTAACCCCTAATCTGCCTCCCCCGACATCGCCGCCACCTACCTACACTTATTAACCCCTAATCTGCCGTCCCCAATGTCGCCGCCACCTATATAAATTTATTAACCCCTAATCTGCTGCCCCCAACGTCGCCGCCGCCACTATACTAAAGTTATTAACCCCTAAACCTCTGGCTTCCCATATTACTAACACTAAATAAATATATTAACCCCTAAACCTAACTCTAACCCTAACCCTAACACCCCTAACTTTAATATAATTAAAATAAATCTAAATAAAAATTACTATCATTAACTAAACAATTCCTATTTAAAACTAAATACTTACCTATAAAATAAACCCTAAGCTTGCTGCAATATAACTAATAGTTACATTGTATCTATCTTAGGTTTTATTTTTATTTCACAGGTAAGTTTGTATTTATTTTAACTAGGTAGACTAGTTAGTAAATAGTTATTAACTATTTACTAACTACCTAGTTAAAATAAATAAAAATTTACCTGTAAAATAAAACCTAACCTGTCTTACACTAACACCTAATATTACACTACAATTAAATAAATTACATTAATTAAATACAATTAACTAAATTACAAAAACAATAAACACTAAATTACACAAAATAAAAAGCAAATTATCAAATATTTAAACTAATTACACCTAATCTAATAGCCCTATCAAAATAAAAAGACCCCCCAACAATTCAAAAAAACCTAGCCTAACTAAACTGCCAACAGCCCTTAAAAGGACCTTTTGCGGGGCATTGCCCCAAAGAAATCAGCTCTTTTACCTTTTAAAAATATACAAACAACCCCCCAACAGTAAAACCCACCACTCACACAACCAAACCCCTCAAATAAAATCCTATCTAAAAAAAACTAAGCTCCCCATTGCCCTGAAAAGGGCATTTGGATGCGCATTGCCCTTAAAAGGGCATTTAGCTCTTTTTTGCTGCCTAAAACCCTAAGCTAAAAATAAAACCTGCCCAATTAACCCTTAAAAAAACCTAACACTAACCCCCGAAGATCCACTTACAGTTTTTGAAGACCGGACATCCATCCTCATCAAGCTGGGAGAAGTCTTCATCCAAGCGGGCAGAAGTCCTCAAAGAAGCCGGGAGAAGTCTTCATCCAAGCGGCAAGAAGTCGTCCTCTAGGCGGGCAGAAGTCTTCATCCAGACGGCATCTTCTATCTTCAAGACATCTGGCGTGGAGCATCCTCTTCTTTCGATGGCTCTTCAAGAATGAAGGTTCCTTTAAATGATGTCATCCAAGATGGCGTCCCTTGAATTCCGATTGGCTGATTCTATCAGCCAATCGGAATTAAAGGTGAAAAAATCCTATTGGCTGATGCAATCAGCCAATAGGATTGAGCTTCAATCCTATTGGCTGATCCAATCAGCCAGTAGGATTGAGATCGCATTCTATTGGCTGATTAGAACAGCCAATAGAATGCGAGCTCAATCCTATTGGCTGATTGCATCAGCCAATAGGATTTTCTCACCTTTAATTCCGTAATTGTATTTAGTTAATTGTATTTAATTAATGTAATTTATTTAATTGTAGTGTAATGTTAGGTGTTAGTGTAAGACAGGTTAGCTTTTATTTTACAGGTAAATTTGCATTTATTTTAACTAGGTAGCTAGTAAATAGTTAATAACTATTTACTAACTAGTCTACCTAGTTAAAAAAAATACAAACTTAGCTGTGAAATAAAAATAAAACCTAAACTAGCTACAATGTAACTATTAGTTTTATTGTAGCAAGCTTAGGGTTTATTTTATAGGTAAGTATTTAGTTTTAAATAGGAATTATTTAGTTTTAAATAGGAATTATTTAGTTAATGATAGTAATTTTTATTTAGATTTATTTTAATTATATTAAAGTTAGGGGTGTTAGGGTTAGACTTAGGGTTAGGTTTAGGGGTTAATAACTTTAGTATAGTGGCGGCAGTGACGGGCGCGGCAGATTAGGGGTTAATAATATTTAACTAGTGTTTGCGATGCGGGAGTGCGGCAGTTTAGGGGTTAATATGTTTATTATAGTGGCGGCGATGCGGGAGGGCCTCGGTTTAGGGGTTAATAAGTAGTTTATGGGTGTTAGTGTACTTTGTAACACTTTAGTTATGAGTTTTATGGTACAGCTTTGTAACATAAAAACTCATAACTACTGACTTTAGATGGCGGTACGAATCTTGTAGTTATAGGCTGTACCGTTCACTTTTTGGCCTCCCAGGCAAAACTCGTAATACTGGCGCTATGGAAGTCCCATTGAAAAAGGACTTTTTGAAAGCTGCGGTAGTTACGTTGCGTTACGGCCAAAAACGTGTGCGGTACACCTATAGCTACAAGACTCGTAATAGCAGCAGTAGTGAAAAAGCAGCGTTATGAGGCTTTTTCACTCATAACGCAAAACTCGTAATCTAGCAGAAAGTGTGTTATCCATCTTGGTACACATGAAATGAAAATTTTAGTGTACCTGGTGCAAATGTTCTAATGTACGATAGGGCGTTTGCTTGCTAGTGTTCGCTGCGTGAATTAAGGTAGTAATAGTACCTTAATGTGCGATAACTACATAGAGGTAAAATAAAAGTGTTTCCTTAATATAGGATAAATACATACAGGATAAATACATACAAGTGTAATGAATGTGATTCCTAATTAGTGTGTGTCCTACTTAGTGCTAATAATGGTAGACAAGATATTCCTAAAAACTGATTTGTAGAGTTATCGGTTAACGATATACTTTAATGGTATACTTTTATGTGCATTTGTAAAACATATAAAAAAAAGATTTTCATAAAAAAAAATGTTTTATACTTTTTTATAAAAAATAATAATAATAATAAAATCTTCGCGCTTTTAAAAGTAATAAAATCTTTGCGCTTTTAAAAGACTTTTTCCTGCAGCGGCCGCAGCCTTTGTAAAAAGTTTAGTTAGTTTCAGATCGATCTTTTTAAGTGCACTTCTTCACAGAAAAAAGCTCTAACCTTATAACCCTTTTAAGGTCCTAGATGCATAAAAGAGTTCTCTTTATATCCTGTTATGGAGGATGATTTTCAGGGTTTCTAATCCACCCATAACCCCCACGATGGGATCTTTCGCTAGATCTTGTACAAGGTCTCCAGGATTGTGTCCTTGGCCATGATCTCTTTTCCCTATAGGTAGGGGTGCTTCCTTGGCGGCTATGTTTCCACCCGTGGTCCGCAGGTTGGAAGTTACCAGTGTTGCCAATTCTGGAGCGTCTTTCTTCCAGTGTTTATTTCCAGCGTTTTGCCAGTCTGTTTTGGCTTGTCCGTGCTTTACCGTTCTGTGGGCGTTGGCTCTTGCTGCTACTGCTGACCCGCTCCACGGCAACTCTGAGTGGTAACTGGATCTTGGGAGAAGGATAATGCAACACGTTTTGGCTATGGTAGTCAGCCTTTCTCAAGCATATCCTTCTTGCTATTCCGATGTCTTTAAATAGTCCTCATTGTATCTGTAGATGCATGGGGACAAATGAAGTCTCTCCACTGGATACACACTCTGCACGTGCTTGATTGGTGCTGGCATGGGGACATATGAGGCCTCTCCACTGGGGTATACACTCTGCATGTGACCGATTGGTGCTGGTATGGGGACATATGAAGCCTCTCCACTGGGTTATACACTCTGCATGTGCTTGATTGGTGCTGGTATGGGGACATATGAAGCCTCTCCACAAGGTATACACTCTGCACTTGCTTGATTGGTGCTGGTATGGGGACATATGAAGCCTCTCCACTGAGGTATACACTCTGCATGTGACTGATTGGTGCTGGTATGGGGACATATGAAGCCTATTCACTGGGGTATACAGTCTGCATGTGCTTGATTGGTGCTGGTATGAGGACATATGAAGCCTCTTCACTGGGTTATACACTCTGCATGTGACTGATTGGTGCTGGTATGGGGACATATGAAGCCTATTCACTGGGGTATACAGTCTGCATGTGCTTGATTGGTGCTGGTATGAGGACATATGAAGCCTCTTCACTGGGTTATACACTCTGCATGTGACTGATTGGTGCTGGTATGGGGACATATGAAGCCTCTCCACTGAGGTATACACTCTGCATGTGACTGATTGGTGCTGGTATGAGGACATATGAAGCCTCTTCACTGGGTTATACACTCTGCATGTGACTGATTGGTGCTGGTATGGGGACATATGAAGCCTCTTCACTGGGATATACACTCTGCATGTGCTTGATTGGTGCTGGTATGGGGACATATGAAGCCTCTCCACTGGGATATACACTCTGCACGCGCTTGAATGGTGCTGGTATGGGGACATATGAAGCCTCTTCACTGGGGTATACACTCTGCATGTGCTTGATTGGTGCTGGTATGAGGACATATGAAGCCTCTTCACTGGGTTATACACTCTGCATGTGACTGATTGGTGCTGGTATGGGGACATATGAAGCCTCTTCACTGGGATATACACTCTGCATGTGCTTGATTGGTGCTGGTATGGGGACATATGAAGCCTCTCCACTGGGATATACACTCTGCACGTGCTTGATTGGTGCTGGTATGGGGACATATGAAGCCTCTCCACTGAGGTATAAACTCTGCATGTTACTGATTGGTGCTGGTATGGGGACATATGAAGTCTCTCCACTGAGGTATACACTCTGCATGTTACTGATTGGTGCTGGTATGGGGACATATGAAGTCTCTCCACTGAGGTATACACTCTGCATGTTACTGATTGGTGCTGGTATGGGGACATATGAAGTCTCTCCACTGAGGTATAAACTCTGCATGTTACTGATTGGTGCTGGTATGGGGACATATGAAGCCTCTTCACTGGGATATACACTCTGCATGTGCTTGATTGGTGCTAGTATGGGGACATATGAAGCCTCTCCACTGGGATATACACTCTGCACGTGCTTGATTGGTGCTGGTATGGGGACATATGAAGCCTCTCCACTGAGGTATAAACTCTGCATGTTACTGATTGGTGCTGGTATGGGGACATACTGTATGAAGTCTCTCCACTGAGGTATACACTGTGCATGTTACTGATTGGTGCTGGTATGGGGACATATGAAGTCTCCCCACTGAGGTATAAACTCTGCATGTTACTGATTGGTGCTGGTATGGGGACATATGAAGTCTCTCCACTGAGGTATAAACTCTGCATGTTACTGATTGGTGCTGGTATGGGGACATATGAAGTCTCTCCACTGAGGTATACACTGTGCATGTTACTGATTGGTGCTGGTATGGGGACATATGAAGCCTCTCCACAGGGAATATACTCTGCATGTGCTTGATTGACACAGTAGTGAGCACAGGTGCAATTGTATATAAACAACAATCAGAAACTTGCAATAATAATCTTAAACAGATACCTTGTGCATAGTTTGGGCTAAATAAAACACCAGATAGTATACTGCAATCTTGCACCTTATTTGGGGGATACAAAGTCTTAGAATACTGTGTAATTTAATAATATGTATTTCCATGCTTTTATGCTCTGCATTCTCAAGGCCTGCTTTATTTTCTAGATTTTTTGAAGACAGATGTAAAATTCCTCTTTCTGTTAACACAGTGAAATGTACTAGAAATTATAAAGAATTAAGGCCAGAAATAAAGCAACCAGCACATTCAGTTAATTGTTTATTTCTGTAGCAGTGTATGTACTATATAAAAGTACATGGGGTAGGAGGAACAGCATGTGATTGGCTGTACTGCTCGCTCGCTTGCTCGCTTCTGGAGGGCAGACACAGTAAATACATACACATTGTTTTTGTCAGTATGCAGACAACTATTATTAAGTGCATACTGCAAACATTTTTACGTATCAGCCATTAAGCTCTCCTCTGTAAAAGATCTGAACATAAAATAAATGCCTTAAAGGGACATTAAAAACTATATACATTATATTGGCAAAGTATTGAGGTTATTCCCTGTAATCATGTTAGCTTCCATGTTGAAATCTATCTTTCCCTACATTCCGGAGCTGACCTTTATGCACATATGCAGCAAGTCTCCTTCAGATACCTGCAGTGTTACCTAGGTTCCAAAATGGCAGCACCAGTGATTAAAGGGGGGTGCATGGCATGTATTTAGTGTTTAGTGTCCCATTAAATAGATTTATATGGTAATTTTTTCAGCACATTTTGCATTGTGTTGTAGTCCAGGAAAACCTCTTGTCAGTTAGGGATGTGTACAAATTAGCCCCTTTACTGATCAATCACTTAGAAGCACGTAGCAAGGTCTATAATTAGAAGTGTACAAAAATCGACTCCAGCCCTAATCACATAAATAGGCTGATTGTAGATATTCAGTACATGCAAGATCTAATTTTTTTAATTTACATATGATTGCAAACCATCACTTTTCCTTAGCTAATCCCCTGTCACCTGATTGCTTTGCTCAACTGGCCCCATTTGAAGTAATAATCATATGACAAGGAAGCACAGTAAGAACCCACCTTTTAAGTCTCTTTGGGCATAAACAGAGAAGATCATATATCAAACACACGCCAAAAACTGTGACTCCCGTCTCTTTAACCAGCATTGCGCAGGTCCCCAGGACTAAGCTGAGCACCAAGAAAAGAGGAGATGTTGTAGAAGGGACTCTGTCCTCAGATGACCATACTTCCACACTCCTATAGGAAAGACATATTGTAAACAGGTCACTGGCATTTTCTTTCTATGAATCATATGGATTATAAGAAAAATGAATCACAGTCTACAACAAAAAATTCTATGACGGTTGTTATATCTTTAATAACTTAGCCAACATCAAAGGTTGTAACAGACACTAATGTCAAAAAGCTCAATGGGAGACAAAAAAATGATCATTTGCTCACAGTTTACATTATGACCATTCATAATGACTCAAGTTTTTGGCATTCTCTACTAGGTGTAAAGAGTTAAAATGCCCTTTACAAGTAGTATCACCAAATCTGAGACTTTTTAAACATGTAATAAAACACACACATATTCAAATAAAATTAATACAAATATTTAAAAACTATGATAACTTTATTGTTTTATAACTAAAAAGATACCGATAAATATGATTATAAAATAAATTAAAGGGACAGTCTAGTCAAAATTAAACTTTTATGTTTCAGATAGGGCATGCGATTACAAACTTCTCAATGTACTTTTATCATCAAATTAGGTTTGTTCTCTTGGTATTCTTTGTTGAAAGCTAAATCTAGGTAGGTTCATATGCTAATTTCTAAGCCCTTTAAAGCCACTTATCTCAGTGCATTTTGACAGTTTTTTACAGCTAGAAAGTGCTAGTTCATGTGTGCCATATAGATAATATTGTGCTCTCTCCTGTGGAGTTTCCAAGAAGTCAGCACTGACTGGCTAAAATGCAAGCCTGTCAAAAGAGATCTGAAATAAGGAGGCAGTCTGCAGAGGCTTAGATACACAGTAATTACAGAAGTATAACGTATATT
Organism: Bombina bombina; assembly: GCF_027579735.1. Classification (NCBI taxonomy): domain Eukaryota; kingdom Metazoa; phylum Chordata; class Amphibia; order Anura; family Bombinatoridae; genus Bombina; species Bombina bombina. The sequence continues at coordinate 1,044,493,481 of NC_069504.1, forward strand.
AATATAACCATGTTGGTTATGCAAAACTGGGGAATGGGTAATTAAGGAAATATCTATTTTTTAAAACAATAAAAAATCTGGAGTAGACCCCTTTAGGGGCTAGATTTATTATAGCTGAGGCGTACAGGGGCGCGTATACGCGCCCCTGTACGCCTCAGCTCGCCTGTGGCTTGGCGAAATTACCCGCAGGTATTTGGCATTACACACGAGCGCAATTTTGCGCTCGCGTGCAATCCCGCCCCCTGCCCGCGCACAGCCAATCACGCGCGGGCAGGAGCTGTCAATCTCCTCGGTCGGACTCAACCGAGGAGATTGAATTTCGCCAGTTTAGAGGTGGCGAAGAGCGTTATCAAGCAGCGGTCTGGTGATCGCTGCTTGATAAATCACGGCAAGCAAGTTCTTGTGAGAACTTGCTGCCGTAGGGCTGCCATAGGGGCTTCATAAATCTAGCCCTAAGTATTGTTGCATTTTGTGATAGAAGGAGTGCACATTCACAGATCAGTGATTTTGCCGTTTCCTTGACAAGCCGTACCATGCACTTCAGTTGAGCATGCACAATACAGAGTGGGAGCTGTACATTTTATGCAGTGGACGCATTACCCTATTTTATTTCTGAGCGCTTTTTATATTTATTCAACTTTTAAAATGTGTAAAAAAAACTGCAAAAAATTAACTTCTGCTTCCTATTGTGCAAGCTACTCCAAAGTGCAAGATACAGCTTTCAAAAAGTCATTAATTTCCCTGATCTGTAAAAGTGCACTGTGTCTGTCACAGAATGCAACAATACATGAATCACAAGATGGCGGTGCCTAGTATAAAAATGCACGCTTTACCAAATAGGTTCTGTAATGAGTAAAATAAAAAGAATGGTTTTAAAGAGAGCTGCAGATACACCAAACAACAGCATGATTAGTAGTAACCATGCTACTGTAGTTGTACCCAACATTATAATGTGCCTTTAAATGTAAGAAGCTTTATAAACCGAGGAAAGGGGGTTCTTTAGAATATAAAAGTATTGTGAACAAGTATGATTCAAAGTTAAAAGGCAGCAGTACGAAAAATAATCAATAATAATAAACCGTGAAAATCATGGTTTTACAGAAAGTCTGTGCATTTCTTACTATTAAGATGTTGGCGCCAATGCTACACAGTTGATACAGTGTTACATGTAGAACGTTTGTGCCAAAATATTGCATAATCACTTAAGTGTGAAGAATTTTCTGCCAGCCAAGAAATAAACCGTGATCCTAAACGGCAAACTATTGTTAACCCCATGCTTGCCACTAAAGGATGAAATGCAAGGGATTATTCTGAATTTCAAATAAGCAGTAGATTATTTTTTTTCTGACAAATTTATTTTTTCTCCCATTTTCAGGCCCCCTGTATCATGAGACAGACATCAGCCAATCACAGACTAGTACAGGTATACCCTGTGAGCTTGTGCACATGCTCAGTAGAATAGTGTTCCCAAAAAGTGTGTATATAAAAAGACTGTGTAAAATTTGATAATGGAAGTAAATTGTAAAGTCTTAAAAAACAGAATTTATGTTTACCTGATAAATTACTTTCTCCAACGGTGTGTCCGGTCCACGGCGTCATCCTTACTTGTGGGATATTCTCTTCCCCAACAGGAAATGGCAAAGAGCCCAGCAAAGCTGGTCACATGATCCCTCCTAGGCTCCGCCTACCCCAGTCATTCGACCGACGTTAAGGAGGAATATTTGCATAGGAGAAACCATATGGTACCGTGGTGACTGTAGTTAAAGAAAATAAATTATCAGACCTGATTAAAAAAACCAGGGCGGGCCGTGGACCGGACACACCGTTGGAGAAAGTAATTTATCAGGTAAACATAAATTCTGTTTTCTCCAACATAGGTGTGTCCGGTCCACGGCGTCATCCTTACTTGTGGGAACCAATACCAAAGCTTTAGGACACGGATGAAGGGAGGGAGCAAATCAGGTCACCTAAATGGAAGGCACCACGGCTTGCAAAACCTTTCTCCCAAAAATAGCCTCAGAAGAAGCAAAAGTATCAAACTTGTAAAATTTGGTAAAAGTGTGCAGTGAAGACCAAGTCGCTGCCCTACATATCTGATCAACAGAAGCCTCGTTCTTGAAGGCCCATGTGGAAGCCACAGCCCTAGTGGAATGAGCTGTGATTCTTTCGGGAGGCTGCCGTCCGGCAGTCTCGTAAGCCAATCTGATGATGCTTTTAATCCAAAAAGAGAGAGAGGTAGAAGTTGCTTTTTGACCTCTCCTTTTATCGGAATAAACAACAAACAAGGAAGATGTTTGTCTGAAATCCTTTGTAGCATCTAAATAGAATTTTAGAGCGCGAACAACATCCAAATTGTGCAACAAACGTTCCTTCTTTGAAACTGGTTTCGGACACAGAGAAGGTACGATAATCTCCTGGTTAATGTTTTTGTTAGAAACAACTTTTGGAAGAAAACCAGGTTTAGTACGTAAAACCACCTTATCTGCATGGAACACCAGATAAGGAGGAGAACACTGCAGAGCAGATAATTCTGAAACTCTTCTAGCAGAAGAAATTGCAACTAAAAACAAAACTTTCCAAGATAATAACTTAATATCAACGGAATGCAAGGGTTCAAACGGAACCCCCTGAAGAACTGAAAGAACTAAAGTGAGACTCCAAGGAGGAGTCAAAGGTTTGTAAACAGGCTTGATCCTAACCAGAGCCTGAACAAAGGCTTGAACATCTGGCACAGCGGCCAGCCTTTTGTGAAGTAACACAGACAAGGCAGAAATCTGTCCCTTCAGGGAACTTGCAGATAATCCTTTTTCCAATCCTTCTTGAAGGAAGGATAGAATCCTAGGAATCTTAACCTTGTCCCAAGGGAATCCTTTAGATTCACACCAACAGATATATTTTTTCCAAATTTTGTGGTAAATCTTTCTAGTTACAGGCTTTCTGGCCTGAACAAGAGTATCGATAACAGAATCTGAGAATCCTCGCTTCGATAAGATCAAGCGTTCAATCTCCAAGCAGTCAGCTGGAGTGAAACCAGATTCGGATGTTCGAACGGACCCTGAACAAGAAGGTCTCGTCTCAAAGGTAGCTTCCAAGGAGGAGCCGATGACATATTCACCAGATCTGCGTACCAAGTCCTGCGTGGCCACGCAGGAGCTATCAAGATCACCGACGCCCTCTCCTGATTGATCCTGGCTACCAGCCTGGGGATGAGAGGAAACGGCGGGAACACATAAGCTAGTTTGAAGGTAGTAAGAATGTTGTATCCAGGCGCCAACAATGGAGGCTAAGGTTAAAATATTATGTTTATTCTAGACAATTCTGGTGTGATTGTAATGTTAAAAAATAATTAAAATGTATTAAAACACTTTAAACAACAGATACAGGTTAAAATCTAGTTAGAAACACAAGGATCCTCGCTAAAATATGTTAAAAACAATAAGGTCAAAAACAATAATCTATAATCTTACACTTTACAATCTTACACTTTCTACAGGGTAATTATATAAACAAATTCCAACAATAATGTTTGTGAGTGAGAGCTTGCGCTCCACACTGTGGATATGGACTTCGTCCAAGTGATATAGGTGTGCTTAAAAAATGAGCAAAAAATAAGCAAAAAATAAGCAAAAAATATCTCAGTCTTGTGAAAAATAAAACATCAGTCCTGTGAACAAATTAAATGTCAATCCTGTGAAGAAGAAAATCCTGTGAAGGAATAACTGTGAGATGAGAGTCAATCCTGTTGAAAAACTCCACTCCTGTGTAGATAACAATCAATTCTTGTGTGAAAGATATCCAAAACAACGTGATATGTGTTGCAAACAAAAAAATGAAAAAAATAAGAAAAATATAGAAAAAATGTAAGAAAAAATGCTCTTTAGAGACTGAGCTCTAAGCAAAAGTAAAAATAGTGTTCTAAGCACAAATAATAAAAGTAATGTTCTTTGGGGACTAAGCCCCAAGCAAAAAATGGAGACAGTACACTAAGAGTAACAAACAAATGCTGCCCAACGATAAAAAACCTGTGGAGAAAAAATAATAACAATGTGTAGAAAATTCTTCAAATATACCCTCCTAGTGGAATAGAGCTTACCAGGTCTACGCGTTTCGGCCTTGCCTAGGCCTTTGAAGGTCCAAGGTGCTACTAGTGCGTCCACTAGAGCCGCCTTGGGATCCCTGGATCTGGACCCGTAGCAGGGAACTTTGAAGTTCTGACGAGAGGCCATCAGATCCATGTCTGGAATGCCCCACAGCTGAGTGACTTGGGCAAAGATTTCCGGATGGAGTTCCCACTCCCCCGGATGCAATGTCTGACGACTCAGAAAATCCGCTTCCCAATTTTCCACTCCTGGGATGTGGATAGCAGACAGGTGGCAGGAGTGAGACTCCGCCCATAGAATGATTTTGGTCACTTCTTCCATCGCCAGGGAACTCCTTGTTCCCCCCTGATGGTTGATGTACGCAACAGTTGTCATGTTGTCTGATTGAAACCGTATGAACTTGGCCCTCGCTAGCTGAGGCCAAGCCTTGAGAGCATTGAATATCGCTCTCAGTTCCAGAATATTTATCGGTAGAAGAGATTCTTCCCGAGACCAAAGACCCTGAGCTTTCAGGGATCCCCAGACCGCGCCCCAGCCCATCAGACTGGCGTCGGTCGTGACAATGACCCACTCTGGTCTGCGGAATGTCATCCCTCGTGACAGGTTGTCCAGGGACAGCCACCAACGGAGTGAGTCTCTGGTCCTCTGATTTACTTGTATCTTCGGAGACAAGTCTGTATAGTCCCCATTCCACTGACTGAGCATGCACAGTTGTAATGGTCTTAGATGAATGCGTGCAAAAGGAACAATGTCCATTGCCGCTACCATCAACCCGATCACTTCCATGCACTGAGCTATGGAAGGAAGAGGAACGGAATGAAGTATCCGACAAGAGTCTAGAAGTTTTGTTTTTCTGGCCTCTGTCAGAAAAATCCTCATTTCTAAATAGTCTATTATTGTTCCCAAGAAGGGAACCCTTGTTGACGGAGATAGAGAACTCTTTTCCACGTTCACTTTCCATCCGTGAGATCTGAGAAAGGCCAGGACAATGTCCGTGTGAGCCTTTGCTTGAGGAAGGGACGACGCTTGAATCAGAATGTCGTCCAAGTAAGGTACTACAGCAATGCCCCTTGGTCTTAGCACAGCTAGAAGGGACCCTAGTACCTTTGTGAAAATCCTTGGAGCAGTGGCTAATCCGAAAGGAAGCGCCACGAACTGGTAATGTTTGTCCAGGAATGCGAACCTCAGGAACCGATGATGTTCCTTGTGGATAGGAATATGTAGATACGCATCCTTTAAATCCACCGTGGTCATGAATTGACCTTCCTGGATGGAAGGAAGAATAGTTCGAATGGTTTCCATCTTGAACGATGGAACCTTGAGAAACTTGTTTAAGATCTTGAGATCTAAGATTGGTCTGAACGTTCCCTCTTTTTTGGGAACTATAAACAGATTGGAGTAGAACCCCATCCCTTGTTCTCTTAATGGAACGGGATGAATCACTCCCATTTTTAACAGGTCTTCTACACAATGTAAGAATGCCTGTCTTTTTATGTGGTCTGAAGACAACTGAGACCTGTGGAACCTCCCCCTTGGGGGAAGTCCCTTGAATTCCAGAAGATAACCTTGGGAGACTATTTCTAGCGCCCAAGGATCCAGAACATCTCTTGCCCAAGCCTGAGCGAAGAGAGAGAGTCTGCCCCCCACCAGATCCGGTCCCGGATCGGGGGCCAACATTTCATGCTGTCTTGGTAGCAGTGGCAGGTTTCTTGGCCTGCTTTCCCTTGTTCCAGCCTTGCATTGGTCTCCAAGCTGGCTTGGCTTGAGAAGTATTACCCTCTTGCTTAGAGGACGTAGCACTTTGGGCTGGTCCGTTTCTACGAAAGGGACGAAAATTAGGTTTATTTTTTGCCTTGAAAGGCCGATCCTGAGGAAGGGCGTGGCCCTTACCCCCAGTGATATCCGAGATAATCTCTTTCAAGTCAGGGCCAAACAGCGTTTTCCCCTTGAAAGGAATGTTAAGTAGCTTGTTCTTGGAAGACGCATCAGCCGACCAAGATTTCAACCAAAGCGCTCTGCGCGCCACAATAGCAAACCCAGAATTCTTAGCCGCTAACCTAGCCAATTGCAAAGTGGCGTCTAGGGTGAAAGAATTAGCCAATTTGAGAGCATTGATTCTGTCCATAATCTCCTCATAAGGAGGGGAATCACTGTCGACCGCCTTTATCAGCTCATCGAACCAGAAACATGCGGCTGTAGCGACAGGGACAATGCATGAAATTGGTTGTAGAAGGTAACCCTGCTGAACAAACATCTTTTTAAGCAAACCTTCTAATTTTTTATCCATAGGATCTTTGAAAGCACAACTATCCTCTATGGGTATAGTGGTGCGTTTGTTTAAAGTGGAAACCGCTCCCTCGACCTTGGGGACTGTCTGCCATAAGTCCTTTCTGGGGTCGACCATAGGAAACAATTTTTTAAATATGGGGGGAGGGACGAAAGGAATACCGGGCCTTTCCCATTCTTTATTAACAATGTCCGCCACCCGCTTGGGTATAGGAAAAGCTTCTGGGAGCCCCGGCACCTCTAGGAACTTGTCCATTTTACATAGTTTCTCTGGGATGACCAACTTGTCACAATCATCCAGAGTGGATAATACCTCCTTAAGCAGAATGCGGAGATGTTCCAACTTAAATTTAAATGCAATCACATCAGGTTCAGCTTGTTGAGAAATGTTCCCTGAATCAGTAATTTCTCCCTCAGACAAAACCTCCCTGGCCCCATCAGACTGAGTTAGGGGCCCTTCAGAAATATTAATATCAGCGTCGTCATGCTCTTCAGTATCTAAAACAGAGCAGTCGCGCTTACGCTGATAAGTGTTCATTTTGGCTAAAATGTTTTTGACAGAATTATCCATTACAGCCGTTAATTGTTGCATAGTAAGGAGTATTGGCGCGCTAGATGTACTAGGGGCCTCCTGAGTGGGCAAGACTCGTGTAGACGAAGGAGGGAATGATGCAGTACCATGCTTACTCCCCTCACTTGAGGAATCATCTTGGGCATCATTGTCATTGTCACATAAATCACATTTATTTAAATGAATAGGAATTCTGGCTTCCCCACATTCAGAACACAGTCTATCTGGTAGTTCAGACATGTTAAACAGGCATAAACTTGATAACAAGTACAAAAAACGTTTTAAAATAAAACCGTTACTGTCACTTTAAATTTTAAACTGAACACACTTTATTACTGCAAATGCGAAAAAACATGAAGGAATTGTTCAAAATTCACCAAATTTTCACCACAGTGTCTTAAAGCCTTAAAAGTATTGCACACCAAATTTGGAAGCTTTAACCCTTAAAATAACGGAACCGGAGCCGTTTTGAACTTTAACCCCTTTACAGTCCCTGGTATCTGCTTTGCTGAGACCCAACCAAGCCCCAAGGGGAATACGATACCAAATGACGCCTTCAGAAAGTCTTTTCTAAGTATCAGAGCTCCTCTCACATGCGACTGCATGCCATGCCTCTCAAAAACAAGTGCGCAACACCGGCGCGAAAATGAGGCTCTGCCTATGCTTTGGGAAAGCCCCTAAAGAATAAGGTGTCTAAAACAGTGCCTGCCGATATTATTATATCAAAATACCCAGATAAAATGATTCCTCAAGGCTAAATATGTGTTAATAATCAATCGATTTAGCCCAAAAAAAAAATCTACAGTCTTAATAAGCCCTTTTTGAAGCCCTTATTTACAATCGTAATAAACATGGCTTACCGGATCCCAGAGGGAAAATGACAGCTTCCAGCATTACATCGTCTTGTTAGAATGTGTCATACCTCAAGCAGCAAGAGACTGCTCACTGTTCCCCCAACTGAAGTTAATTGCTCTCAACAGTCCTGTGTGGAACAGCCATGGATTTTAGTGACGGTTGCTAAAATCATTTTCCTCATACAAACAGAAATCTTCATCTCTTTTCTGTTTCTGAGTAAATAGTACATACCAGCACTATTTCAAAATAACAAACTCTTGATTGAATAATAAAAACTACAGTTAAACACTAAAAAACTCTAAGCCATCTCCGTGGAGATGTTGCCTGTACAACGGCAAAGAGAATGACTGGGGTAGGCGGAGCCTAGGAGGGATCATGTGACCAGCTTTGCTGGGCTCTTTGCCATTTCCTGTTGGGGAAGAGAATATCCCACAAGTAAGGATGACGCCGTGGACCGGACACACCTATGTTGGAGAAACTGCTGCTCTATCTGAATCATAAAAGCTTATTTTGACTTGCGTGTCCCTTTAAGTCTTTTAAAGCAACTGTAAAATATTCCTGTTGTTTTTTTTATCAATATTTTTATTGAGAGACATTTTGACAAGAAGTACATTAGTACACAATGGTTACAACAATAGAATGTACATTGTTTAAATCATCCATAAATACATTTTGCTCCCCTTGATCCTGTCCAGCATCTCAAAAAAAGGTAGAGGATATCTAATCCTAATAGTAATACTATTAGATGCTCCTTAGTCCACGCGAGTCTCAGGCTCCCACCTTTCTTCTCTACAAAAAAATATTTTGGGTCAAACTGGAGACATATATGGACAGATTTGGCCAGATTTTCTCAATATACTCCCTCAGATTCTGTAGTTTAAAACCGGACAACAGAAATATCCTTCCGAAAGTAATTGGTGAACCTGGAACTAAATCTATGGGACAGTCATAAAGATGTCTCGGCTCAAGTTTATCAACCTCTTGTTTTCAAAAAGGTCGGAAAAGTCCAGAAACTGCTCAGGAGTATAATTAAGTGAACCTTGGTAAACACTCGATAACACTGCAGACTGTTTAAGACAGGAGATTTGACAAAAACCAGAAGCAAAAGAGATGCTTCCAGTGCTCTAATTTATTGCAAAGAATGTGCCATCTAGGTCAAGGTAGTCCCATAATTAACAGAAACAGAGGTGAAGCTACAATGTCAAACTGCAAACACTCGTTATGTCCAGAACCTACAGTAACAGTCAAAGGAACCATCTGTTTAATAACTGAGCCAAATTTCATTGGGCTGCCATCTACCTCAAGAAGTCAGTCTTTGTGCACCACTGTAAATACATGGTGATGGATTAATATAAAGCAAACAAGACTGATGACATTTTAAAGAACACAGTTAGTGGTACAGCATTCTATTAGGTCTAATGGGGCAGAAATGTAGGAAATTCAGATTTCTATGCTTTGACTCTCTAAGAGGAAAAGGAGCTCACAAGCTGTGATGAAGGTGCAAAACTGCTGTCTGTCACCTACAAACTTTTCTGGCAATGGTAGAATTAGTGCTGGTATAGCTGGCAATTCAGATTATCACAGGTCTATAGATGCTTAGTGACTAGGCACAGTAGAGGCTGATAATGCTATAACATTCAAAGCAAATAAGTCCAGCAGTGGCATGTGTCTGAGCTTGTAGCCCCTCTGCTCTTTGTAGCAAGTTCATCTGCAAAGCTTTTAGTTCTTGCAAAGAATTACTTAAAGGGACAGTATACTCTAAAATTGTTTTCCCTTAATTTGTTTCAAATTACTTTTTTTACCAGCTGCAGAGTATAAAATGTATGAGATTTGCTTTTTAAGGCTTATCTGTGTATATGAATGAGCTGATTTTGTATTTTAAAGCCACAACCTAATAAAATAGGTTGAGCTTGTAGGTATAATCAGATCTCATTACTTTATCACATAGTGTACATATACTTGCTTCTTTATCTTATATCTGTCCATAAACCAATCACCAATACTTGGAGAGAACAATGAAAACCTAAAATGTTATTACCTTATCTCTGGGAGTGTAATTTCTTATACTGGCTGTGTTAATACAGCTTGGTCTCGTGGCCAAAAACTTTCAGGATGGGTGGGAATACCACAGGCTAAATAAACTAATTCAAATGCCAATATAAGGTTAATGGAAATAATTGTAACAATTTAATACACTCCAGCGGGTAAAGTGGATCATTGGGAACAAATTAAAGGGGAGAATTCTTTTGAGTAAACTGTCCCTTTAACACGGCCAATTGCTGCCATCTCCTATGAATACATCACTATAGCTTGGTTATTATGTAAAGATTTTAGGATATTATGTTGTTTGTCTGCTGGATTCACTGTAAGCAATAGTCAGGAACAAGCCAAGATCTGTAGCCGTGTAAGCAGTCAGGAACAGGAGTCAATATCAGAGGAGTAGTCAGGAGAGTATTGAGGCCAAAGTCAGGAGCCAGTAAATCAATCCATAGCAGGTAGGGACATACACAGAGCAACCAGAATTGAATACAGATGGAATGGTCAGCAGCCACACAATCAGTCAGGAGTAAAAGACAAAAAAAAGAGTAGGGAAGAGGCAAATCCCAGGGAACAAGACCAGAGTCACACCAGGTAAGGGAAGGGTTGAACCAAAATGCTAGGATCATTAATGAATAACCAAGCACCAAATAGTGTTTTCTGGGTTATTATAACTTCCTGTATCACTTTTTGCACACTTTCAGCTACAAAATAATTTCCCACATCCAGATCACAAATAGTGTTGTCCTCCGTATAGACCGCACTGCCTGTGCTATGTTTAGTATTACTGCACATAAGCCCTGCACCACCTTTATTGCACCCAATGTCCTAAATAGTTCTACACACTGTGCAAAATCCAACAACTCATCTGTGCATAGTATGGTGCACCTCTAAGTTCCAGTAGCGCTACTGCTCGTACCATTCTCAGCACAGGCTAAGGCACAAGCAGAAGAACAGTGATATTAATGTATTTTCACTCTGTAACTAAAACAGAATTTATGTTTACCTGATAAATTACTTTCTCCAACGGTGTGTCCGGTCCACGGCGTCATCCTTACTTGTGGGATATTCTCTTCCCCAACAGGAAATGGCAAAGAGCCCAGCAAAGCTGGCCACATGATCCCTCCTAGGCTCCGCCTACCCCAGTCATTCGACCGACGTTAAGGAGGAATATTTGCATAGGAGAAACCATATGGTACCGTGGTGACTGTAGTTAAAGAAAATAAATTATCAGACCTGATTAAAAAAACCAGGGCGGGCCGTGGACCGGACACACCGTTGGAGAAAGTAATTTATCAGGTAAACATAAATTCTGTTTTCTCCAACATAGGTGTGTCCGGTCCACGGCGTCATCCTTACTTGTGGGAACCAATACCAAAGCTTTAGGACACGGATGAAGGGAGGGAGCAAATCAGGTCACCTAAATGGAAGGCACCACGGCTTGCAAAACCTTTCTCCCAAAAATAGCCTCAGAAGAAGCAAAAGTATCAAACTTGTAAAATTTGGTAAAAGTGTGCAGTGAAGACCAAGTCGCTGCCCTACATATCTGATCAACAGAAGCCTCGTTCTTGAAGGCCCATGTGGAAGCCACAGCCCTAGTGGAATGAGCTGTGATTCTTTCGGGAGGCTGCCGCCCGGCAGTCTCATAAGCCAATCTGATGATGCTTTTAATCCAAAAAGAGAGAGAGGTAGAAGTTGCTTTTTGACCTCTCCTTTTACCGGAATAAACAACAAACAAGGAAGATGTTTGTCTAAAATCCTTTGTAGCATCTAAATAGAATTTTAGAGCGCGAACAACATCCAAATTGTGCAGCAAACGTTCCTTCTTTGAAACTGGTTTCGGACACAGAGAAGGTACGATAATCTCCTGGTTAATGTTTTTGTTAGAAACAACTTTTGGAAGAAAACCAGGTTTAGTACGTAAAACCACCTTATCTGCATGGAACACCAGATAAGGAGGAGAACACTGCAGAGCAGATAATTCTGAAACTCTTCTAGCAGAAGAAATTGCAACTAAAAACAAAACTTTCCAAGATAATAACTTAATATCAACGGAATGTAAGGGTTCAAACGGAACCCCCTGAAGAACTGAAAGAACTAAATTGAGACTCCAAGGAGGAGTCAAAGGTTTGTAAACAGGCTTAATTCTAACCAGAGCCTGAACAAAGGCTTGAACATCTGGCACAGCGGCCAGCTTTTTGTGAAGTAACACAGACAAGGCAGAAATCTGTCCCTTCAGGGAACTTGCAGATAATCCTTTTTCCAATCCTTCTTGAAGGAAGGATAGAATCCTAGGAATCTTAACCTTGTCCCAAGGGAATCCTTTAGATTCACACCAACAGATATATTTTTTCCAAATTTTGTGGTAAATCTTTCTAGTTACAGGCTTTCTGGCCTGAACAAGAGTATCGATAACAGAATCTGAGAACCCTCGCTTCGATAAGATCAAGCGTTCAATCTCCAAGCAGTCAGCTGGAGTGAAACCAGATTCGGATGTTCGAACGGACCCTGAACAAGAAGAAGGTCTCGTCTCAAAGGTAGCTTCCAAGGTGGAGCCGATGACATATTCACCAGATCTGCATACCAAGTCCTGCGTGGCCACGCAGGAGCTATCAAGATCACCGACGCCCTCTCCTGATTGATCCTGGCTACCAGCCTGGGGATGAGAGGAAACGGCGGGAACACATAAGCTAGTTTGAAGGTCCAAGGTGCTACTAGTGCATCCACTAGAGCCGCCTTGGGATCCCTGGATCTGGACCCGTAGCAAGGAACTTTGCAGTTCTGACGAGAGGCCATCAGATCCATGTCTGGAATGCCCCACAGCTGAGTGACTTGGGCAAAGATTTCCGGATGGAGTTCCCACTCCCCCGGATGCAATGTCTGACGACTCAGAAAATCCGCTTCCCAATTTTCCACTCCTGGGATGTGGATAGCAGACAGGTGGCAGGAGTGAGACTCCGCCCATAGAATGATTTTGGTCACTTCTTCCATCGCCAGGGAACTCCTTGTTCCCCCCTGATGGTTGATGTACGCAACAGTTGTCATGTTGTCTGATTGAAACCGTATGAACTTGGCCCTCGCTAGCTGAGGCCAAGCCTAGAGAGCATTGAATATCGCTCTCAGTTCCAGAATATTTATCGGTAACAGAGATTCTTCCCGAGACCAAAGACCCTGAGCTTTCAGGGATCCCCAGACCGCGCCCCAGCCCATCAGACTGGCGTCGGTCGTGACAATGACCCACTCTGGTCTGCGGAATGTCATCCCTCGTGACAGGTTGTCCAGGGACAGCCACCAACGGAGTGAGTCTCTGGTCCTCTGATTTACTTGTATCTTCGGAGACAAGTCTGTATAGTCCCCATTCCACTGACTGAGCATGCACAGTTGTAATGGTCTTAGATGAATGCGCGCAAAAGGAACTATGTCCATTGCCGCTACCATCAACCCGATCACTTCCATGCACTGAGCTATGGAAGGAAGAGGAACGGAATGAAGTATCCGACAAGAGTCTAGAAGTTTTGTTTTTCTGGCCTCTGTCAGAAAAATCCTCATTTCTAAGGAGTCTATTATTGTTCCCAAGAAGGGAACCCTTGTTGACGGAGATAGAGAACTCTTTTCCACGTTCACTTTCCATCCGTGAGATCTGAGAAAGGCCAGGACAATGTCCGTGTGAGCCTTTGCTTGAGGAAGGGACAACGCTTGAATTAGAATGTCGTCCAAGTAAGGTACTACAGCAATGCCCCTTGGTCTTAGCACAGCTAGAAGGGACCCTAGTACCTTTGTGAAAATCCTTGGAGCAGTGGCTAATCCGAAAGGAAGCGCCACGAACTGGTAATGTTTGTCCAGGAATGCGAACCTCAGGAACCGATGATGTTCCTTGTGGATAGGAATATGTAGATACGCATCCTTTAAATCCACCGTGGTCATGAATTGACCTTCCTGGATGGAAGGAAGAATAGTTCGAATGGTTTCCATCTTGAACGATGGAACCTTGAGAAACTTGTTTAAGATCTTGAGATCTAAGATTGGTCTGAACGTTCCCTCTTTTTTGGGAACTATGAACAGATTGGAGTAGAATCCCATCCCTTGTTCTCTTAATGGAACAGGATGAATCACTCCCATTTTTAACAGGTCTTCTACACAATGTAAGAATGCCTGTCTTTTTATGTGGTCTGAAGACAACTGAGACCTGTGGAACCTCCCCCTTGGGGGAAGTCCCTTGAATTCCAGAAGATAACCTTGGGAGACTATTTCTAGCGCCCAAGGATCCAGAACATCTCTTGCCCAAGCCTGAGCGAAGAGAGAGAGTCTGCCCCCCACCAGATCCGGTCCCGGATCGGGGGCCAACATTTCATGCTGTCTTGGTAGCAGTGGCAGGTTTCTTGGCCTGCTTACCCTTGTTCCAGCCTTGCATTGGTCTCCAAGCTGGCTTGGCTTGAGAAGTATTACCCTCTTGCTTAGAGGACGTAGCACTTTGGGCTGGTCCGTTTCTACGAAAGGGACGAAAATTAGGTTTATTTTTTGCCTTGAAAGGCCGATCCTGAGGAAGGGCGTGGCCCTTACCCCCAGTGATATCAGAGATAATCTCTTTCAAGTCAGGGCCAAACAGCGTTTTCCCCTTGAAAGGAATGTTAAGTAGCTTGTTCTTGGAAGACGCATCAGCCGACCAAGATTTCAACCAAAGCGCTCTGCGCGCCACAATAGCAAACCCAGAATTCTTAGCCGCTAACCTAGCCAATTGCAAAGTGGCGTCTAGGGTGAAAGAATTAGCCAATTTAAGAGCATTGATTCTGTCCATAATCTCCTCATAAGGAGAAGAATCCCTATCGACCGCCTTTATCAGCTCATCGAACCAGAAACATGCGGCTGTAGCGACAGGGACAATGCATGAAATTGGTTGTAGCAGGTAACCCTGCTGAACAAACATCTTTTTAAGCAAACCTTCTAATTTTTTATCCATAGGATCTTTGAAAGCACAACTATCCTCTATGGGTATAGTGGTGCGTTTGTTTAAAGTGGAAACCGCTCCCTCGACCTTGGGGACTGTCTGCCATAAGTCCTTTCTAGGGTCGACCATAGGAAACAATTTTTTAAATATGGGGGGAGGGACGAAAGGAATACCGGGCCTTTCCCATTCTTTATTAACAATGTCCGCCACCCGCTTGGGTATAGGAAAAGCTTCTGGGGGCCCCGGCACCTCTAGGAACTTGTCCATTTTACATAGTTTCTCTGGGATGACCAACTTGTCACAATCATCCAGAGTGGATAATACCTCCTTAAGCAGAATGCGGAGATGTTCCAACTTAAATTTAAATGCAATCACATCAGGTTCAGCTTGTTGAGAAATGTTCCCTGAATCAGTAATTTCTCCCTCAGACAAAACCTCCCTGGCCCCATCAGACTGGGTTAGGGGCCCTTCAGAAATATTATTATCAGCGTCGTCATGCTCTTCAGTATCTAAAACAGAGCAGTCGCGCTTACGCTGATAAGGGTTCATTTTGGCTAAAATGTTTTTGACAGAATTATCCATTACAGCCGTTAATTGTTGCATAGTAAGGAGTATTGGCGCGCTAGATGTACTAGGGGCCTCCTGAGTGGGCAAGACTCGTGTAGACGAAGGAGGGAATGATGCAGTACCATGCTTACTCCCCTCACTTGAGGAATCATCTTGGGCATCATTGTCATTGTCACATAAATCACATTTATTTAAATGAATAGTCTATCTGGTAGTTCAGACATGTTAAACAGGCATAAACTTGATAACAAAGTACAAAAAACGTTTTAAAATAAAACCGTTACTGTCACTTTAAATTTTAAACTGAACACACTTTATTACTGCAATTGCGAAAAAACATGAAGGAATTGTTCAAAATTCACCAAATTTTCACCACAGTGTCTTAAAGCCTTAAAAGTATTGCACACCAAATTTGGAAGCTTTAACTCTTAAAATAACGGAACCGGAGCCGTTTTTAACTTTAACCCCTTTACAGTCCCTGGTATCTGCTTTGCTGAGACCCAACCAAGCCCCAAGGGGAATACGATACCAAATGACGCCTTCAGAAAGTCTTTTCTAAGTATCAGAGCTCCTCTCACATGCGACTGCATGCCATGCCTCTCAAAAACAAGTGCGCAACACCGGCGCGAAAATGAGGCTCTGCCTATGCTTTGGGAAAGCCCCTAAAGAATAAGGTGTCTAAAACAGTGCCTGCCGATATTATATATCAAAATACCCAGATAAAATGATTCCTCAAGGCTAAATATGTGTTAATAATGAATCGATTTAGCCCAGAAAGAGTCTACAGTCTTAATAAGCCCTTTTTGAAGCCCTTATTTACGATCGTAATAAACATGGCTTACCGGATCCCATAGGGAAAATGACAGCTTCCAGCATTACATCGTCTTGTTAGAATGTGTCATACCTCAAGCAGCAAGAGACTGCTCACTGTTCCCCCAACTGAAGTTAATTGCTCTCAACAGTCCTGTGTGGAACAGCCATGGATTTTAGTGACGGTTGCTAAAATCATTTTCCTCATACAAACAGAAATCTTCATCTCTTTTCTGTTTCTGAGTAAATAGTACATACCAGCACTATTTTAAAATAACAAACTCTTGATTGAATAATAAAAACTACAGTTAAACACTAAAAAACTCTAAGCCATCTCCGTGGAGATGTTGCCTGTACAACGGCAAAGAGAATGACTGGGGTAGGCGGAGCCTAGGAGGGATCATGTGGCCAGCTTTGCTGGGCTCTTTGCCATTTCCTGTTGGGGAAGAGAATATCCCACAAGTAAGGATGACGCCGTGGACCGGACACACCTATGTTGGAGAAATATACATTTACAAACCCACATTCATATGCTTATATTGATTTAACACACTCCTAATCTTTACAGGCTGAGGGTCAATGGGTGCTGAAATGCAAAATTCTACCTGTCCTTAAAGGGACATTCCAGTCAAAATATAATTGCACATAGATTTATTGCATTTTTGAATAGAAACATATTTTAAATATACATGTATTGGCAAACATGCTTCTATTAAGAGTTATCACTGTTTTAGTGTTAACATTTTTCTCTGCATGTGCTTGTGAAACATAGCTAGATGTTTTCACTGCACCCACATTTTAAATAATGCAACTGCTTAGATCATCAGTGGGGCTTGTATCATGTCAGCAATTAACAAATTGAGTCATTACCAGATGGTACAAGCACCTTAGGCTCTCCGAACAAGTGTTGTGTTTAAAATGCTGGTGCACGGTGCATACTTAAATACACTTTTGAAACAGCTATAGCTTTTATTAGAAACCTTTTTGCTAATGCATATATATTACAAAATTGCTTCTTTTCAATACCAAAATGCACCCATGTGGTTTCCTATTTTGTCTGGAATATCCCTTTAATACAGATATTGTATATTGGGCAAATCTTTTTACTATATATTTACATAACATAGCTTATAAAAATGGAAATAATATAATGAATATATATGAAACCCAAAGTTTTTCTTTAATGGTTCAGATAATGCATGCCATTTTAAACAACTTTCTAATTTACTTCTATTATCAATTTTTCTTTGTTCTCTTTGTATCTTTTGTTGAAAAGCAGAGGCGTAAGCTTAGGAGCTGGCCCATTTCGGGAGCACTATATGGCAGCACTTTTGCAAGAATGTTATCCATTTGCAAGAGCAATATATGGCAGCACTATTTCCTGCCACAGTGCTGCAGATGCCTACCTAGGTATCTCTTCAACACAGAATGCCATGGGAACAAAGCACATTTGACAATAGAAGTAAATTGGAAACCTTTTTTAAAATGTTATGCTCTGTCTGAATCACAAAATAAAATGTTTGAGTTTCATATCCCTTCAAAGATCCAGGAAAACTTTAAAAGATCGGAGGATTTAAGTGAATGGATCTATAGATGTAAATCTGTATTTCTCCTGCTGTTGACACTTACCTAATGTAGGAGAGGAAACTCAAAAGGAAGAGTAAGCACGACAACACATCAGCTCTTCCCACAATGCCAGCAACCTAAAAGAAATGTGAGGAATGTAAATAGTCATTTGGCTACCAGGAGCCATGGATACAATTTATAGCTGACTGTTCTGGAAGAGAACAACTGTAAAACAATGAACTCTGTAAACCACTTGAAAGAAAATATAAGCAAACATGGTCTCCTGTGATCAAGTATACAAAGTGCACACTGTAGCAATCCTTTTTGTCATGCATATGATTGTTTTTGCTTAAAATATTCAATCAAAAGCTGCTTATATTTAAAATAAAATAAATACAGTAGTTCATCGCCGATAAGGACAAATCCCGGACTAATCAGAAAACAATTTATTCGTGACATTTATCCATTAAATAAATATATAACAGGGAGTATTTTTTTTTAAATATCATCTTTTGTATTAAATAAAGAAATTAATTGACTGCTATGTCCTTTTATTTGCTTCAGTTCGATAAATATCTATGGGTAAGCAACAAGGCCTACGTTTTGTCAGGTAGGTCTTAAGGAGCAGTTAGCAATGCTTTATGGGTAACGCTTATCATTCTGATTGCTCTTTACATGGCTGACAGAAGGGGTTATCTGTTGCTGACAGAATATGTGTCTGGCAGAAGCGAGTTAAATACCAGAGACAACAGATTTCTCTATGCCTTGAGTAGAAGAGGATTAACATATGTACAGAAGTCTTTACTTAGTGATCTAAATAGTGCTATATCCACATTATAGCTGGGGCAGATTGAAAAAGACAAAGCATTATTTCAGTTTGTATTTATTTAAAACATGCATTGAATGATTTGCAAATCTAATACTATGGGGCCGATTTATCATGTGTCTGGCGGACATGATCCGCTGTAGCGATCATGTCTGCCAGACATCGATAAATGCCGACAGCATACACTGTCGGCATTTATCATTGCACAAGTAGTTCTGGTGAACCGCTTGTGCAATGCCGTCCCCTGTAGATTTGCGGCCTATAGACCGCTAGTAGGGGGTGTCAATCAACCCGATCGTATGCGATCGGGCGGATTGCTGTCCGCCGCCTTAGAGGAGGCGTAAGAGTTAAGGAGCAGCAGTCTTAAGACCGCTGCTTCTTATCTCCTGTTTCCGGCGAGCCTGAAGGATTGCGTGGAAACAGATATATTTGGCCCCATTTGGGCCATGATAAATCGGCCCCTACGTCTTTAGATGTATATTCGTATACCCTCTTAAACAGACATGAAAGTCAACACTAAATATTGGGCAAGTAATTTAAGAACTTTTCAATTTGCTCTTGGTATCCTTTGTTGAAAAGCATACCTAGGTAGGCTAAGGGGCCGCAATACTCTACTTGATGACTGGTGGCTAAGCACATATGTCTCTTGCATTTGGCTCACCAGCTATGTTCAGCTTGCCCTCAACTGTGCATTGCTGCTCTGCAGCTTGCTTTACCTATGTGTTTAACACATTTAAAGGGGTTAACACATTGTAATATGCAGCAATAGTGACAGGATCAGCAGTTTCTGATCAAGACCAGCAATGCTCTGTGGGTCCCTATTAGTACTACTGCGTGTTTAATCCACACAGTAGTGCAGGGTCAAAATGGCATGTGCTAACGAATTAGAGCATGTCATTTTTTTACTATTATGGTACTTTAAGCCTTAAGGATGCAATGTACAACCCCAAGTTTGACTAAGTTCTGTAAAAAAAAACTGTAACATTTGAAATATGCATGTGAAAAAATTCTGCTTTTTTTTTTAGTATGAACAATTGCCTCCGTTAAAAGTTATAACTGCTTAACAACAGTGTGCAAAAGAAAAAAGTGCTAAGTAAATTACAAAAATTCTCCTAATTATATTTACAATCACCTAGATTACGAGTTTTGCGTTGCGGCTTTTAAAGCTGAAAAAAATGTAAATTTCAGCGTAAAAGCAGTAACGCGGCTATTGAGAGTCGTGTCGGTATAGCTATACCGCAAGCATTTTAGCCTGTAACACAATGTCAATCCCACATTCAAAAAAATGACGTTTTTGTGTGGGATTTTCATAGCGCCGGTATTACAGGTTGTGCGTTCAGGCTAAAAAGCTTGCATTACAGCCTATACCGACACGAGCCATACCGCCATCTGAAAGCAGTAGTTATGGATTTTGTGTAACAAAAATGTTTCACATAACTCATAACTAAAGTGTTACAAAGTACACTAACACCTAACAGTATATTAAACCTATTAACCCCTAATCTGCTACCCACCCACATCGTGACTATTAAATAAACCTATTAACCCCTAATCTAATGCCCACCCACATCACCAACACTATTTAAATATATTAACCCCTATTCCGCCGCTCCCCGACATAGCCGCCACTACATAAAGTTATTAACCCCTAAACCTCCGGCCTCCCACATCTCTGCCACTAAATAAACCTATTAACCCCTAAACCGCCGCCCCCCCCACATTGCAAAACACTAAATTAAACTATTAACCCCTAAACTTAATATAAACCTAACATTAAACTATAAATTAACCTAACATAACTATTCTAATAAAATAAAAAATTCTACCAATTAAAAATACTAAATTACACATTTAATAAAACCTAACACTAAGAAAAAAATTTAAAAATCTGAATTACAACTAAAATAAAAGAAATCCTACGAAAAATTAAAAAAAATCTAAGTTTACACCTAATCTAATAGCCCTAAAAATAAAAAGCCCCCCCCCCCCAATAAAAACACCCCCTAGCCTACAATAAACTACCAATAGCCCTTAAAAGGGCATTTTGTAGGGCATTGCCCTAAAGAAATCAGCTATTTTACCTGTTAAAAAATACAAAGTCCCCCCATAGTAAAACCTAAAGGGGCATTTGTATGGGCATTGCCCTTAAAAGGGCATTAGTTCTTTTTGCATTGCCCTTAAAAGCCCAAAGCCCTAATCTAAATAAAAAAAAACACCCCAAAAAATAAAAAATAAAAACCTGACACTAACCCCAGAACATCTACTCACGGTTTCTGAAGTCCGGACATCCATCTCCATCAAGGCGGCGAGGTCTTCATCCAGGCGGCGAGGTCTTAATCCATCCCGGGAGCGTCTTCCATCTTCATCCCAGTGTTGTAGAGCGGAGCCATCCTTGAAGGTGAAGACATCATGAGCGGAGCGTTCTCTTCATACGGTCGCCGCTGTACACTAAAGTTGGATGCAAGGTAGCCATTTCAAAATGGCGTACCTTGCATTCCTATTGGCTGATTTGATCAGCCAATAGGATTTCAGTAGGTCTCATCCTATTGGCTGATTTGAATTTGAAGAATCAAATCAGCCAATAGGAATGCAAGGTACACCATTTTGAAACGGCTACCTTGCATTCAACGTATGAAGAGGACGCTCCGCGCAGGATGTCTTCGGATTGCAGGATGGCTCTGCTCCGTGCCGCCGGGATGAAGATAGAAGACGCCCCCAGGATGGATGAAGACCTCGCCGCCTGGATGGAGATGGATGTCCGGACTTCAGGAACCGTGAGCAGATATTCTGGGCTTAGTGTTAGGTTTTTCTTTTAATTTTTTGGGGTGTTTTTTTTTTAGCTTAGGGCTTGGGCTTGGAAAAAGAGCTTAATGCCCTTTTAAGGGCAATGCACATACAAATGCCCCTTTAGGGGCAATGGATAGCTTAGGTTTTTTGTAGAGTTAGGTTTTTTATTTTGGAGGGTTGGTTGGGTGGTGGGTTTTACTGTTGGGGGGACTTTGTATTGTTTTACAGGTAAAAGAGCTGATTTCTTTAGGGCAATGCCCTACAAAAGGCCCTTTTAAGGGCTATTGGTAGTTTATTGTAGGCTAGGGGGGGTATTTTCGGTGGCTTTTTTATTTTTATAGGGCTATTAGAATATGTGTAATTGTTTTTATTTTTGATAATTTCTTTTATTTTTTTATTTTGATAGGGCTATTAGATTAGGTGTAATTAGTTTAAAGATCTTGTAATTTGTTTTTTATTTTCTGTAATTTAGTGGGGGGGTTGTGATTTAGCTAATTTTATTTAATTTATTTAATTGTATTTATTGTAGGGCATTGATTTAATTGTAGTGTAGTGTTAGGTGTTATTGTAACATAGGTTAGGTTTTATTTTACAGGTCAATTTGTATTTATTTTAGCTAAGTAGTTATTAAATAGTTAATAACTATTTAGTAACTATTCTACCTAGTTAAAATAAATACAAACTTGCCTGTAAAATAAAAATAAACCCTAAGATAGCTACAATGTAACTATTAGTTATATTGTAGCTAGCTTAGGGTTTATTTTATAGGTAAGTATTTAGTTTTAAATAGGAATAATTTAGTTAATGATAGTAATTTTATTTAGATTTATTTAAATTATATTTAAGTTAGGGGGTGTTAGGGTTAGGGTTAGACTTAGGTTTAAAGGGTTAATAAATTTAGAATAGTGGCGGCGACGTTGGGGACAGCAGATTAGGGGTTAATAATATTTAACTAGCGTTTGCGAGGCGGAAGTGCGGCGGTTTAGGGGTTAATATGTTTATTCTAGTGGCGGCGATGTCCGGAGCGGCAGATTAGGGGTTAAAAAATGTATTTTAGTGTTTGCAATGCAGGAGGGCCTCGGTTTAGGGGTTAATATGTAGTTTATGGGTGTTAGTGTACTTTTTAGCACTTTAGTTATGAGTTTTATGCTACGGCGTTGTAGTGTAAAACTCATAACTACTGACTTTAGAATGTGTTAGGAATCTTGATGGGGTAGGGTGTACCGCTCACTTTTTGGCCTCCCAGGACAAACTCATAATACCAGCGCTATGGAAGTCCCATAGAAAAAAGGTTTTACGAAATTTACGTAAGTCGGTTTGCGGTAAGGCCAAAAAAGTGTGCGGTGCCCCTATACCTGCAAGACTCGTAATACCAGCGGTCGTAAAAAAGCAGCTTTAGGACCTGTTAACGCTGCTTTTTCCCCTTACCGCACCGTTAACAGCAGCGTTAACAGGTCCTAAAGCTGCTTTTTTACGCCCGCTGGTATTTAACTTGCTTCTGCCAGACACATATTCTGTCAGCCACATAGAGAGCAACAGATAACCCCTTCTGTCAGCCATATAAAGAGCAATCTGAATGATAAGCTTTACCCATAAAGCATTGCTCACCGCTCCTTAAGACCTACCTGACAAAACGTAGGCCTTGTTGCTTACCCATAAATATTTTTTGAACTGAATAAAATAAAAGGACATTGTAGTCAATTAATTTCTTTATTTAATACAAAAGATGATATTTAAAAAAAAAAAAATACTCCATTTTATATATTTTTTATTTTTATAGGGCTATTAGATTAGGTGTAATTGTTTTTATTTTTGATAATTTCGTTTATTCTTTTGTAATCTTTGTGTTTTTTATTTTTCATGATTTTAGTGTTAATTATTTTTGGTATTTTTAAATTTTTCATAGGATTTGGTTTTTTTAGTTGTAATTTAGTTTTTTAAATATTTTTCTTAGTGTTAGGTTTTTTTAAATTTGTAATTTAGTATTTTTAATTGGTAGTATTTTTTATTTTATTAGATTAGTTATATTAGGTTAATTTATAATTTAATGTTAGGTTTATATTAATTTCACAGGTAAGTTTTTATTTATTTAAATAGATTTATATTGTAATTTTAATTTAAAGTTAGGGGGTGTTCGGATTAGAAGTTAATAGTTTAATTTAGTGTTTTGCGATGTGGGGGGCCGGCGGTTTAGGGGTTAATGGTTTATTTAGTGGCGGAGATATGGGAGGCCGGAGGTTTAGGGGTTAATAACTGTTATAGTGGCGGGGCGATGTCGGGGAGCGGCGGATTAGGGGTTAATAGCTTTTATTAGGTGTCGGCGATGTCAGTGGCGACAGATTAGGGGTTAATAACTTTATTTAGGTGTCGGCGATGTCAGGGGCGGCAGATTAGGGGTGTTTAGACTTGGGGTTTATGTTAGGGTGTTAGGTTTAAATGTAACTTTCTTTTCCCCATAGACATCAATGGGGTTGCGTTACGGTGATCGCCATTCCGCACTTTAGGTGTTAGTTTTTTTTCTAACACTCTGTCCCCATTGATGTCTATGGGGAAAGCGTGCATGAGCACGTCAAAGCAGCCCTTGGATTTTGTGCAGTATGGAGCTTAACGCAACCATATTGCACGCACAAGGAGGCTTTTCAGAAACTTGGAATGGCATCACTATGGAGAGTGAACTTTTAAAGTGATCATGGTAAATTAAACCTAAACTATAATCCTTATCATAATCTACATTATTTTTTATATTAACCTTCATTTATCTTTTTTTTTTTTTTTTTTTCAGACGCACTAAAGCAATATTTTAGCTCTATTATATTTCTATCGCCCCCTCCGGCTGCCTACAGCAAAACTATGATTTTTATTGAGGTGATGTTTTCACCTCTAAATCAATAGGCAATCTACCAATATGGCATTTCTATTTCTTTTTATTATTGCAATGTTATCTTTATTATATCATTTTAAATAGCTGATTTTGCCTGCTGAAACCCCAACCTATAATGAAAATGTAAATTCAGCACTCATGGCTGCAGAAAAGTTGTGTGATCAAGCAGAGGGCATTACACTCAGAGTGAGGGATGGGTGAGATTGCTACTAAAATTTTTATTTTAAATTGTTTTCTCAGACAAAGATAAAGGGATCTTTTGTGTTCATATACAGTGTTAAGAATAAGAGCTTTTCTCCCTGAAAGCTCACTCCATTTTAATAAATTACAAAAACAGATTTTGTATATACAAAAATAAACTTAAAGGATTAAATTCCCATACATGTTATACTATGCAACTGGTATAACAAGTCATTGGAAACACATTAACCCCTTAATGACCGGACCATTTTTCAATTTTCTTACCCTTAATGACAATGGCTATTTTTAAATTTCTGCAGTGTTTGTGTTTAGCTGTAATTTTCCTCTTACTCATTTACTGTACCCACACATATTGTATACCGTTTTTCTCGCCATTAAATGGACTTTCTAAATATACCATTATTTCCATCATATCTTATAATTTACTGTAAAAAAAAATACAAAATATGAGGAAAAAATGGAAAAAAAACACACTTTTTCTAACTTTGACCCCCAAAATCTGTTACACATCTACAACCACCAAAAAACACCCATGCTAAATAGTTTCTAAATTTTGTCCTGAGTTTAGAAATACCCAATGTTTACATGTTCTTTTTTTTTTTTTGTAAGTTATAGGGCCATAAATACAAGTAGCACTTTGCTATTTCCAAACCACTTTTTTTTTTTAAATTAGCGCTAGTTACATTGGGACACTGATATCTTTCAGGAATCCCTGAATATCCCTTGACATGTATATATTTTTATTTAGAAGACATCCCAAAGTATTGATCTAGGCCCATTTTGGTATATTTCATGCCACCATTTCACCGCCAAATACAATCAAATAAAAAAAAAACTGTTAAATTTTTCACAATTTTAGGTTTCTCACTGAAATTATTTACAAACAGCTTGTGTAATTATGGCACAAATGGTTGTAAATGCTTCTCTGGGATCCCCTTTGTTCAGAAATAGCAGACATATATGGCTTTGGCGTTGCTTTTTGGTAATAATAAGGCCGTTAAATGCTGCTGCGCACCACACTTGTAATATGCCCAGCAGTTAAGGGGTTAATTAGGTAGCTTGTAGGGTTAATTTTTAGCTTTAGTGTAGAGATCCGCCTCCCACCTGACACATCCCACCCCCTGATCCCCCCCTGACCTCCCTCAAACAGCTTTCTTCCCTCCCCCACCTCACAATTGTCACCGCCATCTTAAGTACTGGCAGAAAGTCTGCCAGAACTGAAATAAAAATCATTTTTTATTTTTTTTTATTTTTTTTTTCATACTGTCTGTAGTCTGCATCCCCCCTTACCCCACAACCTCCCTGATCCCCCCATACATCTTTCTAACCCTCCCCCTCTACCTATTTGCTGCCATCTTGGGTACTGGCAGCTGTCTGCCAGTACCCAATTTGCCCCCAAAAATAGTTTTTTTTTTACTTTTTAGATGAAAAATATGTTTTCTGTAGTGTAGCACCCGCCCCCGGTGGCCCTTTCTGCATCGGTGGGTAAAATAAGGGATTGCAGTGATGCCTCAATATTGAGGCATCACTACAATCCCTTGTAAGCAGCTGGAAGCGATCAAGATCGCTTCCAGCGCTTCTAACAACAGAGGACGTACCAGGTACGTCAATTGTCATTAAGGGAATGTTTTTCCATGACGTACCTGGTACATCCTCTGTCATTAAGGGGTTAAAGGGATATGAAACCCAATTTTTTTTATTTCATGATTCAGATAGAGCATGCAATTTTAAGCAATTTTCTAATTTACTCCTATTATACATTTTTCTTCGTTCTCTTGCTATCTCTATTTGAAAAAGCAGTAATGTAAGTCTACACCGGTGCTGAACCAAAAATGGGCCGGCGCCTATGCTTAAATTCCTGTTTTTCCAAATGGAGAAAGCAAGAAAACTTAGAAAAATTGATAAAAGGAGTAAATTAGAAAGTTGCTTAAAGTTGCATGCTCTGTCTGAATCATTAAAGAAAACATTTGGGTTTTGTGTCCCTTTAACCTTTTAACTGCTGAGCCATTTCCACCACCTGTGCTGAGCTGTTTTGGAGTTGTAGGTGCTGCTCACATTTAAACCCCACTGTAGGTCACTTTTAGTGAGAAACCCAGACAAATTATATATTGCTTTTTTCACCAGACTCAGCTAATTCAAACTATATCACAGTGCAGATGACGACCACGTGTCCTTATGCATAGCAGAGGGTTTAATAAGAAACCAATGTTACAATACAAATCCCTTAAAGGGATAGAAAGGTAAAAAATGAAATGTGCATGTTTTCCTGGACACTTATGAGTTACACATGCTGCAGGGTGTGCAGAGGGCAATATGCATTGCACACCTTGAGAGCACATGAATAGTGACCCTGGACAGTACTATTCATGTTCCTCCCTGCATACCCTGCAGCATGTGTAACTCATACATATCCAGGAAAACATGACTGGGGTGGCAACCCTAGCATGGGAGGACTTCAATTTTTGTAATAAACTTCTATTAGCAAAAATGCTTCTAGTAAAAGTATTTACTGTTTGTGTGTAGCATACGCACATATCCTGTGAGGACCTGTGCACAAGTATTCAGATACCACGCCTTCTCAGAAAGTCATTAGTGGCTTGTATGACACAAATGACGTCTTCAGAAGCAATACACACCACCGCCAGCTGTCTGAGAAAGTGTGGTGTTTAAATACTGGTGCACAAGCCTTCACAGGATATGTGCGTATGCTGCAGAAAAACAGTAATGACTTTTACTAGAAGCATTTTGCTAATGGAAGTATATTGCAAAATTGCTTCTATTTCAAATGTTTTCAAATTCTGATCTTTCTATCCCTTTAAAGAATATTAGTAATATGATCCAATAAATGTAGTTGGCAAATTACCTTATAGGCTTGAAAGCAAAAGGAGAGAGAGCCCTTTGTGGTTGTGTTTTTGAGTTCATGTTTGATCAAATAGGAGGGGAATTTCCATCCACATACTTTAAACTGTGGTCTTTTTCGAAAATGTGTTATCTTATCTCTCTGTATCATTTCCTCTAGTTCTTTAAATCCATTCTATTTCTAGATCTAATCTGTAGGCTAATGCACACTTTACATTATTTGAATAAAATGTAATATTTTATTTCTGTAATCTCCTCTGCAGAACCCTACGTTAGTTTAGTATCAATAACCACTGTACACTTGAATAGAACTGTTTAATATGTATGGTGCTTGCTCCAACACTAATGACAATAACATCTAAAGGTTGTATATGATGTGAAATAATCTGTGCAATACTCGCTGAAAACCTCTAGATGGCATGGAACAAATAAAGCTTCCTTATTTTTATTTAAAAAAATAATTTAATAGGACAAATTATGATTCTCATACATTATTATAAATACACTACACTCACTATAAGCTGACCTGACAATAACCAGGGCTTGATAAATTTGTTCAAAATCTAAGAGGCTGTGCATATCTTCAAATACACAAAACAAGCTAAGCAGTGATAGATCTTCTTGATTGACTAGAAGACACATTCAAACTGGTGACGTAAAGGGAAACTGTACTGTGAAATTTTACTGTATTGAGAATGGCATTTTGTACCACCTGCAGAGTATTAAATGTATGGGAAATAGCTTTTGAAAAAGCTGGCTTTGTTTCTTTGAAACCTTGAAATCACAACCTATAAATAGGGTTGCCACCTTTCTTGGAAAAAAATACCGGCCATTCTCATTAACATAAGTTTGCATAAATAATTATACAGCATAACTAAAAAACTAAAGCTGCTCGGACGGATTTTTAAATGCTCATGTGTTTATCATTAGTATTTATCACACTCAGAAGTTTCACTTAGACAGGGGCTTTGTTTCAATATGTATTCTTTATTTTCGACATTGACATGAACCTAAAAATACCGGCCGTGTCAGTAAAATACTGGCTGGTTGGCAACCCTACCTATAGAAGAGGCAATTATAGGTTATGTAATTAATGCATAAGAAACGTACAGAAATTATTTAACGCTTCGATGCCTGGAACACTTGGTGAAAGGATTTAACCCTGGTATGGGTCACCCAAATGCATTGCTTATGTCAGCATTACAGCAGGGAGTTGAAAGGGAGGGAACAGGAAGAGAGTAATGAGTCTGGCTGCAGGTGGGAATAAGTGACCCGATGCATTCAGGCCACCAAGGCTAATTTTCTATATGTGATGGCATCTTTGGTACTTTTTTTTAGTATTGGTAATGCCATTAATTTGTTTAAGCTAAATTAAAGTCAATTTATAATTATGCAACAAAAATTATTCACTAGCACCCAAGCCAATACATTCAATTTCACCCTCAACTGGAGCATCCACCCACTGATCTAGCCAAGGAGGTCAGGCTGTTCATGTGCACAGTCTTTATTTAAAGGGACAGTCTAGACCCAATACTTAATTACTTATTGTTACATACCAGAGAAACATATTGCAACTGGTCCCACATCTATAAGCTTCTAAGAAGTACATGAAACATTTAAATATTCATTGTTTGTTAGGAGATGAAGATGGCCACTTAGCTCCGCCCACCTATTACGTGTATATTTTGGTTTGTTACATTTCTCCAATCACGATCCACTCATGAATATGTTTTCCTATGTGCACAAGCTGATTTGTGCATGTGCAATTTGAAATAGCTAATTGAAAAATATTAAGCGTGCACTGCTAAACTGACATACAAGAAAACACCGAACTGGACAAAAAGAAGGCTGTGGGCGGAGCTTGACGGACATTTTCAGCTGCTAACAAACAATGATTATTTAAAAGTTTTATGTACTTCTTACCAGCTTGTAGATGTGGAACCTGTTGCAAGTTGCTTGTCTGGTAGGTAACAATAAATAATAAAGAATAAGTATTGGGTCCAGACTGTTGCTTTAATCTCTCCTTTGTGGCCACAAGCACCTGGGGGTGCACTACCATTCAATATAATGGCTCCAATGCTATAGTTTCACATTGAGATCCATTTAAGAACATGTAGTTTGATGTGAAATGAAAAACTCAATCCAGTGCAAGACTGTGGATATTTATTTACTATAACAAAGAATACATATGAAATGTCATCTAACACTAGATGTAGGTCATTTCTATGGTAACCTTGATTTGTGTTTAATATTAATCCATAAAAGAGAGATTACCTCACACACTCACATATCATATTTCAGATATAATTATTTACTACACATAAAGGTAAATATACCCAGTGAAATGCCAGCTGGACAAAGTACACTGTACAATCAGATTACTGTAACCACTTTAATGCAGGAGTGTGCTTTAGGGCTTAGCTTTGTCCACACTTGCTATTACAGATACCAGCATCTTGCCCTAAAGCACAATCTGTTTCTATGGATACTGTGTCTTATAGAATGTTAACCTCATCTGCACAAAGCATGCTTGTGTACACTGACACTGTAAGCTCTGCAAAGGAATAGATGAGAGAGTATTTACAGTGGTATACACTGGATAAAAGATAGCCCAACTCCTACTGTAGTTCAGCCTATATGTTAATGTATGTTTTACCCCAAGTTCCATTGTGCTGGAAGTGTATAATTAAAACATGGCTACATTACTTTCTTTTCTTCATCCATAGGACATTGGTTGGAGCTAATACAAATAAAACCTTTTAGGGTTTCCATCATAAAAAAAAACATTCCTGATCATGACTAGGCCTGCAAACCCCCATTCTCCCAGCCCCATTTATTGTACATAGCTTAGAGAAGGACATCAGAAGGAATATTGAAGAAAGATTTAAACATGTAAGTACATTTACAAGGGTAGAATCTGCAAGAGGTAATGTTTTAAAGGGACATTGATTTGTATAAATAAAATGCTCTATTACATTAGAATGTTTAGATTTCAAACAATTTATTTTACTATTTGTTTAACCCCTCATTTGCCACTCCAGATAAGGACACAGCTGGGGAGCAAATAAGAAGCAGGCATACATGCGTATGCTCCAGTCACAAGCCATATCTTCATCTGGAGCTGAACAGGGATGTTCAGGAGTGCAACTTTGACTATATATTGAACCATTTGGAAGGAGTTACAACACCTAGCAAAAGAAGACAGCTTATTTAAAAATAAAATGCACTTTACTTTTACAATAGAATGTCTCTTTAAAGTGAAAGGGTAGGAGATGTTTCCTTTAATGTGAAAAATATATTTATTTTAATGTTCAGTAAAAATGATATAGTTTCACTGCAAATGTTACATCAGAAAAAAAAGGCAGTCTCTATAGATATATATGTAGTACAAACCAAACTGATACAGTATATTTTATTCCATTTCATAGTTAAAAAAAAAAAAAATTATGCTTACCTGATAAATTTATTTCTTTCCGGGCATGGAGAGTCCACAACGTCATTCCAATTACTAGTGGGATATTCAATGTCTGGCCAGCAGGAGGAGGCAAAGAGCACCCCAGCAAAGCTGGTAAGTGTAACTTCCCTTACCCATAATCCCCAAAGGAAAATGGAAAAAGAAGAAACACAAGGGTGAAAAGGTGCCTGAGGTTTACTCAAAAGAACTGCCAAATTATAACTAAAAGAAATTATAACTAAAAGAGACTCTCCATGCTCGGAATGAAATAAATTTATCAGGTAAGCATACATTTTGTTTTCTTTCCTATGGCATGGAGAGTCTATGACGTCATTCCAATTACTAGTGGGAACCAATACCCAAGCTAGAGGACACGGAATGAACAGGGAGGAAGAACAAGGCAGGAGGACCTAAATAGAAGGCACCACGGCTTGAAGAACCTTTCTCCTAAAAGCGGCCCCATCCGAGGCAAAAGTATCAAATTTGTAGAATTTGGAAAAAGTATGCAAAGAGGACCATGTTGCCGTCTTGCAAATCTGTTCCACAGAAGCGTCATTTTTGAAAACACAAGAAGAGCAGACAGCCCTAGTGGAATGAGCCGTAATTCTCTCAGGAGGCTGCTGTCCAGCAGTCTCATAAGCAAAATGAATCATACTTCTTAACCAGAGGGAAAGAGTAGTAGAAGTGGCCTTCTGA
This sequence comes from Bombina bombina, assembly GCF_027579735.1. NCBI lineage: Eukaryota > Metazoa > Chordata > Amphibia > Anura > Bombinatoridae > Bombina > Bombina bombina. Next base: position 1,044,524,922 of record NC_069504.1, read on the forward strand.
CCCTTACGCTTTCCAGAGAAAACAACAAACAGGGCAGAAGATTGCCGAAAATCTTTAGTGCTTGTAGGAAAAATTGTAGAGCACACACAACATCCAGGTTATGCAAAAGACGTTCCTTATGAGAAGAAGGATTAGGACAAAAAGAAGGAACAACAATATCCTGAATAATGGTTTTATCGGACACAGCTTTAGGGAGAAACCCCAATTTAGTACAAAGGACCGCCTTATCTGCATGAAAAATAAGGTACGCGAATCACACTGCAGAGCTGAAAAACTCAGAAACTCTGCAAGCGGAAGAAATAGCAAGGAGAAACAAAACCTTTCAAGATAACAACTTTATATCAACAACAAGCATCGGCTCAAATGGAGCCTGCTGCAAAACTTTAAGAACTAGGTTAAGGCTCCAAGGAGGAGCAACAGGTTTAAACACAGGCCTGATTCTGACCAGGGCCTGAACAAAAGCTTGAACATCTGGTTAATCTAACAGACTTTGGTGCAAAAGAATAGACAGTGCAGAAATCTGACCAGAGTACTGAATGACAAACCTTTCTCCAGGCCATCCTGAAGAAAAGATAAAATCCGGGGAATCCTCACCCGACTCTAAGAGAAACCCTTAGAGTCACACCAAAAAAGGTATTTACGCCATACCTTATGGTAAATCCTGCGAGTAACAGGTTTACAAGCCTGAAGCATAGCCTCAATGACCGCTTCAGAAAAACCATGTCTAGACAGAACTAGGTGTTCAATCTCCAAGCAATCAGATTCAGAGAATCCAGGTTTGAATGTAGGAAGGTCCTTCCTCAGAGGTAACCTCCAAGATGGAAGAGTAGACATATTCACTAGTTCTTGCGAGGCGATGCAGGAGCTATTAGAATTACAGATGCTCTCTCCTGTCTGATACGAGTAATGACTCATGGAAGGAAACAGGTATGCCAGAGAGAAGATCCAACGAACCGCAAAAGCGTCTATCAGAACGACCAGAGGATCTCTTGACCTTGAACCATACTTTGGAAGCTTGGCATTTTGACGAAACGCCATCAGATCCAACTCCGGACTCCCCCACCTGAAGGTTCTCTTTGAGAACACCTCCGGATGGAGAGCCCACTCCCCGGGATGAAAGATTTGTCTGCTCAGAAAATTTGCCTCCCTGATGACCACCCCTGGAATGTGGAAAGCAGATAGGAGACAATCGTGAGCTTCCGCCCACTGCAGAATACGAGTCACCTCCTACATAGCCAAGGAACACCAAGTTACTCCCTGGTGGTTGAAGTAAGCCACTGAGGAGATGTAGTCCGACTGGAATCTGATAAACTGGACTAAAGATAATTGAGGCCACTTCGTCAAGGCATTGAAGATTGCTCTCAACTCTAAGATGTATATGGGAAGAGAAGACTCCTCCCAAGTACACAGGCCCTTAGGTCTTAATGAGCCCCAAACTGCTCCCCAGGCTTACAGGTTGGCGTCTGTGGTCACAATCACCCAGGAAGGTCTCAGAAAGCATGTGCCCTGAGACAGATGGATGGTCCTGTGAAATCCACCACGAAAGAGCGTCTCTTGTCAGGGGATCCAGATCTATGCACTGTGAGAGATCTCTGTTCCATTGTCTGAGCATGCATAAATGCAGAAGTCTCAGATAGAATCGAGCAAAAGGAATGATATCAATTGAAGCTAATTTAGACCAATCACCTCCATGCATGCGAACAGAAGCCTGGAGAGGAAGGTAAGAAGTCAGAAGATTGGATTTTCTGACATCCGTCAGGAAAATATTCATGGATATAAATTCTATAATTGTTCCCAAAAAACACACCTTTGTGTCTGGCACTAGGGAACATTTATTCTAGATTCACTTTCCAACTGTGGAAATGAAGAATAGAAAACAACATCTCAGATTGAAATCTTGCTAACTGAAAAGATGGCGCCTGAACCAAGATCGTCTAGGTATGGCGTCACAGCTATTCCATGAGATCTGACCATATTGTAGTCCTAAGATCAGTAAACAGAAGATGATCTCAACCTAGACCTATCTAAGATGGCACCGTATAAAAAGATAATCTCCTCAACATCAGAAGAAAAAAAAAGAAAAAAGAATCTTTTATATAAAAAAAAAAAAAGGATACCGAAGAATCTACTAGTGTCCTGAGATTACTGGGAAAGAGATATTATAAAGTTAAGACAATACCTTGATGTCTCAAACACTATTAGGAATCCCTCCCTAGGAGAAATTAGATAATAATGATTCCAAGAACCTAATCATGGACATCAATTAAGTGTTAGTGACCTAAATTGCACCAAAAGTTAGGAAGATCATACAATCGTCCAAACCTACATAAAGAAGTAAAGTATACCGCACCCGGTGTTCCCAGGCAGTCGGCCATCCAGGTACTGACCAGGCCTGGCCCTGCTTAACTTCCGAGATCAGACGGGATCGGGTGCATTACGGGCAGTGTGGAGGTAGACAACAAAAATCCCCTCAATATGAGAGATTAATATTGAGCCACGATGTCCAAACTTGGGACATAAAATAAGATATTAGTGATAAAAAAAGCACTAAACATTATGTATACTGTATAATCCTATGACCATAGGAAATGCCCCAGACATAAACAGAGCTGAAATCATGTCTCCAAATACATAAAAAATCTGTATGAGAGACAAACAATTTAGAGTCCTGAGAGCACCCAGAACGGTTAACAAAATTGCCCTTTAATTCTCCAGTCATAATAAACAATGCTGTACCGCTAACTGTTGATGTCTCTAACATAAATGCGGGGGGAAAGATAACAGTCTCTCTTGAAGATGCTGCAGGCACAGCTCTAACTGATGCTGGGTATTTCCAATAAAAACTGCGCACCTTAAGAATTATCTCAGTGTGACCGGCTTAGATACCACGTCAGCCAGGCAGATAAAAGATTTAGGCACTGCTAAATTCAATAACTGCTCTCCGCTAACTTAATAAGAAACCTCATGTCCTTAAATTACTCGGACATAAACTGAAGAGAAGAGCACCATTGTGTAAACGGCGCAAAAAAAGGTCGTAGATCATTGTATCTGAGTGCAAATATACAAAAAGATCATACCTATATTGATTATTGTGTATATAGTTTAGAACACATTTAATCTGAGACGGAAAAACGTATTAATTAACTCCGTCGTCAAGGAACCCCTGACTGTAAAGAGGCATATTATTCCCTATATTTTAGTGAATTAACTCCTGGTATGGAAAGGAGCGTGAGGAATATCCCTAGTGTAAATATACACACGGTCTCCATACAATATAAGCCTGGTCTTTATGGAATTGACTTCAAAAGGCTATAGAGGCGGCCTCATTTTTCTTCCACTGGATTAGTCCAGGGGTCTGCTCCGCCGCAAAACCTCCCAAACTCTGAGGAGATAACTTCATTAAAATACAAACCCTTTCTGAGGGTAACAGGTCACACCCGGTCCCTGATTGTCTGTCCTCTCACCCTTTAGTGTGGAAAGAAATATATAATAAAGGACTTACCATCCAGGGTCTTCTGCTGTAGAGCAGTTACAACAGCTGCAGGTCTGTCAGTCTCATCCGGCCGCTGACAGGGACCTGAAAGTAAAAGAAAAAACAGAGTAACCAACCCTGGTTTTCTATATAAGGGGTAGCATAAATGTTAGAAATAAAGCAAGGACCACCTCGCCGCTTTTTTAACTGCTAAAAGCCAGCATTACTCTTTCTAAAGAGCTTAACATGGACCCATTAAAGGATTAAATATCTTCAGACATCATCTTCGCACATCCTCCATTGACAGAGGCAAAGAGAATGACTGGGATTAAATATCTTCAGACACCATCTTCGCACATCCTCCATTGACAGAGGCAAAGAGAATGACTGGGGATTATGGGTAAGGGAAGTTACACTTAACAGCTTTGCTGGGGTGCTCTTTGCCTCCTCCTGCTGGCCAAAAGTTGAATATCCCACTAGTAATTGGAATAACGTTGTGGACTCTCCATGCTAAAGGAAAGAAAAATGTACCCACCGAAAATAAAAAATAAATAAAATGCAAAAAAAAAAAAAGGAAGTTCTTACGGCCTCAGTATGAATGGGATGAGCAGAGAACAGAAGCGCAGCTGCCAACGCCAGTATTCTGTCTTTAAATACAACCTTATGGCAGGTGAACATCAGCAGGGAGCTCACCAAACAATGCAAAAACACATTCACCGCATGGAAATAAAATGGTTCCATTCCCCAGAAAAATACATTGAGTCTGAAAGATAAAGAAAGAAGAAGAATTGTGTAAATACAGGATGAAAAAAATTACTGCAAACAGTATGCGAGAAATGTAATAGGCATCATGCAATGCATATCCGTTATTTAGGTTGACTGTTTTTCACTGTAAAGGCTGAAATGCTTACCACAGGTGCCTGCTACCTGCTGCATATTGATGAGTGCTTTAAATCAGTGCAGGAGCTTATTTAAATCTGTTCTCTAACCATGTAAATTTACTTAAAGGGTCAGTCTACACCAGAATTTGTATTGTTTTAAAAGATAGATAAATCCCTTTATTACCTATTCCCTAGTATTGCATAACCAACACAGTTATATTAATATACTTTTTACCTCTGTCGTTACCTTGTATCTAAGCCTCTGCAAACTGCCAACTTATTTCAGTTTATTTGACAAACTTGCATTTTAGCCAATCAGTGCTGACTCCTAGGCAACCCCACGTGAGTGAGCACAATGTTATTAATATGACACACATAAACTAACGCCCTCTAGTGGAGAAAAACTGTCAAAATGCATTCATATAAGAGGCGGCCTTCAAGTTCTAAGAAATTAGCATTTGAGCCTACCTAGGTTTAGCTTTCAAATAAGAATACCAAAAGAACAAAGCAAAATTGGAGATAAAACTTAAATTATGCTTACCTGATCATTTTCTTTTCTTCTGACTGGAAGAGTCCACAGCTGCATTCATTACTTTTGGGAATTCAGAACCCTGCCACCAGAAGGAGACAAAGACACCCCAGCCAAAGCCCCAAATACCTCCCCCACTTCCCTGGTAGGAGAAATAAAGGTGAAAAAGGTGCCAGAAGAACAAAAAATACGGCCGCCCCTTATGAACAACACGGACGGGGAGCTGTGGAAAAGAAAATTATCAGGTAAGCATAATTTAAGTTTTTCTTCTTAAATGGGAAGAGTCCACAGCTGCATTCATTACTTTTGGGAAAACAATAACCAAGCTATAGAGGACACTGAATTCAAAACGTGCGGGTACAAAAGGCGGCCTCTTCTGAGAGCACCACAACCTAACATCCCAAACTCCCAACAGAAAAACTGCTTCACTAGAAGCCAAAGTACAAAAAGGAAAAAGGCAGAGATAACTGCCCAACATTTAAAACCAGCAAGACCTTTGCTAGAGACCGCTCAGGTTATTAGACTTGACCGAGCTGCAGGCACGAAGCCCGCAAAATTAAACTCACCCCCAATCAACAGAAAGGGGAAACATCCACATTCCCCCAGCGGGTAAGAAAGACACTAAGCTAAATGATTCCGAAAAGCCCCCCAGAACCCAAAGGGACTAGGATGAAGAAAATTAACTCCAAGAGAGTGAACCAGGATGAAACAGGGCACCTATGAAAAGACCCTGCCGACCCAGCACAGCAGAGGGAGGACTTGTAAAGCCCCCTCTACCTCAAAGGACCAAGAAATGTCCTGAGAACTTAAAAGGAGGAAGAAAAATCCCTCCCCTACACAGACCGCTTACTCGCACCCAGAATAGAGCAACCGAAAGACAAACCGTCCCCGGGAGCCGCTGAAAAAACAACATCAGATATCTATGTTCCTCCAAGCCATAGGCGTCCCGCTGCAAATAAGGACTTAGCGACCACAGGTCGCCACCATAACTATGAAACCGCTCAGGACATTCTTCTTCAGAAGAACTCCAAAACAGTGCAGGACAGGACATTCCCAAAAGGGCAGGAAAGGAAGGAACCAAACCCAGAACCCGGTAGAGCAAACAACCTGCCGAGGAGGGATCCACTGCGAAACCTCCTCCTTAAGAGAGTTCACAAAAACTATGATACGCGGCTAAGATCAACAGATTAGACCGATCCCTGACTCTCACTCCAGCAACGGGCCCAGCACCAAAGTGACTGATAATGTCCGAAAGACTCATGGATTAAAAAGTACCCTGAATCATTAGGACCTGCAGGAAGGAAAAGGGAGGGAACCAACCCCCCAAAAGAGCTTGGGTTCCATAACTCAGACACAGCCCCCTTCCTGAAGATGAAGGGCACTCCCAAAAGGAGACCCTTTACTGGAACTACATTAAAGGCATGGCACAAGAAATCCATCCCTTCACACTGACATTCCGCACGTAATGTAGGGGAAACAACCCCACTAAACAGAGGAATAAAAAGTACCTCCAAGCACCAGGCGGATACTATAGATGTCAAATTCACCTCCAAAGGGAGGGAAAGCGAAGCCAGAACTTAACAGCTTGCTAGCACACAATTAAGGTGCAAATAGCTGCAGTTGGTTTCAAACTGCAAACCTACTGCTCATTAGACAGCAAAGCTAACCATCAGGCTATTACAGCGGGGCTGAAGCTTAAAGCCATAGACAAGCTCAAAAGGACCTTACCAAAAGAAAAACCCTCCGGACACTAAGGCTGGCCCAGTAAGAAGTCTAAATCTCGCTGCAAGAGAGAAAAATTATGCCAGCGAAACTGGGCCGTCCCGATCAGTCCTAAGGGATCTGGATACAGACCCCCAAAATTCCAGTCAAGACAGGACAAACAAACCCGGGCACCCGAAAACACGGAGCAGGCTTAAATATATAATAACCCCTGAGGAACCACTAGGTTACCCCCTCCGGAGTAGACTTTGCACCACAGGCGATGCAGTCACAGTCACTTCCAAAACACCTTGAACGTTCACTAAATGTCCCATACACAGAGAGCTTAGGACACCTACAGCGGGATACAACTCCCAACATAAGGGTGATAGGCAATGGTGAAGCCACGCAGCCACTCTGGAAGACCTCAAGGCTCTAGGGACAACTTCCACTAAGTCCAAAGACTAAGTAACGTATGAAAAAACAGAAACTCTGTTTAGGAATGCTAGCTGTCACCAGAATCACAAGACGGATGAGAAAACAGGATCTTTACCTGGGTTCAAGCCCACAACCTCCTGCTTCAGGCGCGGTGGCGCTAACTTCTACGCCACATCTCCCTTAGAAACTGGAAAGAGAAGCTAACAAAAATCCCCAAGATCCACAGGATCCACTTCCCTGACACCCCTACAGCTCGACACAAACACCTAAGCAGAGGTGACACAGGAAAAAGGGGGGACAATCAAATCTGTAAATCCCCCAAAAATATGGGAACAGACGAGATCCAGGAAGTAGAATAATCAAAAGGCTTTAACCTTCAGAAACAAATGACCCGAAGCCAACCCCAAGGAAGGGGACAAAAAGGCCCATCAACCTAAACATGAAGGAAGAGAGTCAGTCATCAAGGAAAACCGATTCCAAGAGGAGAACCTCAAAACAGAAGACGAGGGAAGTCACCCAGATTGATCCCTAGTAGGATCCGCTCTGGACCCCCACCCACGAGGAACAGGACAGTGAGGACTGATACAATCCCCTGATGCCCCACCCAAAGGCAGAACGAGAACCAGCCTGACGTTTGGGAACAAAAGCTTCCTCTACCATGCTTTAGCCCTGCAGGGCAGAGGCTCAAAAAATGTATGGAACTCATGGAAGGTGCACTTCACGAAAACTCTTAGCAAAAGCAAAGATTATTCAATCTAACGAGACATCAAGAATAAACTCCTCATCCGAGAGAGCAACTCACCACCCACTAGGTCAGCCGGTTACCCCGACACCACGTGGACGATATAGACCGTAAGGAACAGAAAGAGCACCCTATAATGACCAGCCTGCTACATAGGGCACTCCAAACAATCAGGCCACAGAAAATTTGAGACCCCACGAGGACTCGATAAAAGGATCTAAGACATAACAATGTACTAACACTTAACATGCGACTTCCGCGGAAGTGCTCAAGCGATCACAAAATTGCTAGTATCAAATTCCAGAGAAGAAATATTTCCCCACAGAGAAATCATAACAGACATGAACTTCTTAAAAAATAAATAAAATACATCCTAACCGGATCAAATAAAAGCAGGGCAGCACCTGCAGGTGAACACCCAAGAAGAATGGGTACACCAACGGCTAGCCAATTAGAGACCCCATTCTTCCAAGCTCAGAACTGGAATAAGATACCCAAAAAAGAAAGGAAAATTGAAGACGACCAGGAGATTAACTTCATGCCCACACGTCAAACCCAGCTTGCCGTCTGGAACAGAAGACAGAGGATCCCTTAACCTATTAGTACTGGGATCCTCCAGCACCGCTAGAACATGCCATACCAGGACACGAAGGCGCGCAAGTCTATAACGAAAAGCAAGACTTACTGACGACCCCGACCCGAGAGTTAGGCCTCTGAAGCTTCATAGGAGACTGCTTCCCCAGATGGCTGATCTGACCCAGGTGATTCCACACCTGACGAGCCCCGGTTAGCATAAAACCGACAGTATCTCATCAACAACTCCTCTGGAAGATGTAAATGCTCCAGGGCCATAGATAAGGTCATGCGGAACCGTGCCGTAACCTCTGGAGGAAACAAGCCGCCTTCCGGAGAAGGGGTAACAGCATTAGGGACACCTGCTTGCATAGCCAAAGAAGGTTCTAGGGAACGCGCTGCACGTGATATGGGATCCCCAGGGGCGGAAGGCTTGGCGGACTCTGACTTCCCTGTATCGGGAGAAGAGAACACTCTACAGCGGCATTCGAAACATAACTGATGGGCATGGATAACTGGGCCATTTCATACTCTTCACAAGAAATAGAATCTGAATCAGAGACAACCGTCTCCAAAAAGTCAGACTCCTCCATAACTTGATATATAGAAATTATGGACATAAAAAATAAAAAATGGCATCTTACACCCCCAATGGCTGGGGCACTCACCACCTCCTGAGACCCAGACAGCTAGCGAAACAGACCCTCTCCGTCGCCACACGGTCAGGAATACGGAAATGGAGCACAGAAGCGTGACCATGCCTCGTCACAAGGTGCACCGTGCAGGCCATAGAAAAGTGCGCCAAGGCCTACAAGAGCTGCGCAGCCTGACAAGAAAAGGCTGTTATGTTCCGATCTAACCACAAGCGCAAGTAACACTACACAATAGCAGACAGAATCACATAACAAACATGATTAAAGCCCCCCCCTGTTCAATAACCCCCCTCAAGAGATATTAACCCTTGCTTCCTTGTAAAGATAAAGGAGTCCCAAGACCCTGACTTCTTCGTTTACATTACTTTATCACATCATCGAAGTAAAATGAAACGATTTTATCAGAATCAACACAGTGGAACAGGAACACAGCCCTTCAAGTGTGACAGATAGTAGCCTCGCTTCTGACATGGACTTGAGAGAAGAAAGCAGGCAGCGAAACTCGTCAATGCTGATTGCTAAGGAGCTGTTAACATGAGTCGGGATGGTTTCACAGAAAGACTCTCCCTGCATCTCCGGACTCTAACATTCATCCATGCTCTCACTGAGAGGCTGACAGGATTACTTAAAACTCCAGTCCAATTTCAAAGAGTACTACCCTCCATAAGAGACTATCTCAAACTTCTGACACTTCTCTGCCAACCTCTTGTGACGAAAGGCAAAGAATGACTGGGGGATGAGGGAAGTGGGGGAGGTATTTGAGCTTTTGGCTGGGGTGTCTTTGCCTCCTCCTGGTGGCCAGGTTCTGAATTCCCAAAAGTAATGAATGCAAGCTGTGGACTCTTCCCGTTTAAGAAGAAAAAGTAAATTGGAAAGTTGTTATCTGAATCATGAAAGTTTATTTTGGACTAGAATGTCCCTTTAAGGACCATTAAATACGGTAGAATTGTATAATCAATAAATACATAATAAAAAGACAATGCAATAACACAGTCTAAATTTTAAATGAGCAGTAGTTTGTTTTCTGACAAATTTAAAAGTTATTTTTTTCCCCTCCACCTGTATCATGTGACAGCCATCAGCCAATCACAACCCTTGCACATGTTCAGATGGAGCTGGTGCCTCAGAAAGTGTGTATATAAAAAGACTGTGCACATTTTTATAATAGAAGCAAATTAGAAAGTGTTTTCATTTGATATCCAGTATACATAGGCTCTTGCTATGTACAGTCACATGATATATGACACAGGCCCAGATAATGAACGCACAGGTTATGTTGCATGATATACTGTTTCCTGGATTTGTGAAATTGTGCCAAGCTGAAGATGCTATCAATAAACTAATAATGGTGAGAGAGATGTGAAATCAAAACCCTGCTAGATAAGGTATGTCAAAGTAACTATAAAAAATTCTATAAAACAGCCATACTAGTACAGAAGAGAACAAAATACAAATGGATTCAGTATACAAGAGATCAGTTACATGATGATAAATAATGAAAATGCACCTGTGTGAGATACACTAATCTGATTATATAAAAAGCTAGTACATACATGCTCCTTCACTGCAAAGAAAGAGAAAATGCCACTGAGCCCTCTAGATATTATTATCCCGCTTAACCCATCGTGTGATTCCTTCTCTTAAAGGGACACTAAACCCACATTTTTTCTTTCATGATTCAGATAAAGCATAAAATTTTAAGCAACTTTCTAATTTACTCCTATAAATTTTTCTTTGTTCTCTTGCTATATTTATTTTAAAAGCAGGAATGTAAATCTTAGCAGCCAGCCCATTTTAGGTCCAGCACTATGGATAGTGCTTGTGTATTGGAGGCTTACATTTACCCTCCAATAAGCAAGAATAACCCAGGTTCTCAACCAAAAATAGGCCGGCTCCTATGCATCACATTCCTGCTTTTTAAATAAAGATAGCAAATTAGCAATAGAACAAAGAAAAATTGATAATAGGAGTAAATTAGAAAGTTGCTTAAAATGGCATGCTCTATCTGAATCATGAAAGAAAAAATTTGGGTTTAGTGTCCCTTTAATGTATTGATATTCTCAGTACTGTCCATAGAAGGGGGTCTTCTCAATATTCAGACTAAATCATGTTCATCCAAGTAGATAAATGAACTAAGCACGTAAACATCTATACAATCAGAAACATCTCTCCTTTCCCTATTGTATCCTAAAACGCGGATTCACTAAATTTGTGGGAAGCTCTTAAAATCTTAGGGCCCCATTCTAAAAAACTTACTGGCATGGAGAGAAATTGTCTGCTTATTTTACTGAACCCTATATTGTAAAGTTTTTTTCCTTTATATAAAGAATATTAGCAAACTCCCCTTAAAGGGATAAGAAACCATCTGTTTCATTGTTGTAATAAAAAAAAACATTAAGCTGTGGCTTATTCTTCATAGAAAGCATTGCAATATGTATTATTCATCAATTTAAATGGATTTTACCTTTTATTTCTTTTTTTAAACTTTATTTGTGCAGTGTCCATTACTTCCTGTCACAGACCAACAAGGAGGCAGTGGTCTGTACAGGAAGGTTTATCTAGCTTGATTTGTGTGTTTTTGGAGTTATCTAGCTTGATGTCAAAAATCATCTAGAGTAATTTAAAGGGATACTAAACCCAAAAATGGGCTGACTCCTAAGCTTACATTCCTGCTTTTTAAATAAAGATATTAAGAGAACGAAGAAAAATTGATAATAGCAGTAAATTAGAAAGTTGCTTAAAATTGCATGTTCTATCTGAATCAGTAAAGAAGAAAATTGGGCTTAGTATCCCTTTAAGTTACTCTAGAAGTTTTTATAAAAAAAATTAATAATAGGAGATATTGGTGAGTTTCTGATCATCTGGCTCAGAGAGAGAAAAGCAAGGCTCAGAGAGAAGAGACGAGGAAGGAGAAACTTCTTTAAAAGGACATAACAGCCACAATTGAAATGTACATCAATGCATTTCACTTTTAAATAAAAGTATTTTTGCCATGCAAAAATGTTTCTTGTAAAATCTATCACAGTTTTCAATGTGAGCTTGTACTGCACATAAAGCATATCTAAATATGCTTCATGCACTGGAATTTTAAACAGTATCACATAAATTTAGTCATCACCAACTTAGGGCTAAATTACAAGTGGCGCGCTAACGTTAGCGTGCGGGATATTGAAATATTGCTAATTTGCGCTTATATTAAAAGTTGAAAGTAAACGCAGCCAACTAAATTTGCGCTCGTCAGGTTAGCGCAACTGAAGTCCTCCCATAAAGCGTTATGGCCAAATTAAAAGTAGCACCACATATAACATAAACACATTAAAATAAAGTGTTAAACTCATAAACACTATCTAATAAAAATTATTCATATAAATATTAAAATGAAATGTTATAAGGGTTAAAAGGTATATGGTATATGACAAGGTATTGCAATGGAAAGGGCTATAATATATATATGCATACATATACATGTCTAAATATGTGTATACATGTGTATTTATGTTTATATGTGAATATACATACATAAACATTTAAACAAATATATACATATGCATATATACTTTGTAGCCCTTTAATAAATTGAGATATTTAATAATGTGTTTTACGGTGTATGCACTGTAAATATTTTACATTCCAATGTTCTTCACATAGGGGAAAATGTTCTATGTATTGTTAAATAGATATCCCTAAAGAAATATCTGTATATACATATACAGTATATATAAATATTGAAATGTAACATATTCATAAATACCTTCAAGTTAGGGCATTTGGTCTTATGCATGTTGGGTTAGCAATGCGAGCAATAAGTGTAGAGTTTTTGTTCAGTTTGCGCGCTCCCTTGAAGTCTATAGGTAGGAGTTAACGTATTTGCGATATCTGAAGTCCTAAAGTTAAACACGTCAGCGTTTTGCTTGCGCACAATCAATTTACTTTCATCTTGCAATATGTGCCATAACCTGCGAGCGTTAAAGGTTTACGTCTGGCAGTGTTTGCATGCAAACAAAAACGCTAAATAACGCGCCACTTGTAATCTGGCCCATACTGATTAAAATGTCACTGTTCAAAATGCTGGTGAGCAAAGCATATTTAGATATACTTCATGTGCACAGTAAAAGATCTCACTTTTAAACACTCAAAGTTTTTACTAGAAGTATTTTTGCTAATTCATGTGTATTGTAAAATAATTCTATTCAAAAGTGAAATGCGCTCATGTGCATTTTAGTTTTGGCTGAAATGTCCCTTTAACTATGGGTTCAACTCCTTTGCAGGGTTGGTAGCGCTAGAAAAACATGCTCTTACAAATTATATATTATGAATACATACAGAAATTACTTTAAAGAGACAATAAACACTAGATAAATGCTAGATAGAATGATGATTTCAAAGAAAAAGTTAGTCTGACAATAATAATAATAATAATATGTAGATGTATTTTTTAAATTTTCATTAGTTGTTTAAATAGTGACAAAATAAGTGTAAAGTTTTACCGTCTATAAAACAATGGGGGCTGCCATCTTGTAATTTAGGTTACCTTCTCTGCTCTGGCCAATTAGGGACAGTTATAAATAGGTCAATAGAGAGTCCAACCAATGGCTATGTGGAATGTAACAGTGTTCTGCAATTCCATTTCTAACAGGAAATTTCAGAATGGAATTACAGAAATAAGCATATTCTAGAGCTTTTTATACATATACGATTTATCATTTTATATTACCATCTCAAAGTGTTTAATTTCACTGTATACCACTTTAATGGCTAACAAATACAATAGGCAATAAATAATATATTTAGGAGCAAGCAAGAATATTAAGCAGTCACACACACATTTGTTAGGAGTTTGTGTATTAAGAGAATTGTTTAAAAAAAAAGGAAAATAGTGCCTCCCTGGCTCACAGTATTTGGTAAGCCCTAAGAGATGTATATTATTTGTAACTTTTCTTTCCTGGTATAGGAATCATTTTATTTCCCTGTCTCTAGCTCTGGCAATGACATATCTAACCATTTTCTCATATAATGTTTGCTCTCTGCTATACATTTCTCTGCCCTTTCACCATCAGTACCTGAAGCTCAGAACACAAAGGGGTCGGTAAGACTTGTGGCTACTGTTGTCGCTCATGCCTTTGCCCCAGAAGTCATTGCTGAAGATGCTGCTCACAGGAGTGTCCCCTCGGCTGTCAGGGTTATTGAGAATAGCCCACACGTCATCATGAACAAATTCACCCTGCACAGATCTACCAAAGCACAGTGCAGACAAGAAAGCTGGAGCTAACAGGAAACCAAACTTCTGCCAAAAGTTATCAGAGTCCTTGTGACAAGCTCCAGGGCATTTGGATGCCACATTGTGATTATGAGACAATTCTGGATATGTGCTTTCTAATGCATCATTACATTTGTCAATGTGTAACTCTCTTAAGATGCTTTGACCTGCTCCACTAAGTGCCTCATTGGAAATGCTCTCAACCTCTTCATCTGTTGGACCTTTCGTTGTTTCTTTAGGGATGCTCTGGCCTGTAACATCGGATGCTTGTTTGGTAATCTTTCTGAGGACGGTCTCTCCTGCATCTTTAGCAGTCTCTGTGGCTATCTCTCTGTGGACACTCGGCTCTTTTGTTTTATCTGTGTCTTCAGGTGTCTCGCTGATTGTGGTTTGTCTATCCCCAATAGTTGAGTCTGTGGGTATATTTCTGAGGATGTTCTGCATTGCACCAAAAGCGGTGTCTTTAGTAATCTCACTAAGGATGCTTTGCCCATCACCATAAGCTGTATCTGTGGGTATCTCTGGGATGATGTGCTGAACGGCACCTTTAGCTTTGTCTCTGGACATCCTTCTGTGGTTACCCTGCCCCATATTGGAAGCTTCATCTTTTTTCATCTCCTTAGGTATCTTCTGTCCATTATCATTAGCTGGTTCTGTAGGAATTGTTTGGGGTGTCTTCTTACACATACTTTTAGCTTCATCTCCAGGACTCTCATCCTTGACCTGCTTCTGACTCTTTGATGTGTCTCTGGGTAACTTTTTAAAAATGTATTGACTGACATTGTTAGCTATATCTTTGGGGATCTCTCTAAGGTCACTCTGACTCGCACCAATAGATTTCACTTTTAATATATCTTTGAGTACACTCTGATTTGCACCATTTACTATGTCCTTGGGTACCTGTTTGACGATTTTTTGGGGGGCACAGTCAGCTGTGCCCTTGGGTATCTGGCTGACGATATCATGAGCAGCATTGTTAGCTGTGTCCCTGGGTATCTCTCTGAGGATGTTTAGAGCAGCACTGTTAGCTGTGCTCTTGGGTATCTCTCCAAGGATACTTTGCCTTGAACGGCTCATGCTCTCAATATTTCAGACTCACATTTTGCAGAAAATGCCCAAATAAACTTGTTGTATCGGTAGAGTGGACTGTCTAATAGAGAAATAAAGGTATATATATATATATCTAGTGCAAGTTAGTCAGTCAGGTTTTCCAAGCCCCTGTACTCAGTGGTAACTGTATATAGATACCGCAGTATTGCGCACATTTACAGCATAGCACTGTACACCTGCAGTGACTCACTATACAGTCCGTAGCGTAACTACTAATCACAGCACCTCACGCCAACTGACACTGCAGATATAGACTCCCGCCGAACCACGATCCGTGATGTCTCTTCACGCTGCAGACATTGGCGGTACTGTGCAATATGAGAGTCTCTCTGTAATATCTTCCCGCTGTTTATGCGCTGTCACCGCTGAGCTGTAAAGTCGTTGTCACCGGCTTCTCTCCGTCAAGCGTATGATGCTGTCTCTCGGATGGCGGATCGCTCCGTTCTCCTCTTCTGCACAGCTGCAAATAAACAGCAGCCGCCCCCTCCGGACGCATGCGCAGTGGGACAGAAGCTGCACAAGTGTGAAGAGTGCGAAACTATTTTTTTTGCTGACTGATTTTTATAGCGAATATATTATTGTTATATATAGCATGGTACATAGAGGGAGAAGGTAAGATAGATAGATAGATAGATAGATGATAGATAGATAGATAGATAGATAGATAGATAGATAGATAGATAGATAGATAGATAGATGATAGATAGATAGATAGATAGATAGATAGATAGATAGATGATAGATAGATAGATAGATAGATAGATAGATAGATAGATAGATAGATTAGATAGATAGATAGATAGATAGATAGATAGATTGATAGATAGATAGATAGATAGATAGATAGATAGATAGATGATAGATAGATAGATAGATAGATAGATAGATAGATAGATGATAGATAGATAGATAGATAGATGATAGATAGATAGATGATAGATATATAGATAGATAGATGATAGATAGATAGATAGATAGATAGATGATAGAGAGATCTATAGATAGATAGATAGATAGATAGATAGATAGATAGATAGATAGATTGATAGATGATAGATAGATAGATTGATAGATGATAGATAGATTAGGTGATAGATAGACAGACGACAGATAGATGATGGAGTAGATAGAGAGATAGATGATAGATTAGATAGAGAGATATATAGACAGAGAGATATATAGATGATAGGTTAGATAGAGAGATAGATGATAGATTAGATAGATAGAGAGATATATAGGCAGATAGATAGGTAGATAGATAGATAGATAGATAGATTAGATAGATAGACGGACATACATATAGATAGATAGATAGATAGATAGATAGATAGATAGATAGATAGATAGATGATAGATTAGAGAGATAGATGATAGATAGATAGATAGATAGATAGATAGATAGATAGATAGATAGATAATATATATATATATATATATATAGAGAGAGAGAGAGAGAGATGGAGATGATAGATAGATAGGTAGATAGATAGATAGATAGATAGATAGATAGATAGATAGATAGATAGATGGATGATAGATAGATAGATGATAGATAATAGATAGATAGATTGGATACATGATAGATAGATAGATATCTGATAGATTGATAGATTATATAGATGATGGATTGATAGATAGATAGATGAATGATAGATAGATTAGACAGATGATTGATATATGATAGATAGATAGAAAGATTGTTAGATTAGATAGAGATATGATAGAGAGATAGATAATTGATGATAGATATATAGATAGATATATAGATAGATAGATAGATAGATAGATAGATAGATATATGATAGATGGATAGATAGATTGATAGATTATATAGATGATGAATTAGATAGATAGATGATAGATAGATTAGATAGAGAGGTAGATGATAGATTAGATAGATAATATATATATATATATATATATATATATATATATATATATATATATATATATATATATATATAGAGAGAGAGAGAGAGAGAGAGAGAGAGAGAGAGAGAGAGAGAGAGAGAGAGAGAGAGAGAGAGAGAGAGAGAGAGAGAGAGAGAGAGAGAGAGAGAAAGATGATAGATAGATGATAGATAGATAGATAGATAGATAGATGATAGATAATAGAGAGATAGATAGATGGATGATAGATAGATGATAGATAGATAGATAGATAATGGATAGATAGATAGATTGGATAAATGATAGATAGATAGATAGATAGATAGATAGATAGATAGATAGATAGATAGATAGATAGATAGCTGATAGATGGATAGATTGATAGATTATATAGATGATGGATTAGATAGATAGATAGATAATAGATAGATTAGACAGATGATTGATAGATGATAGATATATAGATTGATAGATGATAGATTAGATAGATAGATTGATTGATAGATTAGATAGATAGATAGATTGCTTGATAGATTAGATAGATAGATGATAGAGAGATACATAATAGATAGATGATAGATAGATAGATTGGATAGATGATAGATAGATAGATAGATAGATTATATAGATGATAGATATATAGATTGATTAGATAGATGATAGATTAGATAGATAGATAGATAGATAGATAGATAGATAGATAGATAGATAGATAGATAGATAGATTGATATATAGATATATAAATAGATAGATACATAAATAGATAGATGATTGATATATAGATAGATGATAGATAGATAGATAGATAGATAGATAGATAGATAGATAGATAGATAGATGATAGATAGATTCATTGATAGATTATATAGATGATTAATTAGATAGATAGATGAATGATAGATAGATAGATCGATAGATAGATTAATAGATTAAATAGATGATTGATAGATAGATGATAGATTAGATTGATAGATAGATAGATAGATGATAGATAGATAGATAGATAGATACTAGATAGATGATAGATTATATAGAAATAACAGATGATAGATATATAGAGATAGATAGATGATTGATAGATTAAATAGATGATAGATAGATACATCAATGATGATTGGATAGATAGATAGATTAGATTAGATATATAGAGATAATAGATATAGATGGATAGATAGATAGATAGATAGATAGATGATATAGATATAAGAGATGATAGATATATGATGATTAGATAGATGATAGCTAAGATAGATATATAGAGATAATAGTGATAGATAGATGATTAATAGATTAGATATATGATATATAGATAGAGGATTAGATAGATAGATAGATAGATAGATAGATAGATAGATAGGTTAGATAGATAGATAGATAGATAGATAGATAGATAGATAGATAGATAGATAGAGATAATAGATAGATAGATAGATAATTGATAGCAAGAGAGATTAGATAGATGATAGATAGATTAGATAGATGATTAGATAGATGATAGATAGATAGATAGATAGATAGATAGATAGATAGATGCTGATTAGATAGATGATAGAGATTAGATACATAGATGATAGATAGATAGATTGATCGATATATAGATTAGATAGATAGATAGATAGATAGATAGATAGATAGATGGATTAGATAGATGATAGATAAGATAGATAGATAGATAGATAGCATAGATAACATATTTACTGAAGTACTACTTGGGAGCCCTAGAGAACTGCTGGTCCCTAGCAGGAAACAGCCTGTAAGCCAATCAACTGGTTGTGTCCAGTTGGCAAATGCAGTGCTTGCAGCTCCCAGTAGGATTTATTTGTTTAACCCTTTTGCAGTCATGACTGCATATGTGCATATGATAGCAGGTTACAAACAGTACAGGCAGTAGGTCGCAAGCAGCATGTCAGCAGGTCACAAGTAGCACAGGCAGCAGGTCACAAGTAGCACAGGCAGCAGGTCAAAAGTAGCACAGGCAGCAGGTTACAAGTAGCACAGGCAGCAGGTCACAAGTAGCACAGGCAGTAGGTCACAAGTAGCACAGGCAGTAGGTCACAAGTAGCACAGGCAGTAGGTCACAAGTAGCACAGGCAGTAGGTCACAAGTAGCACAGGCAGCAGGTCATGCACTGTCAGCAGGTCACAAGTAGCACAGGCAGTAGGTTACAAGCAGCACTGTCAGCAGGTCACAATTAGCACAGGCAGTAGGTCATAAGTAGCACAGGCAGCAGGTCACAAGTAGCACAGGCAGCAGGTCACAAGTAGCACAGGCAGTAGGTCACAAGTAGCACAGGCAGCAGGTCACAAGTAGCACAGGCAGCAGGTCACAAGTAGCACAGGCAGCAGGTCACAAGTAGCACAGGCAGCAGGTCACAAGTAGCACAGGCAGTAGGTCACAAGTAGCACAGGCAGCAGGTTGCAAGCAGCACTGTCGGTAGGTTACAAGTAGTAGAGGCAGCAGGTCACAAGTAGCACAGGCAGCAAGTCACAAGTAGCACAGGCAGTAGGTCATAAGTAGCACAGGCAGTAGGTCGCAAGCAGCGCTATCGGTAGGTTACAAGTAGCACAGGCAGTAGGTCACAAGTAGCACAGGCAGCAGGTTGCAAGCAGCACTATCGGTAGGTTACAAGTAGCACAGGCAGTAGGTCACAAGTAGCACAGGCAGCAGGTCGCAAGCAGCACTGTCGGTAGGTTACAAGTAGCACAGGCAGCAGGTCACAAGTAGCACAGGCAGCAGGTCACAAGTAGCACAGGCAGTAGGTCACAAGTAGCACAGGCAGCAGGTTGCAAGCAGCACTGTCGGTAGGTTACAAGTAGTACAGGCAGCAGGTCACAAGTAGCACAGGCAGTAGGTCACAAGTAGCACAGGCAGCAAGTCACAAGTAGCACAGGCAGTAGGTCACAAGTAGCACAGGCAGTAGGTCGCAAGCAGCTCTATCGGTAGGTTACAAGTAGCACAGGCAGTAGGTCACAAGTAGCACAGGCAGCAGGTCACAAGCAGCACTGTCAGTAGGTTACAAGTAGCACAGGCAGTAGATCACAAGTAGCACAGGCAGCAAGTCACAAGTAGCACAGGCAGTAGGTCACAAGTAGCACAGGCAGCAGGTCACAAGTAGCACAGGCAGCAGGTCACAAGTAGCACAGGCAGCAGGTCACAAGTAGCACAGGAGGCAGGTCACAAGTAGCACAGGCAGCAGGTCACAAGTAGCACTGTTGGTAGGTTACAAGCAGCACTGTCAGCAGGTTACAAGCAGCACTGTCAGCAGGTCACAAGTAGCACAGGCAGCAGGTCGCAAGCAGCACTGTCGGAAGGTCACAAGTAGCACAGGCAGTAGGTCACAAGTAGCACAGGCAGCAAGTCACAAGTAGCACAGGCAGTAGGTCACAAGTAGCACAGGCAGCAGGTCGCAAGCAGCACTGTCGGTGGGTTACAAGTAGTACAGGCAGTAGGTCACAAGTAGCACAGGCAGTAGGTCACAAGTAGCACAGGCAGCAGGTCGCAAGCAGCACTGTCGGTGGGTTACAAGTAGTACAGGCAGTAGGTCACAAGTAGCACAGGCAGTAGGTCACAAGTAGCACAGGCAGCAGGTCACAAGTAGCACAGGCAGTAGGTCACAAGTAGTACAGGCAGTAGGTCACAAGTAGCACAGGCAGCAGGTCACAAGTAGCACAGGCAGCAGGTCGCAAGCAGCACTGTCGGTAGGTTACAAGTAGTACAGGCATTAGGTCACAAGTAGCACAGGCAGCAGGTCACAAGTAGCACAGGCAGTAGTTCACAAGCAGCACTGTCAGCAGGTCACAAGTAGCAAAGGCAGTAGGTCACAAGTAGCACAGGCAGTTGGTCACAAGCAGCACTGTCAGCAGGTCACAAGTAGCACAGGCAGAAGGTCACAAGCAGTACAGGCAGTAGGTCACAAGTAGCACAGGCAGTAGGTCACAAGTAGCACAGGCAGTAGGTCACAAGTAACACAGGCAGCAGGTCACAAGTAGCACAGGCAGCAGGTCACAAGTAGCACAGGCAGTAGGTCACAAGTAGCACAGGCAGTAGGTCACAAGTAGCACAGGCAGCAGGTCACAAGTAGCAGAGGCAGCAGGTCACAAGTAGCAGATGCAGCAGGTCACAAGTAGCACAGGCAGCAGGTCACAAGTAGCACAGGCAGCAGGTCACAAGTAGCACAGGCAGTAGGTCACAAATAGCACAGGCAGCAGGTCACAAGTAGCACAGGCAGCAGGTTACAAGTAGCACAGGCAGCAGGTCACAAGTAGCACAGGCAGTAGGTCACAAGTAGCACAGGCAGTAGGTCACAAGTAGCACAGGCAGTAGGTCACAAGTAGCACAGGCAGCAGGTCACAAGTAGCACAGGCAGTAGGTCACAAGTAGCACAGGCAGTAGGTCACAAGTAGCATAGGCAGCAGGTCATGCACTGTCAGCAGGTCACAAGTAGCACAGGCAGTAGGTTACAAGCAGCACTGTCTGCAGGTCACAATTAGCACAGGCAGTAGGTCATAAGTAGCACAGGCAGCAGGTTACAAGTAGCACAGGCAGCAGGTCACAAGTAGCACAGGCAGTAGGTCACAAATAGCACAGGCAGCAGGTCACAAGTAGCACAGGCAGCAGGTCACAAGTAGCACAGGCAGCAGGTCGCAAGTAGCACAGGCAGCAGGTCACAAGTAGCACAGGCAGTAGGTCACAAGTAGCACAGGCAGCAGGTTGCAAGCAGCACTGTCGGTAGGTTACAAGTAGTACAGGCAGCAGGTCACAAGTAGCACAGGCAGTAGGTCACAAGTAGCACAGGCAGCAAGTCACAAGTAGCACAGGCAGTAGGTCATAAGTAGCACAGGCAGTAGGTCGCAAGCAGCGCTATCGGTAGGTTACAAGTAGCACAGGCAGTAGGTCACAAGTAGCACAGGCAGCAGGTTGCAAGCAGCACTATCGGTAGGTTACAAGTAGCACAGGCAGTAGGTCACAAGTAGCACAGGCAGCAGGTCACAAGTAGCACAGGCAGCAGGTCACAAGTAGCACAGGCAGTAGGTCACAAGTAGCACAGGCAGCAGGTTGCAAGCAGCACTGTCGGTAGGTTACAAGTAGTACAGGCAGCAGGTCACAAGTAGCACAGGCAGTAGGTCACAAGAAGCACAGGCAGCAAGTCACAAGTAGCACAGGCAGTAGGTCACAAGTAGCACAGGCAGTAGGTCACAAGCAGCTCTATCGGTAGGTTACAAGTAGCACAGGCAGTAGGTCACAAGTAGCACAGGCAGCAGGTCGCAAGCAGCACTGTCAGTAGGTTACAAGTAGCACAGGCAGTAGATCACAAGTAGCACAGGCAGCAAGTCACAAGTAGCACAGGCAGTAGGTCACAAGTAGCACAGGCAGCAGGTCACAAGTAGCACAGGCAGCAGGTCACAAGTAGCACAGGCAGCAGGTCACAAGTAGCACAGGCAGCAGGTCACAAGTAGCACAGGAGGCAGGTCACAAGTAGCACAGGCAGCAGGTCACAAGTAGCACTGTTGGTAGGTTACAAGCAGCACTGTCAGCAGGTTACAAGCAGCACTGTCAGCAGGTCACAAGTAGCACAGGCAGCAGGTCGCAAGCAGCACTGTCGGAAGGTCACAAGTAGCACAGGCAGTAGGTCACAAGTAGCACAGGCAGTAGGTCACAAGTAGCACCAGGCAGCAGGTCACAAGTAGCACAGACAGTAGGTCACAAGTAGCACAGGCAGCAGGTCGCAAGCAGCACTGTCGGTAGGTTACAAGTAGTACAGGCAGTAGGTCACAAGTAGCACAGGCAGCAGGTCACAAGTAGCACAGGCAGTAGGTCACAAGTAGCACAGGCAGTAGGTCACAAGTAGCACAGGCAGCAGGTCGCAAGCAGCACTGTCGGTGGGTTACAAGTAGTACAGGCAGTAGGTCACAAGTAGCACAGGCAGTAGGTCACAAGTAGCACAGGCAGCAGGTCACAAGTAGCACAGGCAGTAGGTCACAAGTAGTACAGGCAGCAGGTCACAAGTAGCACAGGCAGCAGGTCACAAGTAGCACAGGCAGTAGGTCACAAGTAGCACAGGCAGTAGGTCACAAGTAGCACAGGCAGTAGGTCACAAGTAGCACAGGCAGCAGGTCACAAGTAGCACAGGCAGCAAGTCACAAGTAGCACAGGCAGTAGGTCACAAGTAGCACAGGCAGTAGGTCACAAGTAGCACAGGCAGTAGGTCACAAGTAGCACAGGCAGCAGGTCACAAGTAGCACAGGCAGCAGGTCGCAAGCAGCACTGTCGGTAGGTTACAAGTAGTACAGGCATTAGGTCACAAGTAGCACAGGCAGCAGGTCACAAGTAGCACAGGCAGTAGTTCACAAGCAGCACTGTCAGCAGGTCACAAGTAGCAAAGGCAGTAGGTCACAAGTAGCACAGGCAGTTGGTCACAAGCAGCACTGTCAGCAGGTCACAAGTAGCACAGGCAGTAGGTCACAAGTAGCACAGGCAGTAGGTCACAAGTAGCACAGGCAGTAGGTCACAAGTAACACAGGCAGCAGGTCACAAGTAGCACAGGCAGCAGGTCACAAGTAGCACAGGCAGTAGGTCACAAGTAGCACAGGCAGTAGGTCACAAGTAGCACAGGCAGCAGGTCACAAGTAGCACAGGCAGTAGGTCACAAGTAGCACAGGCAGTAGGTCACAAGTAGCACAGGCAGTAGGTCACAAGTAACACAGGCAGCAGGTCACAAGTAGCACAGGCAGCAGGTCACAAGTAGCACAGGCAGTAGGTCACAAGTAGCACAGGCAGTAGGTCACAAGTAGCACAGGCAGTAGGTCACAAGTAGCACAGGCAGTTGGTCACAAGCAGCACTGTCAGCAGGTCACAAGTAGCACAGGCAGTAGGTCACAAGTAGCACAGGCAGCAGGTCACAAGTAGCACAGGCAGCAGGTCACAAGTAGCACAGGCAGTAGGTCACAAGTAGCACAGGCAGTAGGTCACAAGTAGCACAGGCAGCAGGTCACAAGTAGCAGAGGCAGCAGGTCACAAGTAGCAGATGCAGCAGGTCACAAGTAGCACAGGCAGCAGGTCACAAGTAGCATAGGCAGCAGGTCACAAGTAGCACAGGCAGTAGGTCACAAATAGCACAGGCAGCAGGTCACAAGTAGCACAGGCAGCAGGTTACAAGTAGCACAGGCAGCAGGTCACAAGTAGCACAGGCAGCAGGTCACAAGTATATTGGAAAAGAGATTAAACTTCTTGCGCTATAAATCCAACAGCAAGGATCAGCACCACAGATGGATACTAGTTCCCTACAAACTAGCAAAAGGAATATTGAAGTGAAAAAAAGTACTGTGGGCGCCTTAAAGGGCAGGTCAAAAAAATATATGAGTTGATTATGTCCTAATACATATGAAAAAAATCTTTTAACAAATGATAGGTAAATGATCAAGAAAAAAAAATCTTTTAACAAATGATAGGTAAATGATCAAGAAAAAAACAACAGCCAATTGAAATTAATGTTAAAATATAATTTAATTAGACTTTACTAAATGACTTTACTAAATGTATTAAAAGAGTTGTAAGCGAAATAATTCATGCAATGAGATAAATATAAAAAGGCAATACTAAATATCCTATATTATAAAAGGCCAAGTGTTTGTCTGAAGCCGTCATGCGCAGTAGAGACAAACACTTGGCCTTGAGATAGGGAGCGCGAGGTACACAAACAGCTGTGAGGTCTGGGGAGCGCGAGGTAAGCTGATTGAAACAGCCTGTGGCAAGAGATATGGAGCGCGAGCTACTCAACAGCTGTGAGGTGTGCTGCGTGAGAAGCGGCCACACGCTCCCCAGACCTCACAGCTGTTTGTGGCCGACGGGAGCGTTGCTATGGGGGCGTGGCCGGGCGTCGCGATGGGCGTGGCCGGCGGTGCCGTCGCGATGGGGCGTGGCTGGGCGTCGCGATGGGCGTGGCCGGACGGGTGCCGTCGCGATGGGGCATGGCAGGGCGGGGTCCCGCGATGTGAAGACTTCAAGACAGAGCCAGAGAGGGAGCAGGAGAGGGGGGGAGGAGCAGGAGAGGGGGGGAGAAGGGCCAAAGAGGGGAGAGAGAGCCAAAGGGGGGAGAGAGAGCCAAAGACAAGCGGGGAGAGAGAGCCAAAGAGAAGGGGGGAGAGAGAGCCAAAGAGAAGGGGGGGGAGAGAGAGCCAAAGAGAAGGGGGAGAGAGAGCCAAAGAGAAGGGGGGGGAGAGCCAAATAGAAGGGGGGGAGAGCCAAATAGAAGGGGGGGGGAGAGCCAAAGAGAAGGGGGGGGGGGAGAGAGCCAAAGAGAAGGGGGGGAGAGCCAAAGAGAAGGGGGGGGAGAGCCAAAGAGAAGGGGGGGGGGAGAGCCAAAGAGGAGGGGGGGGTGAGCCAAAGAGAAGGGGGGGGAGGAGAGCCAAAGAGAAGGGGGGGAGAGCCAAAGAGAAGGGGGGGGAGAGCCAAAGAGAAGGGGGGGGAGAGCCAAAGAGAAGGGGGGGGAGCCAAAGAGAAGGGGGGGAGAGCCAAAGAGAAGGGGGGGGAGAGCCAAAGAGAAGGGGGGGGGAGAGCCAAAGAGAAGGGGGGGGAGAGCCAAAGAGAAGGGGGGTCAGAGCCAAAGAGGAAAAAGAGCCAAAAAGGAGAGAGAGCCAAAGAGGGGGGGAGAGAGAGCCAAAGAGGGGGGAGAGAGAGCCAAAGAGGGGGGGGCAGAGACAAAGAGGGGGAGGGAGAGCCAAAGAGGGGGGGAGAGAGCCAAAGAGGGGGGAGAAAACAAAAGAGGGGGGAGAGAGCCAAAGAGGGGAGAGAGAGAGCAAAAGAGGGGGGGAGAGCCAAAGAGGGGGGGGCAAAGGGGAGGGGAGAGCCAAAGAGGGGGGAGAGAGAGAGCCAAAGAGGAAAGAGAGCCAAAGAGGAGAGAGAGCAAAAGAGGGGAGAGAGCCAAAGAGGGGGGAGGAGAGAGCCAAAAGGGGGAGGAGAGAGCCAAAGGGGGGGGAGAGCCAAAGGGGGGGGAGCCAAGGGGGGGGGGGGAGAGCCAAGGGGGGGGAGAGAGCCAAAGGGGGGGGAGAGCCAAAGGGGGGGGAGAGCCAAAGGGGGGGGAGCCAAAGGGGGGGGAGAGAGAGAGCCAAAGAGGAGAGAGAGCAAAAGAGGGGAGAGAGCCAAAGAGGGGGGGGAGCCAAAGAGGGGGGTAGAGAACCAAAGAGGAGGGAGGAGAGCCAAAGAGGGGGGGGGGAGAGCCAAAGAGGGGGGAGAGAACAAAAGAGGGGGGAGAGAGAGCAAAAGAAAGGAGGGAGAGAGCAAAAGAGGGGAGAGAGAGCAAAGGAGAGGGGGGAGAGAAAGCAAAAGAGAGGGGGGAGAGAAAGCAAAAGAAAGGGGGGAAGAGAGAGCAAAAGAGAGGGGGGAGAGAGCAAGGGGTGGGACCGCTGTACTGCAAAAAATGGCCCGTGTACACGGGCTTTAGTACTAGTACATAAATAAATGCATAAAAACTTGTTTATATAAAATGAGTAATTCTCTGTAAGTGACCTATCTATGTAGAGAGAAGACCTCCAAAGATACTTCAAAATACTTAGCCTCTGCTGCAGACAGGGTTAAGGAAGCAAAAAAGCAGTACTAATGAGAGAAAATGAATCCTGGTTATTTAAGCAAAATAACAATGAGCTGCAACAATGATGCTCAATTCAATTTCAAAGTTTTAGGATTGGTGTAAAACGGCAATCCTGCGCAGGTTATTGCCGTGGAGAAACAGTACCTTAATTTGTTCAGGAGCTCCAAGTGTTTTTGTAATCCAGTGTAGCGGTTATACCGTCAGCATGAAACAGCTCTGGGAACCCTCTGTGTGTGATGGGAAGAAAGCCGCCGAGCTCCTCTCCCATGCACACTCTGGAATTCCACCCTCAGCTGTGTGATGTCTGTTTGTTGCTTCAGTGTTTCCTGGAGTACGGTGTCCTTAGTGAGCCACAATAGTGTGAAGAAAGTAGTTCCGGAAACGTTTCAGCTCTTAGCAGAACCTTTGTTTTTTTCTTGATCATTTACCTATCATTTGTTAAAAGATTTTTTTCATATGTATTAGGACATAATCAACTCATATATTTTTTTGACCTGCCCTTTAAGACGCCCACAGTACTTGTTTTTTCACAGCAGGTCACAAGTAGCACAGGCAGTAGGTCACAAGTAGCACAGGCAGCAGGTCACAAGTAGCACAGCCAGCAGGTCACAAGTAGCACAGGCAGCAGGTCACAAGTAGCACAGGCAGTAGGTCACAAGAAGCACAGGCAGTAGGTCACAAGCAGCACAGGCAGTAGGTCACAAGTAGCACTGTCGGTAGGTTACAAGCAGCACTGTCAGCAGGTCACAAGTAGTGATGCCATTGACTTCAATAGGCAGGCAAACTTTAAAACCTACAAGGACTCTTTCTGGCCACAATAGTGATGGAAAAGTTGTTTCAAGGGGACTAACACCGGGACTGTGGCATGCTGGAGGGGGATCCATGTCAAAAATCCCATGGAAAATTACATAGTTGATGCAGAGTCTGCTTTTAACCCATAAAGGGCCTAAATCACCTAACATTCCCAAATTGTTTGCAATAACATGCTTTAAAACATCAGTTATGATGTCGTATCTATCAGGTAGTGTAAGGGTTACGGCCGCTTCACAGTGACAGAGCAAACTCCAAGTGTAACGCACCACAAACAACCGCAAACAGTCCATCATCGTCATCATCATCACACCGTACCTCCATGTCTGTAATGCTGCCTGACTGAGACATATCACTGTTATCTACATCCTCTGTCAATGATGGTTGTGCATCACTCATTTCTTCCAACTGATGTGTCAATAACTCCTGTGACAGATCAAGTGAAGCGGCTGTGGTGCTAGTGTTGGTGGTGGCGACAGGCGGGCGAGTGGCACTGGTCACTTGAGACGTGCCCAAAGCACTGCTGGATGTAGATGGTGCGTCAAGGTTAGGAGGACTAGCAGCGGAAGCTGAAGAAGATTGGGTGTCCTGTGTTAGCCATTCAACTAGGTCCTCCTCAGAACTTTTAGCGTCCCCCCTGGCACCCGGCGTCTGAGCAATGTGCATATTTGTAGGGTCTAAAGGAATCACAGCACCACGACCACTACGGAACCTGCGGGGTGGCCTGCCTCTGGCTGTCATTTTTTTTTAAATGGACACTTACAATACTATTACACAAATTATGAGTGGTGGCACTGGGCAAGTGGGCACAGTATACACTGTGAGACTGACAACAACAAAAAAGACTGATGTTTCAAAGTCAAAAATGTTTATTTTTTTTAAATATTAGAAGTACTGTGACAACAAATATGATTGTTGGCACTAGTTGGCAAATGGGCCTGTCTGGCACACACGCTGGGAGTAAGGCAACTGCAATTAGATTAAACTAGCTGAGTCATGCTTCTTAGTCCAAAAATATTTTTTTGTAAAAATTGACAATACTGTTAGAACAAATATGATTGGTGGCACTAGTTGGAAACGGCAAGTGGGCCTGGCACACAGGCTGGCAGGCAGGCAACTGCAATTCAATGGCCCTAGGAGACTGAAGATTCACAGTCAAAAAAGTTAGGATTTAAAAAAAATTCAATACTGTTACAAGAAATATGATTGGTGGCACTAGTTGTCTAGTGGGCCTGGCACACACGCTGGCAGGCAGGAGGAAACTGCAATTCAATGGCACTAGCAAACTGATGATTCACAATCTAACAATTTTTTATTTTAAATATTAACAATACTGTAACAACAAATATGATTGGTGTAACTAGTTAGCAAGTGGGCCTGGCACACAGGCTGGCAGGCAGGCAACTGCAATTCAATGGCACTAGGAGACTGAAGATTCACAGTCAAAAAAGTTATGATTTAAAAAAAATTCAATACTGTTACAAGAAATATGATTGGTGGCACTAGTTGGCTAGTGAGCCTGGCACACACGCTGGCAGGCAGGAGGAAACTGCAATTCAATGGCACTAGCAAACTGATGATTCACAATCTAACAATTTTTTATTTTCAATATTAACAATACTGTTACAACAAATATGATTGGTGTAACTAGTTGGCAAGTGGGCCTGGCACACAAGCTGGCAGGCAGACAACTGCAATTCAATGGCACTAGGAGACTGAAGATTCACAGTCAAAAAAGTTAGGATTTAAAAAAAATTCAATACTGTTACAAGAAATATGATTGGTGGCACTAGTTGTCTAGTGGGCCTGGCACACACGCTGGCAGGCAGGAGGAAACTGCAATTCAATGGCACTAGCAAACTGATGATTCACAATCTAACAATTTTTTATTTTAAATATTAACAATACTGTAACAACAAATATGATTGGTGTAACTAGTTAGCAAGTGGGCCTGGCACACAGGCTGGCAGGCAGGCAACTGCAATTCAATGGCACTAGGAGACTGAAGATTCACAGTCAAAAAAGTTATGATTTAAAAAAAATTCAATACTGTTACAAGAAATATGATTGGTGGCACTAGTTGGCTAGTGAGCCTGGCACACACGCTGGCAGGCAGGAGGAAACTGCAATTCAATGGCACTAGCAAACTGATGATTCACAATCTAACAATTTTTTATTTTCAATATTAACAATACTGTTACAACAAATATGATTGGTGTAACTAGTTGGCAAGTGGGCCTGGCACACAGGCTGGCAGGCAGACAACTGCAATTCAATGGCACTAGGAGACTGAAGATTCACAGTCAAAAAAGTTATGATTTAAAAAAAATTCAATACTGTTACAAGAAATATGATTGGTGGCACTAGTGGTCTAGTGGGCCTGGCACACACGCTGGAAGGCAGGAGTAAACTGCAATTCAATGGCACTAGCAAACTGATGATTCACAGTCTAAGAATTTTTTATTTTAAATATTTACAATACTGTTACAACAAATATGATTGGTGTAACTAGTTGGCAAGTGGGCCTGGCACACACGCTGGCAGGCAGGCAACTGCAATTCAATGGCACTAGGAGACTGAAGATTCACAGTCAAAAAAGTTATGATTTAAAAAAATTTCAATACTGTTACAAGAAATATGATTGGTGGCACTAGTTGGCTAGTGGGCCTGGCGCACACGCTGGCAGGCAGGAGGAAACTGCAATTCAATGGCACTAGCAAACTGATGATTCACAATCTACATTTTTTTTATTTTAAATATTAACAATACTGTAACAACTAATATGATTGGTGTAACTAGTTGGCAAGTGGGCCTGGCACACAGGCTGGCAGGCAGGCAACTGCAATTCAATGGCACTAGGAGACTGAAGATTCACAGTGAAAAAAGCTATGATTTAAAAAAATTTCAATACTGTTACAAGAAATATGATTGGTGGCACTAGTTGGCTAGTGGGCCTGGCACACACGCTGGCAGGCAGGAGGAAACTGCAATTCAATGGCACTAGCAAACTGATGATTCACAATCTAACAATTTTTTATTTTCAATATTAACAATACTGTTACAACAAATATGATTGGTGTAACTAGTTGGCAAGTCGGCCTGGCACACACGCTGGCAGGCAGGAGTAAACTGCAATTCAATGGCACTAGCAAACTAATGATTCACAGTCTAAGAATTTTTTATTTTAAATATTTACAATACTGTTACACCAAATATGATTGGTGTAAATAGTTGGCAAGTGGGCCTGGCACACACGCTGGCAGGCAGGCAACTGCAATTCAATGGCACTAGGAGACTGAAGATTCACAGTCAAAAAAGTTATGATTTAAAAATATTTCAATACTGTTACAAGACATATGATTGGTGGCACTAGTTGGCTAGTGGGCCTGGCACACACGCTGGCAGGCAGGAGGAAACTGCAATTCAATGGCACTAGCAAACTGATGATTCACAGTCTAACAATTTTTAATTTTGAATATTTACAATACTGTTACAACAATTATGATTGGTGTAACTAGTTGGCAAGTGGGCCTGGCACACAGGCTGGCAGGCAGGCAACTGCAATTCAATGGCACTAGCAGACTGATGATTCACAGGCAAAAAATTATTTATTCTAAATATTTACTATACTGTTATAACAAATATGATTGGTGGGAATAGTTGGCAGCACGTGGGCCTGGCACACACGCTGGCAGGCAGGCAACTGCAATTGGATTACACTAGCAGACTGATCTTTTAGAGTCAAAAATGTATTATTTTTAATATTTAAACTACTGTTATAACAAATATGATTGGTGGCACCAGTTGGCAAGTGGGCCTGGCACACACGCTGGCTGGCAGGCAACTGCAATTCAATTGCACTAGCAGGCCGATGATTCACAGTCAAAAAATATTTTATTTTAAATATTTACACTACTGTTATAACAAATATGATTGGTGTAACTAGTTGGCAAGTGGGCCTGGCACACACGCTGGCAGGCAGGCAACTGCAATTAAATAACAATAGCAGAGTGATGTAACAGTTTGTTTTTACAAAAGTTACAAAAATGTTACAACAGATAGGAGTAATGGCACTCAGGATAGAACTAGGCACAGTATGTGCTGGCAGCCTGACACACAGGCTGGCACTAGTGGTGGCAGGCTGGCCTGTGAACTAAGATTAAATAACACTCGAAGAGTGATGTAAAAGTTTTTTTTTACAAAATATAATATTATGTTACACCAGATAGGAGTCGCGGACTGGCACTGAGGATGGAAGTAGGCACAGTTTATGCTGGCAGCCTGACACACAGGCTGGCACTAATGGCAGCCTGACTGGCCTGGCAACTAAAATTAAACATATTTTAACAGAAAGGGGTGGCACTCTCTAAACACTCAAGTTGTATGTGACCACAAATACAAAATTATTTCTCTATTGTCAGCTTTTCCAGGGAGTGCACATGACTCGTATATTCTAAAGCAATCACTCCTTTATGAAGATATGAATGCAGGAATTTGTGGAAATGGTTTGATACTTGGTAAGTTATGTACTAAGATGTTTAATTGCCTAATACATAAAATTTATTATTTGTAATACTAACCATAAATCATACATCCAACAGGAGATGCAGGATACCCATGTTACAAATGGTTAATCACACCTGTCTCCAAACCAGCAAACATAAAAGAAATGAAGTTCAATGACGCACACTCAAAAGCAAGATCAGCTATTGAACGTACATTTGGACTTCTTAAGAGTAGGTTCCGTTGTATTGATAAAACTGGAGGAGCATTAAAATATCAACCGACAAAGGCTGCAGACATAATAACTTTGTGTTGTATGCTTCATAATTTAGCCATTGAAAATAATCTAGATATTGATGTGGATTATGATGATGAACATGGAATAATTCAAAATGAATTTTCTTCACAGGACCCTGCTGTAAACACCAGTGTGAGGGAACACATGATTAATAATTATTTTTGATTTAAAACTGTATAATTACATTGCATTGCATTGCTTTACTTATGAATGCAATTGTATTAATTTTCTTTTTATTTCAAAATAAACAGAAGTCAGAAATAATACATGAGTTTTGGACATTTAATATTTATAATATACAAATCTGAATTTCTAAGTTCAAAGTTGATAATACAATTGATCAATAGACACTTTTTTAAAAAATTACTAATACAGAATTACACATACGAAGTGGGTATTTAACATTACGCAAACCAAAAAAACCATTCGCAGCGTATGTCGAATGACGAAAAAACGCCCATTTCGAATACATACACGCAATCAATTTCGAACACTTTCATTCATTCCGATATTATATTCGCACTCCAGGGCGAACATCTTTACATCATATCATTTTAAAAACCAGCTTTCAATCATCGAGGCCTAGAAGAGGACTGATGTAAAAAAAAAATTTACATAAAATTTACACTAATGTTGTTACACCAGATATAAGTGGTGGAAAAAAAAATATTAATCTGTGTCACACTATATGATGTGGGCCAGAAACACACAGGCCTGATGGAAAAAGAAATAAATTACACTAGCAAAATGATTTTAATTTTTTTTTTAACTTTAAAATAATGTAAAGCAGATATGAGTCGTGGCTGGTAGGTAGGGCAGCAATTTACCACAGTATGCTGTGTAAGTGAGAAAGACACAGGCCTGATAGAAAATGAAATTAGATTACACTAGCAAAATAATTTAAAGTTTTTTTTTTGGGAATTTAAAAAAAGGTTAAGCACATATGAGTCGTGGCTGATAGACTAGGGAGGGCAGCAATTAAACACAGTATGCTCTGTAAGTCAGCAAAACACACAGGCCTGATAGAAAATAAAAATAGATTACACTAGCAAAATGATTTAAAGGGTTTTTTTTTAATTTAAAGAAAAAGGTTAAGCACATATGAGTCGTGGCTGCTAGCCTTGGTAGGGCATCAATTAACCACAGTAGGCTCTG
The DNA here is from genome assembly GCF_027579735.1 of Bombina bombina. Classification (NCBI taxonomy): domain Eukaryota; kingdom Metazoa; phylum Chordata; class Amphibia; order Anura; family Bombinatoridae; genus Bombina; species Bombina bombina. The sequence continues at coordinate 1,044,558,521 of NC_069504.1, forward strand.
TAAGTCAGATACACACAGGCCTGAAAGAAAATACAATTAGATTACACTAGGAAAATGATTTAAAGGGTTTTTTTTTTTAATTTAAAGGAAAAGGTTAAGCACATATGAGTCGGAGGCCAGCTGCTAGCCTTGGTAGGGCAGCAATTAACCACAGTAGGCTCTGTAAGTCAGATACACACAGACCTGATAGAAAATAAAATTATATTACACTAGCAAAATGATTTAAAAATTTTTTTTTTGGAATTTAAAAAAAGTTAAGCACATATGAGTCTTGGCTGATAGACTAGGGAGGGCAGCAATTAAACACAGTATGCTCTGTAAGTCAGCAAAACACACAGGCCTGATAGAAAATAAAAATAGATTACACTAGCAAAATGATTTTTTTTTTTAATTTAAAGAAAAAGGTTAAGCACATATGAGTCGTGGCTGCTAGCCTTGGTAGGGCATCAATTAACCACAGTAGGCTCTGTAAGTCAGATACACACAGGCCTGAAAGAAAATACAATTAGATTACACTAGGAAAATGATTTAAAGGTTTTTTTTTTTTTAATTTAAAGGAAAAGGTTAAGCACATATTAGTCAGAGGCCGTCTGCTAGCCTTGGTAGGGCAGCAATTAAACACAGTATGCTCTGTAAGTCAGCAAAACACACAGGCCTGATAGAAAATAAGAATAGATTACACTAGCAAGATGATTTAAAGGTTTTTTTTTTTTAATTTAAAGAAAAAGGTTAAGCACATATGAGTCGTGGCTGCTAGCCTTGGTAGGGCATCAATTAACCACAGTAGGCTCTGTAAGTCAGATACACACAGGCCTGATATAAAATAAAATTAGATTACACCAGCAAAATGATTTAAAGGTTTTTTTTTACAATTTAAAAAAAGGTTAAGCACATATGAGTCGTGGATGATAGCCAAGGTAGGGAAGCAATTAACCACAGTATGCTCTGTAAGTCAGGAAAACACACAGGCCTGATAGAAAATGAAATTAGATTACACTAGCTAAATGATTTAAAAGTTTTTTTAAAAATTTAAAATAATGTTAAAAGCAGATATAAGTTGTGGTTGGCACAGAGCAATGAACCACAGTTTATGCTGTGTGAGCCTGAGACACAGGCCTGATAGAAAATGAAAATAAATTACACTAGCAAAATAATTTCAAATTTTTGTTGGTTAAATTTAAACTAATGTTAAGCAGATATCAGTGGTGGCACTAATCACAGCATATGCTGTGAGCCTCACACACAGGCTGAAAGCCAGGCAAATGCAAATAAAAATACAAAGAAAAAAAAACAAAAAAAAAAACGACTGAAGTTATAGCCCTAAAAAGGGCTTTTTGGGGTGCTGTCCTTGCAGCAGAGATGAGATGAGTCCTTCAGGACTGTAGTGGACACTAAATACACTAGCCTAGCTATCTATTTCCCTATAATGTCAGCAGCAGCAACACAAAAGGTCCTCTCACTAAGAAAGCAAGATCGTAATGAGTCTAAAATGGCTGCTGCCAAGAAGCTGGGAGGGTCTGTGAGGGAGTGTCTGCTGCTGATTGGCTCTAATGTGTCAGAAGGCTGTGACATACAGGGTCAAAGTTTCCTCAATGATGACACATAGGGGGCGGATCGAACATCGCATATGTTCACCCGTAGCGGCGAACAAGCTAAGCTCGCGGTGAACTGTTCGCGGGCGAACAGTTCAGGACATCACTAGTCACAAGTAGCACAGGCAGCAGGTCACAAGCACTTTTACTTTTATCAGTAACAAATAGCATTTTTTCAAGTGAAAGTTTAACACTGAACTTAATTTCCAGTTGACCTTTATTTCCATGTACTGGTACTGGGTTGTACAGTATCAGCACATTTTTTAAATGTATTGCACAACCAAAGTGATTTAGAAATGAAGGCCTCTTTATACTTTTTTTTTCCATCTTTGTTTTTTCACCTATCATTTACACATATTCACTACAAGCTAATCTCAGAATATCTGTGGCCACTAATTGGTAAGTACATTGTGCTCCAGTATCACCAACAAGTGAGTAAATGCATGTAGCATACAAACTACAGCCCCAGCATACTATTTGATAATTTTGTCCCTTTAAGAGTGCTATATGCTCCTGTAAAATGCTACACAGTGATTGATTATATCAGTGCTGGAGCTTATTTATGTCTGTGGCTTTTATTGGTAAAAGCAAAGAGATGAGATATCTAATCAAAAGGATTTTCAAGGGGTAGGTGTCTGGAGTGCTCTGAAATTGCAAAAATCCATAAAAATGTTAACAAAATAACCCCAGGAATTTTGCTCTTAATATACTACCATTAGCACCCAGCTGAGACATTTTAATACAAATAAGTCACCATTTTTAAAATGATGTGTACAATAAGAAACCCTCTCCTTATGCACATATTACCACTGATAAAATAATGTTTGGAGCATTTTATTTTTTTGCTTCCCCCCTAGATACATTTGTGTGTGTGTCAATAAAGGGACACTGAACCCAATTTTTTTCTTTTGTGATTCAGATAGAGCATGACATTTTAAGCAACTTTCTAATTTACTCCTATTATCAAATTTTCTATATTCTCTTGGTATCTTTATTTGAAATGCAAGAATGTAAGTTTAGATGCCAGCCCATTTTTGGTGAACAACCTGGGTTGTTCTTGCTGATTGGTGGATAAATTCATCCACCAATAAAAAAGTGCTGTCCAGAGATCTGAACCAAAAAAGTAGATGCCTTCTTTTTCAAATAAAGATAGCAAGAGAACGAAGAAAAATTGATAATAGGAGTAAATTAGAAAGTTGCTTAAAATTGCTTGCTCTATCTGAATCACGGAAGAAAAAAATTGGGTTCAGTGTCCCTTAAGCACTGTGAAGAACATGCTACACACAGCAATGAAACAACAGCCAGAGCTGAGGTGTTTTATTGTACCATTCCCACATACTATTAGTTATGTGCTCTGCAGTCCATTATATAAGCATTATATAAATCACCACTGTCTCTGTACACCTGCTTTTTTATTACGCCCACATTCCTGTAAACCTCATGCATTAACACAATAAGTACAACACAGCAGCCAGCAGTACCTCATCAACATCTATTCAAATGTATTCCATCCCTTAATCTACATTTGTCAGATTCACCCTCTCCAACTTCCCTGCAGCTACCACTCACTTAGCTACATACTGTATGTCATAACATTATGTTTGTGTGGGGGCGAAAGGAAGACAAATGTATGTCTCTTAAAAACACAGAATTGGTTTGTGGGCTTTATGGCTAGGGAATGGGAACATCTAATTTAAAGAAAACGTCAGCATAGACTTTTTTTTTATAAAACAAGAGTACTAGAAAATCTCTTTACTAAAAAGTTTTACTTTTGAAAAGGAGTTTTAAAAGGAGATTAAATTAATAGTATATGTTGGCAATTAAAGGCACATTGTACTTTAAACTGTTTTTCTCTTAAAGGGATACTAAACCCAAATTTTTTCTTTCTGTACTCTTGCTATCTTTATTTAAAAAGCAGGAATGTAACGCTTAGTAGCCGGACCATTTTTGGTTCAGAACCTGGGATATGCTTGCTTATTGGTAGGGTGCTGAACCTAAAATGGGCTGGCTTCTAAGCGTTACATTCCTGCTTTTTAAATAAAGATAGCAAGAGAACGAAGACAAATTGCTAATAGGAGTAAATTAGAAAGATGCTTAAAATTACCTGCTCTATCTGAATCATGAAAGAAAAAAAAAATTGGGTTTAGTATCCCTTAAATGTCTTTCTAATGACTTGTTATACCAATTGCAGATCATTAGATATATAGGCCTAGATTTAGAGTTGGGCGGAAGCCGTGAAAACCAGCGTTAGAGGCTCCTAACACTGGTTTTTACCGCCCGCTGGTATTTGGAGTCAGTCAGGAAAGGGTCTAACGCTCACTTTCCAGCTGCGACTTTTCCATACCGCAGATCCCCCTACGCCATTTGCGTATCCTATCTTTTCAATGTGATCTTTCTAACGCCGGTATTTAGAGTCTTGGCTGAAGTGAGCGTTAGAAATCTAACGACAAAACTCCAGCCGCAGAAAAAAAACAGGAGTTAAGAGATTTTTGGGCTAACGCCGGTTCATAAAGCTCTTAACTACTGTGCTCTAAAGTACACTAACACCCATAAACTACCTATGTACCCCTAAACCGAGGCCCCCCCACATCGCCGCTACTCGATTAATTTTTTTTAACCCCTAATCTGCCGACCGCCACCTACGTTATCCTTATGTACCCCTAATCTGCTGCCCCTAACACCGCCGACCCCTATATTATATTTATTAACCCCTCACCTGCCCCCCACAACGTCGCCGCCAGCTACCTACAATAATTAACCCCTAATCTGCCGACCGCAAAGCGCCGCCACCTACGTTATCCTTATGTACCCCTAATCTGCTGCCCCTAACACCGCCAACCCCTATATTATATTTATTAACCCCTAATCTGCCCCCCACAACGTCGCCGCCAGCTACCTACAATAATTAAACCCTAATCTTCCGACCGCAAAGCGCCGCCACCTACGTTATCCTTATGTACCCCTAATCTGCTGCCCCTAACACTGCGGACCCCTATATTATATTTATTAACCCCTAATCTGCCCCCCACAACGTCGCCGCCAGCTACCTACAATAATTAACCCCTAATCTGCCGACCGCACCTCACCGCTACTATAATAAATGTATTAACCCCTAAAGCTAAGTCTAACACCCCCCTAAGTTAAATATAATTTAAATCTAACTAAATAAATTAACTATTATTAAATAAATTATTCCTATTTTAAACTAAATACTTACCTGTAAAATAAACCCTAATATAGCTACAATATAACGAATAATTATATTGTAGCTATTTTAGGATTAATATTTATTTTACAGGCAACTTTGTATTTATTTTAACCAGGTACAATAGCTATTAAATAGTTAATAACTATTTAATAGCTAAAATAGTTAAAACAATAACAAAATTACCTGTAAAATAAATCCTAACCTAAGTTACAATTAAACCTAACACTACACTATCATTAAATAAATTAAATACAATACCTACAAATAAATACAATTAAATAAACTAACTAAAGTACAAAAAATAAAAAAGAACTAAGTTACAAAAAATAAAAAAATATTTACAAACATTAGAAAAATATTACAACAATGTTAAACTAATTACACCTACTCTAAGCCCCCTAATAAAATAACAAAGACCCCCAAAATAAAAAAATGCCCTACCCTATTCTAAATTTAAAAAGTTCAAAGCTCTTTTACCTTACCAGCCCTGAAAAGGGCCATTTGTGGGGCATGCAAATAATTCAGCTCTTTTGCCTGTAAAAAAAAACCATACAATACCCCCCCCAACATTACAACCCACCACCCACATACCCCTAATCTAACCCAAACCCCCCTTAAATAAACCTAACACTAAGCCCCTGAAGATCTTCCTACCTTATCTTCACCATACCAGGTTCACCGATCCGTCCTCCGAAGTCTTGATCCAAGCCTCCGAAATCTTCATCCAAGCCCAAGCGGGGGCTGGCGATCCATAATCCGGCTGAAGTCTTCTATCAAGCGGCAGCTGAAGAGGTCCAGAAGAGGCTCCAAAGTCTTCATCCTATCCGGGAAGAAGAGGAGATCTGGACCGGCAACCATCTTGATCCAAGCCGCATCTTCTATCTTCATCCGATGACGAACGGCTTCATCTTGAAGACCTCCGACGCGGATCCATCCTCTTCTTCCGACGTCCAACTGAAGAATGAAGGTTCCTTTAAGGGACGTCATCCAAGATGGCGTCCCTTGAATTCCGATTGGCTGATAGGATTCTATCAGCCAATCGGAATTAAGGTAGGAAAATTCTGATTGGCTGATGGAATCAGCCAATCAGATTCAAGTTCAATCCGATTGGCTGATTGGATCAGCCAATCAGATTGAGCTCGCATTCTATTGGCTCAGCCAATCAGAATATTCCTACCTTAATTCCGATTGGCTGATAGAATCCTATCAGCCAATCGGAATTCGAGGGACGCCATCTTGGATGACGTCATTTAAAGGAACCGTCATTCGGCGAGTAGGCGTCGTTAGAAGAGGATGGATCCGCGTCGGCTGGGAAGAAGATGGCTCCGCTCCACTCCGGAAGAAAGAAGATTAAAGATGCTGCTTGATAGAAGACTTCATCCCGATGATGGACTTCCGACTTCAGCCCAATGATGGATTTCTTCAGCCGCCGCTTGGATCCAGACTTCAGCCCGAGGATGGACGTCACTCTTCAGCCCCCCGCTTGGGCTTGGATCAAGACATCGGAGGCTCTTCTGGACAGATCGGGACCCGGTGAGGTGAAGACAAGGTAGGGAGATCTTCAGGGGCTTAGTTTTAGGTTTATTTAAGGGGGGTTTGGGTTAGATTAGGGGTATGTGGGTGGTGGGTTGTAATGTTGGGGGGGGTATTGTATGTTTTTTTTTTTACAGGCAAAAGAGCTGAATTCTTTGGGGCATGCCCCGCAAAGGGCCCTTTTCAGGGCTGGTAAGGTAAAAGAGCTTTTCTATTTTAATTTAAGAATAGGGTAGGGCATTTTTTTTATTTTGGGGGGCTTTGTTATTTTATTAGGGGGCTTAGAGTAGGTGTAATTAGTTTAAAATTGTTGTAATATTTTTCTAATGTTTGTAAATATTTTTTTATTTTTTGTAACTTAGTTCTTTTTTATTTTTTGTACTTTAGTTAGTTTATTTAATTGTATTTATTTGTAGATATTGTATTTAATTAATTTATTGATAGTGTAGTGTCAGGTTTAATTGTAGATAATTGTAGGTATTGTATTTAATTAATTTATTTGATAGTGTAGTGTTAGGTTTAATTGTAACTTAGGTTAGGATTTATTTTACAGGTAATTTTGTAATTATTTTAACTATTTTAGCTATTAAATAGTTCTTAACTATTTAATAGCTATTGTACCTGGTTAAAATAAATACAAAGTTGCCTGTAAAATAAATATTAATCCTAAAATAGCTATAATATAATTATTATTTATATTGTAGCTATATTAGGGTTTATTTTACAGGTAAGTATTTAGCTTTAAATAGGAATAATGTATTTAATAAGAGTTAATTTATTTTGTTAGAATAAAATTATATTTAATTTAGGGGGGTGTTAGTGTTAGGGTTAGACTTAGCTTTAGGGGTTAATCCATTTATTACAGTAGCGGCGAGATTCGGTCGGCAGATTAGGGGTTAATAATTGAAGTTAGGTGTCGGCAATGTTAGGGAGGGCAGATTAGGGGTTAATACTATTTATTATAGGGTTATTGAGGCGGGAGTGAGGCGGATTAGGGGTTAATAACTTTATTATAGTAGCGGTGAGATGCGGTCGGCAGATTAGGGGTTAATTATTGTAGGTAGCTGGCGGCGACATTGTGGGGGGCAGATTAGGGGTTAATAAATATAATATAGGGGTCGGCGGTGTTAGGGGCAGCAGATAGGGATAATGTAGGTTGCAGCGGTATAAGGAGCGGCAGATTAGGGGTTAATAATAATATGCAGGGGTCAGCGATAGCGGGGTCGGCAGATTAGGGGTTAATAAGTGTAAGGTTAGGGGTGTTTAGACTCGGGGTACATGTTAGGGTGTTAGGTGCAGACTTAGGAAGTGTTTCCCCATAGGAAATAATGGGGCTGCGTTAGGAGCTGAACGCTGCTTTTTTGCAGGTGTTAGGTTTTTTTTCAGCTCAAACTGCCCCATTGTTTCCTATGGGGGAATCGTGCACGAGCACGATTTTGAAGCTGGCCGCGTCCGTAAGCACCGCTGGTATCGAGAGTTGAAGTTGCGGTAAATATGCTATACGCTCCTTTTTTGGAGCCTAACGCAGCCCTTCTGTGAACTCTAAATACCAGCGGTATTTAAAAGGTGCGGCCAGAAAAAAGCACGCGTAGCTAACGCACCCCTTTGGCCGCAAAACTCTAAATCTAGGCGATAGGACATACCTCCTTTATAACATTTAAAATAGCTATTTCTGCTTATTGAACCATTGTTCTCAAGAATGTACCCATTTAAATTGGCTGATCCTGCAAGAAGAGCAGACCTCTTCATCTTATCTCTTTCTATACACAAGGGCACATTCTTAGGTACTACCATTTTATTTTTCAATTACTAGAATGCATCTAAAAGTGCAATTTCCAATACTTTTAATGCTATGTGGCTGGTATACCAAGGGGTCGATCCGATAAAAATCGTCGCCCGCAAAAGTCGGCGACGCCAATATTTGCGCGGGTTTGGTATCCTATATACGGCGGAACCTAGAAGTTACGCGCGTATATTTCTGCCGTCCCCCGTAGTTTTTTGGGCCATAGGCAGGTATACCAAACCCGCGCAGTTTGGTATCCAATATACAGTGTAAGGACTTACGTGGCGAAAATGGAGAAATCTTACTCCATTTTCACCTCGCCACAAAAAGCAGCCGTAAGAAGCCTTACGCTGACTATTGGAGCCCCGTAACTCCCTAAACTGGCTGCTAAATAAACCTAACACCTAACGCATGCGCAATGTCTATCTCCCTGTCAACCGCGATCTGCTAAATGAAACCTAACACCTAACGCATGCGCAATGTCTATCTCCCTGTCAACCGCGATCTGCTAAATAAAACCTAACACCTAACGCATGCGCAATGTCTATCTCCCTGTCAACCGCGATCCCCCGCCGCAATCCCTAATAAAGTATTTAACCCCTAAACCGCCACCATCTACATAAACTAACCCCCTACTGTGAGCCCCTAAAACCGCCACCATCTAACTGATCTATCCCCTAATGTGAACCCCTAAAACCGCCACCATCTAACTGATCTATCCCCTAATGTGAACCCCTTACACCGCCGCCATCTATATTAAAATTATTAACCCCTAATTTAATCTACCTACCCCGCCGCCAGCTATATTATCTAAATTAACCCTAAGTATATTATAGTTAATATAGTTATTACATTATATATATTAACTATATTAACCCTAATTATATTAGGGTTAATATAGTTAATATAGTTACTATAGTATTTATATAAACTATATTAACTCTATCTAACCCTAACACCCCTAACTAAATTCTTATTAAATAAATCTAATTCATATTATAAACTAAAATATTCCTATTTAAATCTAAATACTTACCTATAAAATAAACTCTAAGGCCTAGATTTGGAGTTTGGCGGTAGAAGGGCTGTTAACGCTCCGCGGGCTTTTTTCTGGCCGCACCATAAATTTAACTCTGGTATCGAGAGTTCAAACAAATGCTGCGTTAGGCTCCAAAAAAGGAGCGTAGAGCATTTTTTCCGCAAATGCAACTCTCGATACCAGAGTTGCTTACGGACGCGGCCAGCCTCAAAAACGTGCTCGTGCACGATTCTCCCATAGGAAACAATGGGACTGTTTGAGCTGAAAAAAAACCTAACACCTGCAAAAAAGCAGCGTTCAGCTCCTAACGCAGCCCCATTGTTTCCTATGGGGAAACACTTCCTACGTCTGCACCTAACACTCTAACATGTACCCCGAGTCTAAACACCCCTAACCTTACACTTATTAACCCCTATTCTGCCGCCCCCGCTATCGCTGACCCCTGCATATTTTTTTTAACCCCTAATCTGCCGCTCCGTAAACCGCCGCAACCTACGTTATCCCTATGTACCCCTAATCTGCTGCCCTAACATCGCCGACCCCTATATTATATTTATTAACCCCTAATCTGCCCCCCTCAACGTCGCCGACACCTGCCTACACTTATTAACCCCTAATCTGCCGAGCGGACCTGAGCGCTACTATAATAAAGTTATTAACCCCTAATCCGCCTCACTAACCCTATCATAAATAGTATTAACCCCTAATCTGCCCTCCCTAACATCGCCGACACCTACCTTCAATTATTAACCCCTAATCTGCCGAGCGGACCTCACCCTATTCTAATAAATGTATTAACCCCTAAAGCTAAGTCTAACCCTAACACTAACACCCCCCTAACTTAAATATAATTTACATCTAACGAAATAAATTAACTCTTATTAAATAACTTATTCCTATTTAAAGCTAAATACTTACCTGTAAAATAAATCCTAATATAGCTACAATATAAATTATAATTATATTATAGCTATTTTAGGATTAATATTCATTTTACAGGCAACTTTGTAATTATTTTAACCAGGTACAATAGCTATTAAATAATTAAGAACTATTTAATAGTTACCTAGTTAAAATAATAACAAATTTACCTGTAAAATAAATCGTAACCTAAGATATAATTAAACCTAACACTACCCTATCAATACATTAATTAAATAAACTACCTACAATTACCTACAATTAACCTAACACTACACTATCAATAAATTAATTAAACACAATTCCTACAAATAAATACAATTAAATAAACTAGCTAAAGTACAAAAAATAAAAAAGAACTAAGTTACAAAAAATAAAAAAATATTTACAAACATAAGAAAAATATTACAACAATTTTAAACTAATTACACCTACTCTAAGCCCCCTAATAAAATAACAAAGCCCCCCAAAATAAAAAATTCCCTACCCTATTCTAAATTAAAAAAGTTACAAGCTCTTTTACCTTACCAGCCCTAAACAGGGCCCTTTGCGGGGCATGCCCCAAGAATTTCAGCTCTTTTGCCTGTAAAAAAAAACATACCATACCCCCCCCCAACATTACAACCCACCACCCACATACCCCTAATCTAACCCAAACCCCCCTTAAAGAAACCTAACACTAAGCCCCTGAAGATCTTCCTACCTTGTCTTCACCATCCAGGTATCACCGATCCGTCCTGGCTCCAACATCTTCATCCAACCCAAGCGGGGGTTGGCGATCCATCATCCGGTGGCTGAAGAGGTCCAGAAGAGGCTCCAAAGTCTTCCTCCTATCCGGCAAGAAGAGGACATCCGGACCGGCAAACATCTTCTCCAAGCGGCATCTTCGATCTTCTTCCATCCGGTGCGGAGCGGGTCCATCTTGAAGCAGGCGACGCGGATCCATCCTCTTCTTCCGTTGTCTCCCGACGAATGACGGTTCCTTTAAGGGACGTCATCCAAGATGGCGTCCCTCAAATTCCGATTGGCTGATAGGATTCTATCAGCCAATCGGAATTAAGGTAGGAATTTTCTGATTGGCTGATGGAATCAGCCAATCAGAATCAAGTTCAATCCGATTGGCTGATCCAATCAGCCAATCAGATTGAGCTCGCATTCTATTGGCTGTTCCGATCAGCCAATAGAATGCGAGCTCAATCTGATTGGCTGATTGGATCAGCCAATCGGATTGAACTTGATTCTGATTGGCTGATTCCATCAGCCAATCAGAAAATTCCTACCTTAATTCCGATTGGCTGATAGAATCCTATCAGCCAATCGGAATTCGAGGGACGCCATCTTGGATGACGTCCCTTAAAGGAACCGTCATTCGTCGGGAGACAACGGAAGAAGAGGATGGATCCGCGTCGCCTGCTTCAAGATGGACCCGCTCCGCACCGGATGGAAGAAGATCGAAGATGCCGCTTGGAGAAGATGTTTGCCGGTCCGGATGTCCTCTTCTTGCCGGATAGGAGGAAGACTTTGGAGCCTCTTCTGGACCTCTTCAGCCACCGGATGATGGATCGCCAACCCCCGCTTGGGTTGGATGAAGATGTTGGAGCCAGGACGGATCGGTGATACCTGGATGGTGAAGACAAGGTAGGAAGATCTTCAGGGGCTTAGTGTTAGGTTTCTTTAAGGGGGGTTTGGGTTAGATTAGGGGTATGTGGGTGGTGGGTTGTAATGTTGGGGGGGGGTATGGTATGTTTTTTTTTACAGGCAAAAGAGCTGAAATTCTTGGGGCATGCCCCGCAAAGGGCCCTGTTCAGGGCTGGTAAGGTAAAAGAGCTTGTAACTTTTTTAATTTAGAATAGGGTAGGGAATTTTTTATTTTGGGGGGCTTTGTTATTTTATTAGGGGGCTTAGAGTAGGTGTAATTAGTTTAAAATTGTTGTAATATTTTTCTTATGTTTGTAAATATTTTTTTATTTTTTGTAACTTAGTTCTTTTTTATTTTTTGTACTTTAGCTAGTTTATTTAATTGTATTTATTTGTAGGAATTGTGTTTAATTAATTTATTGATAGTGTAGTGTTAGGTTAATTGTAGGTAATTGTAGGTAGTTTATTTAATTAATGTATTGATAGGGTAGTGTTAGGTTTAATTATATCTTAGGTTACGATTTATTTTACAGGTAAATTTGTTATTATTTTAACTAGGTAACTATTAAATAGTTCTTAACTATTTAATAGCTATTGTACCTGGTTAAAATAATTACAAAGTTGCCTGTAAAATGAATATTAATCCTAAAATAGCTATAATATAATTATAATTTATATTGTAGCTATATTAGGATTTATTTTACAGGTAAGTATTTAGCTTTAAATAGGAATAAGTTATTTAATAAGAGTTAATTTATTTCGTTAGATGTAAATTATATTTAAGTTAGGGGGGTGTTAGTGTTAGGGTTAGACTTAGCTTTAGGGGTTAATCCATTTATTATAGTAGCGATGAGCTACGGTCGTCAGATTAGGGGTTAATAATTGAAGGTAGGTGTCGGCGATGTTAGGGAGGGCAGATTAGGGGTTAATACTATTTATGATAGGGTTAGTGAGGCGGGTTAGGGGTTAATAACTTTATTATAGTAGCGGTGCGGTCCGCTCGGCAGATTAGGGGTTAATAAGTGTAGGCAGGTGTCGGCGACGTTGAGGGGGGCAGATTAGGGGTTAATAAATATAATATAGGGGTCGGCGGTGTTAGGGGCAGCAGATTAGGGGTACATAGGGATAACGTAGGTGGCGGCGCTTTGCGGTCGGAAGATTAGGGGTGAATTATTTTAAGTAGCTGGCGGCGACGTTGTGGGGGGCAGGTTAGGGGTTAATAAATGTAATACAGGGGTCGGCGGGGTTAGGGGCAGCAGATTAGGGGTACATAAGTATAACGTAGGTGGCGGTCGGCAGATTAGGGGTTAAAATATTTTAATCGAGTGGCGGCGATGTGGGGGGAGCTCGGTTTAGGGGTACATAGGTAGTTTATGGGTGTTAGTGTACTTTAGGGTACAGTAGTTAAGAGCTTTATGAACCGGCGTTAGCCAGAAAGCTCTTAACTCCTGCTATTTTCAGGCGGCTGGAGTTTTGTCGTTAGAGCTCTAACGCTCACTTCAGAAACGACTCTAAATACCGGCGTTAGGAAGATCCCATTAAAAAGATAGGATACGCAAATGGCGTAGGGGGATCTGCGGTATGGAAAAGTCGCGGCTGAAAAGTGAGCGTTAGACCCTTTAATCACTGACTCCAAATACCAGCGGGCGGCCAAAACCAGCGTTAGGAGCCTCTAACGCTGGTTTTGACGGCTACCGCCGAACTCCAAATCTAGGCCTAAGATAGCTACAATGTAATTAATAATTACATTGTAGCTATGTTAGGGTTTATATTTATTTTACAGGTAAATTGTTAATTATTTTAACTAGGTATAATAGCTATTAAATAGTTATTAACTATTTAATAGCTACCTAGTTAAAATAATTACCCAATTACCTGTAAAATAAATCCTAACCTAAGTTACAAATACACCTACACTATCAATAAATTAAATAAACTACAAATATCTATCTAAAAATACAATTAAATAAACTAAACTAAATTACAAAAAAAAAAAAACACTAAATTACAAAAAATAAAAAAAAGATTACAAGATTTTTAAGATAATTACACCTATTCTAAGCCCCCTAATAAAATAATAAAGCCCCCCAAAATAAAAAAATTCCCTACCCTATTCTAAATTAAAAAAAGTTCAAAGCTCTTTTACCTTACCAGCCCTTAAAAGGGCCTTTTGTGGGGGCATGCCCCAAAGAAAACTGCTCTTTTGCCTGAAAAAAAAAACACAATACCACCCCCCAACATTACAACCCACCACCCACATACCACTAATCTAACCCAAACCACCCTTAAATAAACCTAACACTACCCCCCTGAAGATCTCCCTACCTTGTATTCACCCAGCCGGGCCGAACTCCTCATCCGATCCGGGCGATGTCTTCCAGCAAGCGGCAGTGAAGTCTTCTTCCATCCGGGCGATGTCTTCAAGCAAGCGGCAGAGAGTCTTCTTCCATCGGCTGATTGGTTCAGCCAATCGGATTGAACTTGAATCTGATTGGCTGATTCAATCAGCCAATCAGATTTTTCTACCTTAATTCCGATTGGCTGATAGAATCCTATCAGCCAATCGGAATTCGACGGACGCCATCTTGGATGACGTCATTTAAAGGAACCTCATTCGTCGGGAAGTCGTCATGCCGGATGGATGCTCCGCGGCGGAGGAGCGAAGAAAGAAGATTGAAGATGCCGATTTGCTTGAAGACATCGCCGATGGAAGAAGACTCTCTGCCGCTTGCTTGAAGACATCGCCCGGATGGAAGAAGACTTCACTGCCGCTTGCTGGAAGACATCGCCCGGATCGGATGAGGAGTTTGGCCCGGCTGGGTGAATACAAGGTAGGGAGATCTTCAGGGGGGTAGTGTTAGGTTTATTTAAGAGGGGTTTGGGTTAGATTAGGGGTATGTGGGTGGTGGGTTGTAATGTTGGGGGTGGTATTGTGTGTTTTTTTCAGGCAAAAGAGCAGTTTTCTTTGGGGCATGCCCCCACAAAAGGCCCTTTTAAGGGCTGGTAAGGTAAAAGAGCTTTGAACTTTTTTTAATTTAGAATAGGGTAGGGAATTTTTTTATTTTGGGGGGCTTTATTATTTTATTAGGGGGCTTAGAATAGATGTAATTAGCTTAAAAATCTTGTAATCTTTTTTTTATTTTTTGTAATTTAGTGGGGGTTTTTTTTGTAATTTAGTTTAGTTTATTTAATTGTATTTTTAGATAGATATTTGTAGTTTATTTAATTTATTGATAGTGTAGGTGTAACTTAGGTTAGGATTTATTTTACAGGTAATTGGGTAATTATTTTAACTAGGTAGCTATTAAATAGTTAATAACTATTTAATAGCTATTATACCTAGTTAAAATAATTAACAATTTACCTGTAAAATAAATATAAACCCTAACATAGCTATAATGTAATTATTAATTATATTGTAGCTATCTTAAGGTTTATTTTATAGGTAAGTATTTAGATTTAAATAGGAATATTTTAATTAATAATATTAATATTAGATTTATTTTAATAAGAGTTTAGTTAGGGATGTTAGAGTTAGATAGGGTTGTTATACTTAATATATATATATATATATATATATATTATATATTATAATAACGATATTAACTATATTAACCCTAATATAATTAGGGTTAATATAGTTAATATATATAATATAATAATTATATTAACTATATTAACCCTAATATAATTAGGGTTAATATAGTTAATATAGCTGGCGGCGGTGTAGGGGGATTAGATTAGGGGTTAATAATTTTAAAATAGATAGCGGCGGGGTAGGGGCTCAATTTAGAGGGTTATAGATTTAATATAGCTGGCAGCGGTTTAGGGGTTAATAACTTTATTAGGTTGCGGCGGGGTTTGGGAGCGGCGGTTTAGGGGTTAATACATATTTTATTGTTAGGATAGTGAGGGGGGATAGCGGATAGAGGGTTAGACGTGTCGGGCTATGTTAGGGAGGCGTGTTAGACAGTGCGGGTGATTTAGACTTTAGTCAGGTTTTGTAGGCGCCGGCAGTTTCTAACGTGCCGTAAGTCACTGGCGACGCAAGAAATTTGTACTTGCGCAGATTTCTGGACATCCCTGGTTTGTCAGACTTACGGCACTTTAGCATCTGACGGCGCCGTATATGGGATAGCTCGAGTTGCGAGCTGAAACTGCGGGCGACGCGGGTTCCCTCGCTTGCGCCGCAAACTACGATCTATATTGGATGGCGCCCCAAGTCTTTGGAAAAAAATTAAATGGACAATGGGATCAGTCAAGTAATTGATGAGTTTATTGTATTTCAAGCAGCTGTAGAAAAATTCTTCCAAATAGCCTGTGATCTATCTATCTCTCAAGCACTGGGGCGTTGATTGCTGTGTCTGTTTATTTATATAGCTTTATTTTACAGAGAATAATGTAGTATTTATATTTTAAGTATTTGCAACAGTTTCAATAGACAAAAATAGCATTCTGATATTTCCAATGACAAAATACAGGTAAATTATATATTTGTAAACAATTTAATACATCACAGCATGTACAGTGGATCATTGGAAACAGATTAAAGGGACAGTAAAGTTAAACTCTCATGGATAAGATAGAACATGTCATTTTAAACAACTTTCCACTTGACTGCTGTTACCAAATTAGTTTTGTTCACTTCACATCCTTTTGTCGAAGATTAAATTTAGGTAGGCTGATAGGAACTTAGGAGCATGCATTTTTCTATAGCAGTGTTTGCAGCTTTGTATAACATTGATATAAGCATTTTTGCAGACACTTCTACCACATAAAAACATGTAAACGCTCCTAAGCTCACCTAGTATTTCTCTTTAACAAAGGATACCAAAAGAATTGCGCAAACTTGGTAAAATAAGTTAATTGGTAAGATTTTAAAATTGAATGGTCTATCTAATCCATTTAAATTTTAATTTTGACTTTACTATCCCTTTAAATGGGAGATTTTACAGTACAATATCCTTTTATGCTCTACATTGCAAAATAATTATACAAAATCATAAAACACTTACGGCTAGATTTAGAGTTTGGTGGCCAAAGGGGTGCGTTAGCTACGCGTGCTTTTTTTCTCCCGCACCTTTTAAATACCGCTGGTATTTAGAGTTCACAGAATGGCTGGGTTTTCAGTGCGTTAGGCTCCAAAAAGGGAGCGTAGAGCATAATTTAACGCCACTGCAACTCTAGATACCAGCGGTGCTTACGGACGCGGCCAGCTTCAAAAACGTGCTCGTGCACGATATCCCCATAGAAAACAATAGGGCAGTTTGAGCTGAAAAAAAACCTAACATCTGCAAAAAAGCAGCGTTCAGCTCTTAACGCAGCCCCATTGTTTTCTATGGGGAAACACTTCCTACGTCTGCACCTAACACTCTAACATGTACCCAGAGTCTAAACACCCCTAACCTTACACTTATTAACCCCTAATCTGCCGCCCCCGCTATCGCTGACACCTGCATATTTTTTTTAACCCCTAATCTGCCGCTCCGTATACCGCCGCTACCTACATTATCCCTATGTACCCCTAATCTGCTGCCCCTAACACCGCCGACCTCTATATTATATTTATTAACCCCTAATCTGCCCCCCACAACGTCGCCGCCAGCTACCTACAATAATTAACCCCTAATCTGCCGATCGGAGCTCACCGCTACTATAATAAATGTATTAACCCCTAAAGCTAAGTCTAACCCTAACACTAACACCCTAACACTAACACCCCCCTAAGTTAAATATAATTTTTATCTAACGAAATAAATTAACTCTAATTAAATAAATTATTCCTATTTAAATCTAAATACTTACCTGTAAAATAAACCCTAATATAGCTACAATATAAATTATAATTATATTGTAGCTATTTTAGGATTAATATTTATTTTACAGGCAACTTTGTATTTATTTTAACCAGGTACAATAGATATTAAATAGTTAATAACTATTTAATAGCTACCTAGTTAAAATAATTACAAAATTACCTGTAAAATAAATCCTAACCTAAGTTACAATTAAACCTAACACTACACTATCAATAAATAAATTAAATAAACTACCTACAATTATCTACAATTAAACCTAACACTACACTATCAATAAATAAATTAAATACAATTCCTACAAATAAATACAATTAAATAAACTAACTAAAGTACAAAAAATAAAAAAGAACTAATTTACAAAAATTAAAAAAAAAAAATTTTTTAATCGGAATTAAGGTAGGAAAATTCTGATTGGCTGATGGAATCAGCCAATCAGAATCAAGTTCAATCCGATTGGCTGATTCAATCAGCCAATCAGATTGAGCTCACATTCTATTGGCTGTTCCGATCAGCCAATAGAATGCGAGCTCAATCTGATTGGCTGATCGGATCAGCCAATCGGATTGAACTTGATTCTGATTGGCTGATTCCATCAGCCAATCAGAATTTTCCTACCTTAATTCCGATTGGCTGATAGAATCCTATCAGCCAATCGGAATTCGAGGGACGCCATCTTGGATGACGTCCCTTAAAGGAACCGTCATTCGTCGGGAAGTCGTCGGAAGAAGAAGATGGGTCCGCGGTGGAGGTCTTCAAGATGGAGCCGGTCCTCATCGGATGAAGATAGAAGATGCCGCTTGGAAGAAGATGGTTGCCGGTCCGGATCTACTCTTCTTCCCGGATAGGATGAAGACTTTGGAGCCTCTTCGGGACTTCTTCAGCCGTCGCTTGATAGAAGACTTCAGCCGGATGATGGATGTCTAGCCCCCGCTTGGGCTTGGATGAAGATTTTGGAGCCTGGAACGATCAGTGATACCTGGCATGGTGAAGACAAGGTAGGAAGATCTTCAGGGGCTTAGTGTTAGGTTTATTGAAGGGGGGTTTGGGTTAGATTAGGGGTATGTGGGTGGTGGGTTGTAATGTTGGGGGGGGTATTGTATGTTTTTTTTTACAGGCAAAAGAGCTGAATTCTTTGGGGCATGCCCCGCAAAGGGCCCTTTTAAGGGCTGGTAAGGTAAAAGAGCTTTGAACTTTTGTAATTTAGAATAGGGTAGGGCATTTTTTTATTTTGGGGGTCTTTGTTATTTTATTAGGGGGCTTAGAGTAGGTGTAATTAGTTTAAAATTGTTGTAATTTTTTTTCTAATGTTTGTAAATATTTTTTTATTTTTTGTAACTGAGTTCTTTTTTATTTTTTGTACTTTAGTTAGTTTATTTAATTGCATTTATTTGTAGGAATTGTATTTAATTTATTTATTGATAGTGTAGTGTTAGGTTTAATTGTAGATAATTGTAGGTAGTTTATTTAATTTATTTATTGATAGTGTAGTGTTAGGTTTAATTGTAACTTAGGTTAGGATTTATTTTACAGGTAATTTTGTAATTATTTTAACTAGGTAACTATTAAATAGTTATTAACTATTTAATAGCTATTGTACCTGGTTAAAATAAATACAAAGTGTCCTGTAAAATAAATATAAATCCTAAAATAGCTACAATATAATTATAATTTATATTGTAGCTATATTAGGGTTTATTTTACAGGTAAGTATTTAGCTTTAAATAGGAATAATTTATTTAATAAGAGTTAATTTATTTTGTTAGAATAAAATTATATTTAACTTAGGGGGGTGTAAGGGTTAGGGTTAGAATTAGCTTTAGGGGTTAAAAAATTTATTAGAGTAGCGGTGAGCTCCGATCGGCAGATTAGGGATTAATACATGAAGTTAGGTGTCGGCGATGTTAGGGAGGGCAGATTAGGGGTTAATACTATTTATTATAGGGTTATTGAGGCAGGAGTGAGGCGGATTAGGGGTTAATAACTTTATTATAGTAGCGGTGCGGTCCGCTCGGCAGATTAGGGGTTAATAAGTGTAGGTAGGTGGAGGCGACGGTGAGGGGGGCAGATTAGGGGTTAATAAATATAATATAGGGGTCGGGGTGTTAGGGGCAGCAGATTAGGGGTTCATATGGATAACGTAGGTGGCAGCGGCGTGCGGTCGGCAGATTAGGGGTTAAAAAATTTTAATAGAGTGGCGGCGATGTGGGGGGACCTCGGTTTAGGGGTACATAGGTAGTTTATGGGTGTTAGTGTACTTTAGAGCACAGTAGTTAAGAGCTTTATAAACCGGTGTTAGCCCAGAAAGCTCTTAACTACTGACTTTTTTCTGCGGCTGGAGTTTTGTCATTAGATTTCTAACGCTCACTTCAGCCACGACTCTAAATACCGGCGTTAGAAAGATCCCATTGAAAAGATAGGATACGCAATTGACGTAAGGGGATCTGCGGTATGGAAAAGTCGCAGCTGGAAAGTAAGCGTTAGACCCTTTAATGACTGGCTCCAAATACCAGAGGGCGGTAAAAACCAGCTTTAGGAGCCTCTAACGCTGGTTTTGACGGCTACCGCCCAACTCTAAATCTAGGCCTTATTTTGTTAGCAGAATTTAGTGTAAGGATTCCACTCCTGGTTTTCCTTTTTTCTTCTACAGCTCACCTTACACCTCTATTTAAGTCATGTCTCCGCCCCAAACAAGTGCTTAGTTATTAACTTCATATCAGCTAAGCTCTATGCATCTATTTCTTAACCTGTGCATTATTTCATGAATTGAAGATATTTGCTACTTCAAGTTATTGGATTACAATTACCAGCAGGAACTGTTACTACAAACTGCTACCCAGTGAACGAATTTATTTCATCTAAGTTACTTTTACTTTGAGGATTGGATCTTTTTCATCAGACACCTGCAAGCTGTTCAAACCGGGACTTTCAAGGAATAACCGCAAGTAACATAAAATCTTAAGTTGCTGCCACACAGTTAACTGATATAAATTGCTGCAATTGTTATCATATCGCTACTTCTGTTTCAATATAACTTTTTGTAACAAACCAGTTTCACTGTAACGCTACGGAACAGCTCTGACGTCATCAGCAGGGGAACTCCTGTGTACTTGACACGCCCCTGTCAGCAGCTGCAGATTTCTGTGTTCTCTCTCACTACATATTACTCGGTTACTACTACAATCAGGTTTAACGGTGGTTAGTCCACATAACTCTTGCTACCTATTTAAACAAAGGTCTCAATATTGAAATTCACTGCTTATCAATTCTGAATATTATTTCAGAAATCTTGTACTTCATTTTCAGTTATAGTTTGGAATATTGCTACACATTAATTGTAGCTTATCACTACAAATATATATTCATACTTCAATTCATCATATATTAAAACTCACTCTGAATCATCACAGCCTATGCTGAAATAATAGTCTGTATTTCAAAGTGAAACATTCACACTTTAAGGCAGTTGAGATCCAACATAATAAAACTCATTACAGAATGCAGTCAAGGATGAATTAGCCAGAACAGAATTGCCAGAGACACTTGAGGCTCTTATGAAATTAAGTAGCCATATCGATAGAAGATTAAGGGAGAGAAGATCAGAACGACAATACTCAGACCAGCCATACAAAAAGGAAAAGGTTCCCAGTCCTAACCAACCTACTTTTAGGTCTACTAGTCCCAGCGGAGCTGAAGCTATGGATATCAGCATCTTCAGGGGTCCGCTATCACCGGATGAACGTATGAGAAGAAAGACCCGGGGCCTTTGCATGTATTGTGGTGATCCAGCTCACAGTCTTAAGGACTGCCCTATCATACCTCAGAAAAAGAACAGTAAGTGTAGCACTAACTTTACCTCTCAAGTAGTACTTAATAAACCACTTCACTGTTCTCTACTTTTGTCTTTACAGTGGGCAAGTAAACAGATCTCAGTCCCTGCTATCGTTGACACCGGAGCTCAAGGCAACTACATTGACAGCTCATTAGTCTCTATCAATAAAATACCACTGATTAAGAAATTGTCTCCTATTTCTCTTCGTGTTGTTGATGGCTCTGAGATTTCTTCTGGACCTATTACACATCATACCATTCCTCTTTCTGTCACAACATTAAACAATCATCATGAACATCTCTCTTTTGATGTGATTACATCTCCATTATTTCCAATTGTTCTTGGGTTGGCTTGGCTACAACTACATGAACCTCAGATCAGTTGGAAATCTTTAGACATACATTTAAACTCTCAATATTGCCAACAAACTTGTATTAGGCAGTCACTACTTTCTCTGAACCCCACTCCTGACATTCTTGTACCAATTGAATACAGTCACTTTGCTGAGGTTTTCAGTAAAAAAGAGGCTGAAACACTTCCTCCTCATCGATCCTATGACTGCCCCATAGAGTTAAAACCAGGTACAACTCCACCTATAGGACATTTATATCCTCTATGTCAATCCGAATTAGACCATCTGAAAAGCTATTTAGATGAGAATTTGAAGAAAGGATTCATTCGTCCTTCTGTCTCACCAGCTGGTGCTGGTATGTTTTTTGTCCGAAACAAGGATAACTCTTTACGCCCTATTATCGATTTTAGACAACTAAATAAGATCACCATAAAAAATCGCTACCCACTGCCACTCATTCCGGAACTCATAGAGAGACTAAGACATGCCACTATCTATACTAAATTGGATCTGAGGGGCGCATACAACCTTGTACGCATCAGAGAGGGGGATGAATGGCTCACGGCTTTTAGAACAAGATATGGGTTGTATGAATACCTAGTTATGCCTTTCGGACTCACCAACGCACCAGCAACCTTCCAATTCTTTATAAATTACATTTTTCATGATTTACTCGATATTTGTGTCATAGTTTATTTAGATGATATTCTGATTTATTCCTCCAATACTACTGACCACATCAAACACGTTAGTTGGGTTTTATCTCGTCTCCAGGTTCACCGACTTTATGCCAAACTGGAAAAATGCATTTTTCATACTACAACCATAGATTTCCTGGGTTATTCCATCAGCCCTGAAGGCATTCAAATGCAAGAAGGAAAAGTTGAGGCAGTAAAATCCTGGCCAACTCCTATGAACAGAAAAGATCTACAAAAATTCCTCGGATTCAGTAATTATTACAGGAAATTCATCCGAAATTTCTCGAATATTTCGAAACCTCTTACCAAACTTACTAGTTCCAATTGCGTGTTCAGATGGTCGAAAGAAGCTGCTGATGCTTTCAATTTCCTCAAGGAGTCCTTTTCCTCAGCTCCTATTTTAAAGTATCCTGATCCCGATCTACAATATATATTGGAAGTGGATTCTTCGGATTATGCACTCGGTGCAGTCTTATCACAACGTAAGACACTCAAAGAACCTCTATTTCCTATCGGCTTCTTTTCAAAAATTATGTCCTCTGCAGAAATGAATTACTCCATAGGGGATAAAGAATTACTCGCCATCAAAAGAGCTTTGGAATTTTGGAGACATCTCCTAGAAAGTACATCTCATCCCATCATAATTTATACAGACCATCGTAACCTTGAGTTTCTACAGAACAACAAAACTTTATCTGGGAGACAGGTTAGATGGAGCCTCTTCTTCAGTCGTTTTGATTTCCAGATTTTGTATAGACCTGGATCGAAAAATGGAAAGGCAGATGCACTCTCCCGCAGAGATCCTAGACCCATTCCTGAATATACACCTAGTTGTATCCTACCACCCTCTAAATTCCTCGCTTCATTATCTATATCAGTTCCAGACTATGAAGCCGCCTTAGGGTTGGAAAAACAAGCACTTCTGAACTCCCTAATTAAGAAAGATGGATTATATTATCATGGTTCTCAAATTTACGTACCTGAACCACTCAGAGCACAAATTATTAAAGAACACCATGATCCTCCCTTACTTGGTCATGTAGGTATCAGACGCACTAAGGAATTAGTAAGCAGAACTTACTGGTGGCCATCCATGGAAAATTCTATCAAGCTCTACATTCAGCAATGTATTACTTGCTCAGTATCCAAACCCGAGAGAAGACCTCCCTATGGACTCCTCATGCCTTTGGACATACCCAATTCACCCTGGGCTCACATTGGTATGGATTTTATCGTAGAATTACCGCCAAGCTCTGGTTTCACCACCATTTTAGTCGTTACTGACCACTTTACTAAAATGGCACATTTCATTGCTTACCACAAGTTGCCTACTTCTTCAGAAACTGCACATTTGTTTCTGAACAACATTGTAAGGCATCACGGTTTACCGACTGTTTTGTTTACAGACAGAGGTAGCCAATTTACCTCAAGGTTTTGGAAGACACTCACTACAAGTCTGCAAATTGAACAACGGCTAAGTACTGCTTTCCACCCACAAACGAACGGACAAACTGAAAGATTGAACCAATGGCTCGAACAATACTTACGTTGCTACTGCTCATACCATCAACATAAATGGTCATCATTTCTTGCTATGGCAGAATTTTCCTACAATAACACTATCAACAGTACCACCAATTACTCTCCCTTTTTTGCTAATTATGGGTTCAATCCTAGATTCAATTTTCAGCATTCCTCTTCTGAAAATACACCATCTGTTGACGAATTACTACAACACCTATCTGAAAACTTCCATCATCTATCTACTAACATACAACATGCACAAGCATCTCAGAAAAAGTATTATGACTTAAGACGTAGAGTTGCTCCAAAGTATGAAGTAGGAGACTTCGTGTGGTTGTCAACCAAAAATATCAAGTTACATCTTCCTAAGAAGAAATTGGCTAGTCTATTCATAGGCCCATTCAAGATCACTCACATAGTAAATGAGAATGCAGTTACCTTGGATCTACCTGATAATTTGGTAATACACCCTACCTTCCATGTCTCTTTACTGAAGCCTTATACGGGTCGACACCCTCCTACTCCTCTCCTTCCTCCTGATCCGGTATGCCTGGACACAAACATGTACGAAGTTCAGGATCTCTTGGATTCAAGATATTATAATGGTGAACTTCAGTATCTAGTGAGATGGAAAGGGTTTTCATCTGAAGAAGACTCTTGGGAGCCTCATACTCATATTGATGCTACAAGGCTTGTTGCACGTTTCCATAGACGTTTTCCCCACAGACCAAAACATCCAGCCGTGGTCGGCTTGCTTGAGGGGGGGGACGTGTAAGGATTCCACTCCTGGTTTTCCTTTTTTCTTCTACAGCTCACCTTACACCTCTATTTAAGTCATGTCTCCGCCCCAAACAAGTGCTTAGTTATTAACTTCATATCAGCTAAGCTCTATGCATCTATTTCTTAACCTGTGCATTATTTCATGAATTGAAGATATTTGCTACTTCAAGTTATTGGATTACAATTACCAGCAGGAACTGTTACTACAAACTGCTACCCAGTGAACGAATTTATTTCATCTAAGTTACTTTTACTTTGAGGATTGGATCTTTTTCATCAGACACCTGCAAGCTGTTCAAACCGGGACTTTCAAGGAATAACCGCAAGTAACATAAAATCTTAAGTTGCTGCCACACAGTTAACTGATATAAATTGCTGCAATTGTTATCATATCGCTACTTCTGTTTCAATATAACTTTTTGTAACAAACCAGTTTCACTGTAACGCTACGGAACAGCTCTGACGTCATCAGCAGGGGAACTCCTGTGTACTTGACACGCCCCTGTCAGCAGCTGCAGATTTCTGTGTTCTCTCTCACTACATATTACTCGGTTACTACTACAATCAGGTTTAACGGTGGTTAGTCCACATAACTCTTGCTACCTATTTAAACAAAGGTCTCAATATTGAAATTCACTGCTTATCAATTCTGAATATTATTTCAGAAATCTTGTACTTCATTTTCAGTTATAGTTTGGAATATTGCTACACATTAATTGTAGCTTATCACTACAAATATATATTCATACTTCAATTCATCATATATTAAAACTCACTCTGAATCATCACAGCCTATGCTGAAATAATAGTCTGTATTTCAAAGTGAAACATTCACACTTTAAGGCAGTTGAGATCCAACATAATAAAACATTTAGAATGTTATGTTAATGAAGAACTTTCTATGCAAATATTTTCTGGTGTCTTTCTGAGACAGGCAGGTAAGGGTACTTTTGTGTGGTGGTCCACATGTGTTTTTAGGACAGGACCACAATTTGAGGGGCACGGGTGTCACCATTGTGGAAAGATTGTTGGAAGATTGTGCAAAACTATTCATAGACCTTCAGAGAAAAGCAAAATATATGTAGATAAAGCAAAATTAAATCATAAAAGCCAATTAAATAGATATGATATTGCAATAATAAAATGTACTCATTAACCTCTTGCACCAATGGACGTAGGTAATACTTTGTAGTCCTACATCCAACACTCTAATGTAAGTTACGGCCCACTGTCAGCTTTGACAGCCGGAGCTGCAACCGTGTGGTAGAAGGCATCTGCCATGGGTTTAGGGCTGGGATCGCAGTGGGTGGGCGGTGATCATGGGTGGTGAGAGGGATGGGACAGGGTCCATATACTAGAGAAAAGAATGTCAGGACGGAGAGTAAGAGGGATGAGGCCCTACACTATGGCACATTATTCTGGAAGAGGTAGGGAGACCCTACGCTACAGAAAAAAGGGATCTGGGAGGGGGCCACTACACTACAGAATAAAATGTGTGTAAATTATTTCAGCAAGAAACCCAAAGTTTGCAAAAAAGTTAATGATTTTTTTTATATATATATATGATCGTATTTGGTGGCCAAATAGTAGCATCAAATATACCAAAACGGGCCCAGATCAATACCTTGATTGTCTACATTAAAAATATATATAGTTTTCATAGGAAAATCAAAAAACAAGGACTATTTTCTGTTAAACAGAGTGATAGCAAAAATACTAAAAAATTCTCGGGTACTTTGGGCAAGTTTTTCTCTGAAATTCCTGGTAGCAAAAAGGTTAATTAGAACATTCCACACTCTTTATATAACCCTCGTAGGGCATGGACGGGTAGACAATCAGGAGCAACCTATGCATGTTGGGAGCCAAATAAGAGCATTTTATTATCGGTTGTCCATTCAGTTCAGTTGATGAAGAATAACTTATCTCATTTTTTTATAATGTTGGTCCCAAGCTTAAAGGGACATTAAACACATAATTAGACATTAATGATTAAGACAGAACTTTATTTTAAACAACTTTCCAATTTACTTCTATTATTTAATTTGCTTCCTTCTCTTATTATCCTTTGCTGAAAGGTTTATCTAGGTAAGCTCAGGAGCAGCAAAGAACCTAGGTTCTTGCTGCTTATTGAAGAAGAATAGAAAGAGGGCGCCACAATAGCGTGATATCGTCTGGAATGCAGGTATAGATAAAGGTAGATATTTATGCTTACCAGATGGTGTGGCACTGTACTGTGACCAGTGCAAGAGAGCAGGCTAGCACTTAACAGTGGCTAGTACACTGTAGGAGTCAGGCTCCAAAGGCACTTGCTCTGGTTGCAACTTGGTGTTTGTCTCCTGATGTCTGGACTTCAGGTGCTGCAAAGGAGTGATCTTATGTGTGTTGTTCAGTGGATATATATGAACCACAACACAGACAACTTCAAATAAAAAAGACTTTTAATATTTTATGACGCGTTTCTCAACCTACAAGGGTTGTTTCATCAGATAAAAAAGTGAATGTTATCCTTGAAGGATAACATTCACTTTTTTATCTGATGAAACAACCCTTGTAGGTTGAGAAACGCGTCATAAAATATTAAAAGTCTTTTTTATTTGAAGTTGTCTGTGTTGTGGTTCATATATATCCACTGAACAACACACATAAGATCACTCCTTTGCAGCACCTGAAGTCCAGACATCAGGAGACAAACACCAAGTTGCAACCAGAGCAAGTGCCTTTGGAGCCTGACTCCTACAGTGTACTAGCCACTGTTAAGTGCTAGCCTGCTCTCTTGCACTGGTCACAGTACAGTGCCACACCATCTGGTAAGCATAAATATCTACCTTTATCTATACCTGCATTCCAGACGATATCACGCTATTGTGGCGCCCTCTTTCTATTCTTCTTCAACAGTTGTTCCAAACTCTCTGGGATCAAGAGGAGCAGCCTGATTCATCATCATCTCCTTCAAGAGGACATCTGTACCCCTTATTTACCACCAATATATGGACATTAAACAGGACTAATACGGTAGACCTGATCTACGATATTCAAAGTACAATAACTAGTTTTAAATTGTTTTTTGTTTTCCTTTATAATATCAGCGCTCTTTTATATCCCTTTATTGGGATATTTTCACCTCTTGCTGCTTATTGGTGACTGCATATATATAGTGATTGTCATTGTCTCACCCATGTGTTTAGTTAGCAACCAGTAGTGCATTGCTGCTCCATCAACAAATGATATCAAGAGAATGAAGCAAATTTGGTAATAGAAGTAAACTGGAAAGTTGTTTAAAATAGAATGCTCTACCTAAATCATGAAATAAATATTTGGGTTTTTATGTCCCTTTAAGATTAAGATTTATTTTAGAAAGGTTATGTTCACCTCTTATTTTTTATATAATTTCAGTTAAAAATTGTTATGAAATGGAATTTAAAATATAAAATAATAGAGCATTTATAATCAATACAATTATTATTACTATCAATAATATTTACAGTAGTATTTGTATTGAGAAAGTAATTACTGATTATTCAGCACTGAACTCGGGGGAATACTGTATCAATCTATCATTAAATAACACATACATTCATCTTCAGACTAATGTAAAAAACAAACAAAAAATCAATTTTAATTGCGTTAATCTGGAAACAATAAATGAACAGCCCTTGTTACAAAATACAAACTAACCAAATGCATACAAGAAAAACAAAATGTTGATTCATTTCTGTGGTTAAAACTGTTACTCTAAAGGCACTGACACTGAACCCACATTTTTTCTTTCATGATTCAGATAGCACACTCCTATTATCAATTTCTCTTCGTTCTCTTGCTATCTTTATTGTAAAAGCAGGAATGTAGATCTTAGCAGCCAGCCCATTTTAGGTTCAGCACCATGGATAGCACTTGCTTATTGGAGGCTTACATTTACCCACCAATATGCAAGCATAACCGAGGTTCTCAACCAAAAATGGGTCGGCTCCTATTCAACCCCTTGAGTGCTAACAACGGCTCTGAGCCGTCACAAATTGTCTTAGTCAGGTGCTAACGACGGCTCAGAGCACTCTCCCAACTTGAGGGAGATCTGGGGGCTCCCACCCGCTCCTACCCCGGCGATCGAGCCTGTATAGTGACAGGCATCGCTGGGGCTTCACGTTTTGCGTGGTGACGTCACGCGCAATGACATGATGATGTCACCATGCAAATGTATTGAAAAATTACAATAAGTATAGGGAAAGGGGGCATGCTGCTTAGAAGCCTGTATCTCAGGCATCTAAGCAGCTACAGGCCCCCAAGACTCACTGTTGGAAAGGTAATCGCCTAACCTTTAACAGTATAAGTCTTGGGGATCTGAAAAAATATATATATTTAAAAAAATAAAAAAAAACTCAAATGAGCTTAGCACCCAGGTGGGAAAGTGCTTAGCACTCAAAGGGTTAAATAAAGATAGCAAGAGGAGTAAATTAGAAAGTTGCTTAAAATTGCATGCTCTATCTGAATCATGAAAGAAAAAAAATGGGTTTAGTATCCCTTTAAAGACGGAAATATCTTTAAAAAGTTCAGATTTACACTATTTGGTTATGATTTAGTGATGCCGTTGTCAGTTGATTCCAGCCATTAAAGGGACATTATACACTAGATTTTTCTTTGCATAAATGTTTTCATAGATGATCCATTTATACAGCCCATCTGGGAGTGTTTTTGTAAAAATATATAATTTTGCTTATTTTTAAATAACATTGCTCTGATTTTCAGACTCCTAACCAAGCCCCAAAGATTTAGGAGAATACTGATGTCTACCTACTTCAGCTTGCTCCTGTTTGTGTAAAGAGTCTTTTCATATGCAGAGGAAGGGGGAGGGGGTAGTGTCTGTTTTTCAGTGGTTGTTCCAGATAACCTTTTTAACAGATCTAAACTGGGAGCTTCTAAGTAAGTTTTTAAACGGTTTTATACTGGATTTTTATATCAGTATCTGTGCATATTATTCTTTATAGTAGTGTCTATTACATGCAGTTAAACGAAAATTTGTGTATACTGTACCATTAAGTATGTATTCTTCACTATTGGTCTTGGCTAGTCCTGACCCCATTACAATTCCATGGTAAATCCCATTTACCAGAGACGGAGTAGTACGACCGACGTTGCTCTAGTGTAACCTATACTTTCAATGGAGATTGCGACCAAAGTTGAAAGTTATAGGTGTAGCTCAAGCACAAACCAAAACAAAGCTAGAATATTTTGCCTGACTTTAGACCTGAAGTGTAAGGGTTAAAAAATTGTTTTTACAAAACATATCTAAAGCATATTCAAATAAACAATTGCACTCATATATACACTTTTTTTCTAAATATGTGTACGTGCGTATACACTATATATATATATATATATATATATGTATATATATGTATGTATATATATATATATATATATATATATATATATATATATATATATATATATATACGTTGATTGGAGTAGCCATGTTAGTCCAGAGATTTAGATATCAAAATAACAAGAGTATTGCATTGAGCAATGATACTTTTTTTATTGGACTAACTATACATTTATAAGTTGACAAGCTTTCGGAAGAGTTCCTTCCTTTATCAAGTCTGAAGCAATACTGACCAATTCAATGGAATTTACAGATTATATCTTAAAACACAGAATAGCTAAGAAGACAGAAAGTGCAGGGAGAGGAGGAGGTGTCGTAAAAATCATGAGGGGGGCTTAGGTAACAGGCAGACAGTGTCCAGTGTAGGAGAACAGACAGGGGAAATATATAGCTTTTCATAGAGCATATACTGACATAAAGTTATATATCAACATTGAATCAATATCTATAAAGATGTGAAATTGTATATACAGGGGGAATACAAAAGTTAAAAAAAGACAAAAAGTGTGGACATAGGCTTACCTGTGTACCTATGTATAAAGAATGTGTAATATACAATGTAATTGACTAAATGAAAGTACATTACAAACATTTTTGATAATGTGTTAAGAATCCAGAGTCCGCATTTAGTCCAGAATTAAACAAGTTGAAGTGCATTATAATTTTCATTTCAAAGGTTTTTCTTTCCATTGTGTTTTTTGAAGTTGCCTCTGAGAATTTTGATTTTGAGGTTTTGGATGGAGTGGTCAGGTTGGGTGAAATGGTGACCAACAGGGGTGCAGCATTTTGTTTCACAGTGGTTTTTGATTGAGTGTCTGTGTAAGTTCATCCGAAGGTGCAGTTTTTGGCTTGTTTCTCCAATATAGCATCCCATTTCACATGCAGTGCAATGTATCATGTATACCACATTTGCAGATATACATGAATATGCCCCTTAATTGTTATAGGATTTATTATTGTGATTTGCTGTGCTGCTTTCACAAACGTGTTGACACAGTTTGCAGAGAGCTTTATAGCAGCACTTGGTTCCATTCTGAGTGTTCTTTTTCTCAAGGGGTAGCTTCTTATGTACCAGTTTCTGCTTTAGGTTAGGTGGTTGTCTGTATGCCAGGATTGGGGGTTTTGGAAAGATTTTTTTGAGTGTGGGATCCTCTAAGAGTAGTGGCTGTAAGTCTTTTTTTTTTTTTTTTTTTTAAACATAGTTTTTATTAAAGTTTTCAAAAACGGCATACATACATAGAAATGATAGAATGTACATAGTAGTCAGGTTCCGTACAGTTTTTGTTTGTTTGATTACATAGACTTGTGCATATGAAAAGTAAAAATAAAACAGTCCATGAATTAGTCCATGTGTCTCCTTCATTTACATATAATAGAACCCAACATCTGCTACAAGTCTTCTTATCTTAATAATGAGAGAAAAAAAAAACACAACTAAGATCCTACAGGTGTAAACACAATTACAATCTTGCTTTTTGTATAACGCCTTAATAAAAAAAAATACAAAAATAAGAGAAAAGAAAAGAGAAAAGAAGGGAGAGGAGAAAAAAGAAGAAAAGAGAAGAGGAGGTAAGAAGGAGAGGAGTTAGGCAGACAACTGACATATTACATGTCACTCTGAGCACCTATAAAAGATTCCCAGTAAAACTTAATGTCGTAGAAGCTAGTAAGGGTCCTCTTTCAAAAGTGTACATACTCCTCTTGGGATATGAGTGTTGTAGTACTCTGAATCCACTCTGTTCTGGAGGGAGGGGCAGTAGACCTCCATCTCCTCACTATCAGAATCCTGGCGCTATTTAGTCCTATTATCAAGAGGTTCCATCTTATTTTACACAGTCCCTGTGGTCTATAATTTAATAACGCTGTCAATGGGTTCAATACAAAGGACGTATCTATAATAGTTTGAAAATCAGTCTCAATTTGTGACCAGAATGGCCGTAGCTTCTCACACTGCCACCATATGTGTGACATAGTGCCTTTCTTCCCGCATCCCCTTCAGCATTGATCATCAGCATTGGGGTATATGTACCTCAAGCGCTCTGGAGTTAAGTACCAACGGGTCAGTATCTTATGATTAAGTTCTAGGGTTTTTGGTGCTGCCGAGGACTTACGAGTATTGAAAAATATATTTTCCCAGTCTTGATTTGTGAGGGGGACCCCCAATTCTGTTTGCCAACGTGTGGTGTAAGAAGGGAGAGTGTTAACTAATGTTTCCTCCAGTAAACGTCTAGCAATAGATAAAGTTCCCGTAGGGGGTACTTCTAATAAACATAACCTCTCAAACCTCGTAGGAGGTCTCAATAGGTCCGTTTTATGTTTAGAATTGTGGATCAAGTGTTTTAGTTGGGCATACTTCAGCCAAGATGAATAACTACCCCCAGCTACTTCTTCTAAGTCTTGCCTTTGCCTTAATGCACCATTAACAGTCAATTTTATAAATGGTATAGTATATCCCAATTATGTTATTATGAAGTTCCAGACCCCCCCAAGAATTCTGCGTTATACGAAATTGGCGATAAGGGAGAAACTCTGGAGGAGATACCCAATTGGGAATCCCTCAATGAGTCCCAATTTTCAAAAATATGTGTATACAGCTCTGAAACCCTGGCCAAGGGTGATCTAATGCCAGGAGAAATCCAGCACAGTGCACTCAGGGACGGAGATCTGGCTGTAAGTCTTTTATGATTTTTCATATCCCCTCCACAGCAGGGTTGTATTTGACTACTAGTGGGATACGTGATATGTTTTCTTCTCCCTGTATTGTAGTAAGTGTTCACGTGGAGTATTGAGGGCAGAGTTCATTTTTTTATTTATAATCCTTGTTTTGTAACCTTTTTCTCTGAATGATTGGGATAGTGTGATGAGCTGTTTGTCACGGTCCTTGGTATCTGAGCAAATTCTGTGGTATCTTGTAGCCTGACTGTAGATTATGGATTTTTTAATGTGATTGGGGTGGGAGCTGGAGCTGTGGAGGTAGCTGCATCTATCTGTTGGTTTCCTGTATACAGATGAGTGCAGTTTGCCATTTGTGATGGATATTGTTGTATCCAGGAAGCTAACACAGTCTCTAGAAAAGTTAATTTTAAGCTTGATTGATGCATGAAATAGATTAAATGATTTATGAAAATGTTCAAGGTTTTTTTCTCCTTCTGTCCATATGATGAAAATATGTAGCGATAGATGATATTTTCGCTACATAGATGATATTTTCATCATATGGACAGAAGGAGAAAAAAACCTTGAACATTTTCATAAATCATTTAATCTATTTCATGCATCAATCAAGCTTAAAATGAACTTTTCTATAGACTGTGTCAGCTTCCTGGATACAACAATATCCATCACAAATGGCAAACTGCACTCATCTGTATACAGGAAACCATCAGATAGATGCAGCTACCTCCACAGCTCCAGCTCCCACCCCAATCACATTAAAAAATCTATAATCTACAGTCAGGCTACAAGATACCACAGAATTTGCTCAGATACCAAGGACCGTGACAAACAGCTCATCACACTGTCCCAATCCTTCAGAGAAAAAGGTTACAAAACAAAGATTATAAATAAAAAAAGTAACTCTGCCCTCAATACTCCACGTGAACACTTACTACAATACAGGGAGAAGAAAAACATATCACGTATCCCTCTACCCACTTGACCACTACAAAAGCTATCCTGTACACCGACTATGTTTACAGCGCTGCGGAATCTGTTGGCCCTCTACAAATACCTGATAATAATAATAATAATAACGTATCCCATTAGTAGTCAAATACAACCCTGCTGTGGAAGGGATACGAAAAATCATAAAAGACTTACAGCCACTACTCTTAGAGGATCCCACACTCAAAAAAATCTTTCCAAAACCCCCAATCCTGGCATACAGACAACCACCTAATGCAGAAACTGGTACATAGGAAGCTACCCCTTGAGAAAAAGAACACTCAGAATGGAACCAAGTGCTGCTATAAAGCTCTCTGCAAACTGTGTCAACACGTTTGTGAAAGCAGCACAGCAAATCACAATAATAAATCCTATAACATTAAAGGGGCATATTCATGTATATCTGCAAATGTGGTATACATGATACATTGCACTGCATGTAAAGTAGGATGCTGTATTGGAGAAACAAGCCAAAAACTGTACCTTCGGATGAACTTACACAAACACTCAATCAAAAACCACTGTGAAACAAAACACTGCACCCCTGTTGGTCACCATTTCACCCAACCTGACCACTCCATCCAAAACCTCAAAATCAAAATTCTCAGAGGCAACTTCAAAAACACCATGGAAAGAAAAACCTTTGAAATGAAAATGATAATGCACTTCAACTTGTTTAATTCTGGACTAAATGCGGACTCTGGATTCTTAACACATTATCAATTTTTTTTGTAATGCACTTTCATTTAGTCAATTACATTGTATATTCCACATTCTTTATACATAGGTACACAGGTAAGCCTATGTCCACACTTTTTGTCTTTTTTTAACTTTTGTATTCCCCCTGTATATACAATTTCACATCTTTATAGATATTGATTCAATGTTGATATATAACTTTATGTCAGTATATGCTCTATGAAAAGCTATATATTTCCCCTGTCTGTTCTCCTACACTGGACACTGTCTGCCTGTTACTTAAGCCCCCCTCATGATTTTTACGACACCTCCTCCTCTCCCTGCACTGTCTTCTTAGCTATTCTGTGTTTTAAGATACAATCTGTAAATTCCATTGAATTGGTCAGTATTGCTTCAGACTTGATAAAGGAAGGAACTCTTCTGAAAGCTTGTCAACTTATAAATGTATAGTTAGTCCAATAAAAAAAGTATCATTGCTCAATGCAATACTCTTGTTATTTTGATATCTATATATATATATATATATATATATATATATATATATATATATATATATATATATATATATATATATATTCATATAAATATATATAGGTATAGATATATATTTTAAATATAAAAACATTTTCTTCTTCTTTAGCCCAGTTGGTTTAGTATAGTGTTAGGTTCGTTTGTGAGCCATAACTAAAACAATTTTTTTCAGCGCACCCCATAGGATTCTACAGGGAGAAGAAGTTACTGCAGTTGCGATAGTCCTGAAGTTAGCACACCTGAGTTTATTGCTCATGTGCTTCATTTTTACATTTTTTTGTTATAGTGTCAGTTTATTACTTATAGTTTCATCTTCTGTATTTATTATGATCATTATTATAATACATATTACATGTTTCCATTCAATATTCTCACGCCCAGATATTTTGGCATTAAAGTTTTAAAAAATATACATACAGTACATGAAGTCTTAAAATAGTCCCCTTTCAATTCTACAGTGATATCTAAAATGACATTTGGTGATGTCAGTGCAGGCATAGCAACCTCCACTCAAGCACGGTGCTTTCTGTATTGTACCTGATTGCCCAATGCACATGCAGTATACATGTAAATCAAACTGTGCTCTAAAACCACCAAAACAAAAACACCTTTTAAAGGGACAGTCTAGTCAAAATTAAACTTTCATGATTCAGATAGGGCATGCAATTTTAAACAACTTTCCAATTTACTTCTATTATCTAATTTGCTCAATTCTTTAGATATCCTTTGTTGAAGAAATAGCAATGTACATGTGTGAGCCAATCACACAAGGCCTTTATGTGCAGCAACCAATCAGCAGCTACTGAGCATATCTAGATATGCTTTTCAGCAAGTGATATCAAGAGATTGAAGCAAATTAGATAATAGAAGTAAATTAGAAAGTTGTTTAAAATGACATGCTCTTTCTAAATCATGAACGAAAAAAATTGGGTTTCATGTCCCTTTAAGCATATTGCAGATTATTACTTCATATTTCTTGGACAGAACAGGTTACAGCCCCCTCCATGTGTAATAAAATTAATGAACAAATAACTCCTAGAGTATTTGATTTAGAAGATATTATGCCATGGAACTGCTCAAAATCTGCAACTACTTCAAAATCCTGCTGGCCTAGCTGCTCCAGTACATCAAATAGTTAAATCTGCAGATGCAGACATGTAATATACACACCTAGGGGCCCATTTATCAAGCTCCAGATGGAGCTTGATGACCGCTGCTCCATAACCTGTCCGCCTACTCTGAGCAGGTGGACAGACATCGCCGCAATTCAGCATGATCAAGTACGATCGGGTTGATTGACACCCCCCTGCTGGCCGTGAATCTGCAGGGGGTGGAGTTGCACGAGCAGCTCACAAGAGCCGCTGGTGCAATGCTGAATTCGGAGACCGTATTACTCTCCGCATTCAGCAAGGTCTGGCGGACCTGATCTGCACTGTCTGATCAGGTCCGCCAGACCTTTGATAATTATCCCCCTAGTCATATGCACACCCAGTGGTGAGGGAGCTTGAATAATGTGACCAGAAATAGTTAATAGATCTTTTAAATGGAACCACTGTGACAGATGTGATTTAAGGGACTACTGCTTTCACCGACAATCATTGTTTTAGCACCATTGTTTAGTTCTCAACAACTATAAGGCATTCCTTTTGTACTTATCATTTGTTCTAACAAAACAAGGGGAGAGATAAATGGGGCAAAAAGGAATTCATAATAGGCATAAATAGTAGAACATAATGAACATGACCTGTGCCGCACTGTAGTTGATTAGCTTTGTGACAACTGTTGTCAATATCTCCAAATAAAATGTATTCAGGCAAGCAGCAGATCAGTCATTATATTCAAAGCAGCTGCAGAAACACCATTTCAAATGGGCTGACCTTTCTCTCCCACTGGGAGGTTGATTTTTGCTGCTGTCTCTTGGTTTCATAGCTTTGCTATAGCTAATACTGCTGTATTGAAATTTTCATTATAGGTGGCAGTCAACTATTTCAAATGACAAAATAAAGGTAAAGGAGCTAGTTGTAAACAAATACAGTCCAGCAGGTAAAAGGATATTTGGGAACATATTAAAGGGGAGACAATGTTACAGTATAATGTCCTTTGCAGTCTAGAGAAAAAAAAAATAGATATGTTCTGGAAAAACATTGCAGCACTTAGTCATACAACTATTGTAGAAAGTCCTGCTGGGTTAGAAGACATTTGCAATGGGTATAATATAACTTCCAACCATTTATAAATAAAACCAGAGTCCTCAAGTAATGAGGTGAAGCTTCTACGTTCCTTCTTTAGAGTTAGCAAGGGCAGAGCTATGGTGGTCCAGTTGCAGAAGAAATGCAGGACTAGGTATGCAGTTCATAACTGTTCTCCAGGATATCAGATAATTGCCTTGCCCATGCCTTGCCCATGCCTTGCCCATGCCCAGATTCTGACAATGCTCAGGTTTTGGCGATTCACCAGGTAAAATGTTGTCTTCAAAATAATAGGAAAAGCCAATGTTAATTATCAAATAATTTATTTGTTTCAAGATTATAATAAAGTGAGGTGGTACAAGTTGTAGTCAGGTTTTAGATTGTAGAAAATTCTATCCATTTGTTGTTTTGTTATTTTTTGTTTTGTTTAATTCTATACAGTTAGTCTTCCAGATTTTACATTGGATGAAGTTAGTATTGTCCCAGCGTTCTCAACATCATTCTTTCAACACCAGTCATTTGGTAGCCATTCTTGTTAGCTAAAAAAAACAAAACACAAAAGAGTTCACAAGTTGATTGTGAGCACACATGAAATACATTTATAGCAGTGAAAAAATATGGTGACCTCCTGCAAAGTGGTCATATCCTTAGTAGATTACTTCTTTCACCAGAAAGTAATTAACCCACACCTGCCATGTACAGTGACACACGGTATCCTTCTCTAGTGTAATGACTAGAATATCAATTGTGTCCATTTTATGCCCTGTTGTACACAAGACGAAGATCTTGGCTATAGTGAGATCTCATCGTCCATCAATGACAGGTGACTGTCAGTAAAGTCGTGGTAACTATGGTGTAACAGCTACATCTATGATTAAGGTCAATGGGAATTTGCAAGCAACATTGCTACAATCACATTATGTCTTTAGCAACCACAATATCTCAACTGACATTTTGTCAGCCACAATATTATCATCCTGGCAAAAATAATGTAGTAAACTATAAAATAGCGGTTATCCATTACTCTCGGAGAGGCTGAAATTCAGTAACCTGACCCTCATAAATCCTGCGCATTCTGCTATCAAAATGTCAGTTTTGAAAGGTTTTCAAACATTTATTTTATATACAAATTAAAATTACTTTGATGCCCCCTTAAGTTATTGTAATCAGAATATACTGCGCTTTTGTATATTTGCATTAATAGACAGATAGACAGACGGATAGATAGATAGATAGATAGATTAGACATGCATTTAAACATACTTAGAATTAAACTAATTTAAAAAAATACAATCTATTATAAAGCATTTGAAAATAATTATAACATATCTATTATCTGTGTGAAGTAACCACCCAAGTGGAAGCTTGCTCACTCCTAGTGTATATAAATGAATGGAAAACTATATTTATTGTTAATAATTATATAGCTAATCTCACAGTTACTCATAGAAGTTGACTAAGCTGATTATGAATGCTTTCTTCTCACTAAATATACCAATGCTAAGTATTACCAAGTGAGCTAGTGTTTTAATGTTAAAATGTAAAATGTAATTATTACAGAAACAATATAAAATATATTACCGTAAGCAATGGAGCTGAATCCCCACCTGTCAGAGAGAAATAACCTGATTAGTTAAAGGTTCCATAGCATTTAATCACCCAACACGACATCAATGTACAGACTCTTTTAGTGGGAATAAAATTCAGCCAATAGAGGGGGGCTTATTGACAACCTATTGTTTGATAATTATTTGCATATTATCATATGCAGTTGAGTGGTTTTTGATGATGACACCTTTACAATCAGCCATTTTAATTGTTTACAAGCGTCCATTTTTCATTATCGGTTTTGCAACAAATGGTGCTTTACTTAACATCTGCCAGTCCTGTTTGGCTGATCGAAATTCAAAATCTTGATAATTACCAAGATATTTTCATATGTTTACCAAGATATTTTACTTATCAATTTCCACAGCTAAAAGGGCTTGATAAACTCCAAGACAAAATGTTCCCACTTACTACTGGATGCCCCAAAAAATGTTGGATATAATATTGGGTTTGTATATGTTTGTATATGTGTCAGGAAGCAACATCATCAAACAGTTACAGACCTGCTCAATCTTTAAAATTAACAAAATAAATAGCCACTTTTACACTAATCCATAACCTAACAAAATTGTCACCTAATAGCATCACTGTGCACTCAACATACAGGCCCTTCAAACCTGTGATGTAATCTCTAAACCCATCAATGCTCCATTTTGTTTTTTGATTATGAAATTGGGAGATTTATGAAGAAGCAGATATGTTATCTTTGGGAGGTAACAGTTAAGAGCTTGAGGGGTATTAACAGAAGAAGCAATGTTTGATTGTCATCACTGGGAAAAAAAACTGACTGACAATTCCATCTGAAGTTCAGAAATCATTATTTGCTAAAAACAATGTCAATATTCTGATGAAGCCTGGAATTAAATAGAATTAAATAGACACAAGTCAAAATGAAAAAAAAAGCATGTAGTTTTAAAAAATGTATTAACGATTAATTTATGCCCGGTATTTTCATATGCACGTTTTTGTGGCACCAGCTACTACTGATCAAGTGCAAGACTTCACAGAGTATATGTATACAAGTCTCGAATTGGCTGATTGCTATCCCATGATGCAGTTGGAAGATAAATTGAAAGCAATCTTTGAAATTTCTCATAAAATAAATCTACTGATAATATGAAAATGCAATTACATTGTTTTGTTTTTTATTGTGCATTTGTGGATTATGCAATTCTGCTGTATATACTGCTCCTTTATGGCTGCAGTTAAAGGGACAGTCTACACCTTTGTCATCTTAAATTCTTAATTTATATTAAGTAACAGTAACAGTAAAAAAAGTTATTTTAAAATGATTATTGTTACAGGTTAGTTTGAAATGGCTGCAAAACTCCGCCCATTGATGAAATCACAATCTGGGCTGCATTAAAGGGACAGTCTAGTATAAATTAAACTTTCATTATTCAGATAGGACTTTTAATTTTAATCAACTTTCCAATTTACTTTTATCATCAAATTTGCTTTTTTCTCTTGGTATTCTTAGTTTAAACTAAACCTAGGTAGGCTCATATGCTAATTTCTAAGCCTTTGAGGGCTGCCTCTTATCACATGCTTTTTAAATCTCTTTTCAATAGAAGCGACAGAAAGTACACGTGGGCCATATAGATAACACTGTGTTCAGGCACAGGGGGTTATTTAAGATTTAGCACAACACAATGCTAAATTTAAGACAATAGATAATAAACAGTCACAGTCATGTGATCAGGGGGCTGGAAGAAGGTTCCTAGATACAAGGTAATCACAGAGGTAAAACGTGTATTAATATAACTGTGTTGGTTATGCAAAACTGGGGAATGGGTAATAAAGGGATTACCTATCTTTTAAAACAATAACAATTCTAAGGTAGACTGTCACATTAACCCCTTAGTGACCAGACCACTTTTCAATTTGTTGACCATCTGGGACCAAGGCTATTTTTGCATTTCTGCGATGTTTGTATTTAACTGTAATTTTCCTCTTACTCATTTACTGTACCCACACATATTATATACTGTTTTTCTCGCCATTAAATGGACTTTCTAAAGATACCATTTTTTTCATCATATCTTATAATTTACTATAAAAAAAAATATAAAATATGAGGAAAAAATGAAAAAAAATGCACTTTTTCTAACTTTGAGCCCCAAAATCTCTTACACATCTACAACCACCATAAAATACCAATGCTAAACAGTTTCTAAATTTTGTCCTGAGTTTATAAATACCCAATGTTTACATGTTCTTTGCTTTTTTTGCAAGTTATAGGGCAATAAGTACAAGTAGCACTTTGCTATTTCAAAACCATGTTTTTTCAAAATTGGCGATAGTTACATTGTAACACCAATATCTGTCATGAATCCCTGAATAACCCTTCAAATGTATATATTTTTTAAAAGAAGACAACCTAAGGTATTAAACTTGGGGTATTTTGACTTTTTTCATGCAACCATTTTACCACCAATCTATGCCAAAGTTTGGGGGGGGAAAAAAAATAATTTGATTTTTTGACAAAATAGCAATTTAAGAATACATTTACTGATAATATTAAGGGTTACTGCCAAATAACACCCTCATATGTCTTCAGCAGCATCTCCTGGGTACAGTGATACCACCCATGTATAGGTGTGTCGGGTTCTCGGGGGGCTAAAAGCTCTTATTTTTAGGGAGCGCATTCCAGTTTTTCAACTTGGAATTTTCACATCGGTCATCATGCACCCATGTCCTATTTGGGACATTTCTGAAGCTGGTCAATGGAATTTACCCCCATCAAACCATATATTTTTGAAAAGTAGACACCCTAGGGTATTTCAAATGCTTGTATTTTAACACTTTCCATGCACTAATTCAACCACCAGTCTTTGTCAAACTTTTGGGTAGTCATTATTTTGTGTTATTTTTCACACACATTGTACTTTAGGCATGGATTCTCAGTTCCTGTTATGTGTTACTGCCAAAAAAAACCTCAATATGTGTTCAACAACATCTCCTGAGTACAGTGATACCACCCATGTATAGGTGTGTCGGGTTCTCTGGGGGCTAAAAGGCCTTAATTTTAGGAAGCGCATTCCAGTTTTTCAACTTGGAATTTTCACATCGGTCATCATGCACCCATGTCCTATTTGGGACATTTCTGAAGCTGGCCAATGGAATTTACCCCCATCAAACCATATATTTTTGAAAAGTAGACACCCTAGGGTATTTCAAATGCTGGTATTTTAACACTTTCCATGCACTAATTCAACCACCAGTCTTTGTCAAACTTTTGGGTAGTCATTTTTTTTGTGTTATTTTTCACACACATTGTATTTTAGGCATGGATTCTCAGTTCCTGTTATGTGTTACTGCCAAAAAGCACCTCAATATGTGTTCAACAACATCTCCTGAGTACAGCGATACCACCTATGTATAGGTGTGTTGGGTTCTCTGGGGGCTAGAAGGCCTTATTTTTAGGAAGTGCATTCCAGTTTTTCAACTTGGAATTTTCACATCGGTCATCATGCACCCATGTCCTATTTGGGACATTTCTGAAGCTGGTCAATGGAATTTACCCCCATCAAACCATATATTTTTGAAAAGTAGACACCCTAGGGTATTTCAAATGCTTGTATTTTAACACTTTCCATGCACTAATTCAACCACCAGTCTTTGTCAAACTTTTGGGTAGTCATTATTTTGTGTTATTTTTCACACACATTGTACTTTAGGCATGGATTCTCAGTTCCTGTTATGTGTTACTACCAAAAAAAACCTCAATATGTGTTCAACAACATCTCCTGAGTACAGTGATACCACCCATGTATAGGTGTGTCGGGTTCTCTGGGGGCTAAAAGGCCTTAATTTTAGGAAGCGCATTCCAGTTTTTCAACTTGGAATTTTCACATCGGTCATCATGCACCCATGTCCTATTTGGGACATTTCTGAAGCTGGTCAATGGAATTTACCCCCATCAAACCATATATTTTTGAAAAGTAGACACCCTAGG
This sequence comes from Bombina bombina, assembly GCF_027579735.1. Lineage (NCBI taxonomy): Eukaryota > Metazoa > Chordata > Amphibia > Anura > Bombinatoridae > Bombina > Bombina bombina. The sequence continues at coordinate 1,044,601,262 of NC_069504.1, forward strand.
GTATTTCAAATGCTTGTATTTTAACACTTTCCATGCACTAATTCAACCACCAGTCTTTGTCAAACTTTTGGGTAGTCATTATTTTGTGTTATTTTTCACACACATTGTACTTTAGGCATGGATTCTCAGTTCCTGTTATGTGTTACTGCCAAAAAAAACCTCAATATGTGTTCAACAACATCTCCTGAGTACAGTGATACCACCCATGTATAGGTGTGTCGGGTTCTCTGGGGGCTAAAAGGCCTTAATTTTAGGAAGCGCATTCCAGTTTTTCAACTTGGAATTTTCACATCGGTCATCATGCACCCATGTCCTATTTGGGACATTTCTGAAGCTGGTCAATGGAATTTACCCCCATCAAACCATATATTTTTGAAAAGTAGACACCCTAGGGTATTTCAAATGCTTGTATTTTAACACTTTCCATGCACTAATTCAACCACCAGTCTTTGTCAAACTTTTGGGTAGTCATTATTTTGTGTTATTTTTCACACACATTGTACTTTAGGCATGGATTCTCAGTTCCTGTTATGTGTTACTGCCAAAAAAAACCTCAATATGTGTTCAACAACATCTCCTGAGTACAGTGATACCACCCATGTATAGGTGTGTCGGGTTCTCTGGGGGCTAAAAGGCCTTAATTTTAGGAAGCGCATTCCAGTTTTTCAACTTGGAATTTTCACATCGGTCATCATGCACCCATGTCCTATTTGGGACATTTCTGAAGCTGGTCAATGGAATTTACCCCCATCAAACCATATATTTTTGAAAAGTAGACACCCTAGGGTATTTCAAATGCTTGTATTTTAACACTTTCCATGCACTAATTCAACCACCAGTCTTTGTCAAACTTTTGGGTAGTCATTATTTTGTGTTATTTTTCACACACATTGTATTTTAGGCATGGATTCTCAGTTCCTGTTATGTGTTACTACCAAAAAAAACCTCAATATGTGTTCAACAACATCTCCTGAGTACAGTGATACCACCCATGTATAGGTGTGTCGGGTTCTCTGGGGGCTAAAAGGCCTTAATTTTAGGAAGCGCATTCCAGTTTTTCAACTTGGAATTTTCACATCGGTCATCATGCACCCATGTCCTATTTGGGACATTTCTGAAGCTGGTCAATGGAATTTACCCCCATCAAACCATATATTTTTGAAAAGTAGACACCCTAGGGTATTTCAAATGCTTGTATTTTAACACTTTCCATGCACTAATTCAACCACCAGTCTTTGTCAAACTTTTGGGTAGTCATTATTTTGTGTTATTTTTCACACACATTGTACTTTAGGCATGGATTCTCAGTTCCTGTTATGTGTTACTGCCAAAAAAAACCTCAATATGTGTTCAACAACATCTCCTGAGTACAGTGATACCACCCATGTATAGGTGTGTCGGGTTCTCTGGGGGCTAAAAGGCCTTAATTTTAGGAAGCGCATTCAAGTTTTTCAACTTGGAATTTTCACATCGGTCATCATGCACCCATGTCCTATTTGGGACATTTCTGAAGCTGGTCAATGGAATTTACCCCCATCAAACCATATATTTTTGAAAAGTAGACACCCTAGGGTATTTCAAATGCTTGTATTTTAACACTTTCCATGCACTAATTCAACCACCAGTCTTTGTCAAACTTTTGGGTAGTCATTTTTTTGTGTTATTTTTCACACACATTGTACTTTAGGCATGGATTCTCAGTTCCTGTTATGTGTTACTGCCAAAAAACACCTCAATATGTGTTCAACAACATCTCCTGAGTACAGTGATACCACCCATGTATAGGTGTGTTGGGTTCTCTGGGGGCTAGAAGGCCTTATTTTTAGGAAGCGCATTCCAGTTTTTCAACTTGGAATTTTCACATCGGTCATCATGCACCCATGTCCTATTTGGGACATTTCTGAAGCCGGTCAATGAAATTTACCCCCATAAAACCATATATTTTTGAGAAGTAGACCCCCTAGGGTATTTGAAATGCTGGTATTTTCACACTTTCCATGAACTTATTTAACCACCAGTCTTTGTCAAACTTTTGGGTAGTCATTTTTTTGTGTTATTTTTCACACACATTGTACTTTAGGCATGGATTCTCAGTTCCTGTTATGTGTTTACTGCCAAAAAACACCTCAATATGTGTTCAACAACATCTCCTGAGTACAGTGATACCACCCATGTATAGGTGTGTTGGGTTCTCTGGGGGCTAGAAGGCCTTATTTTTAGGAAGCGCATTCCAGTTTTTCAACTTGGAATTTTCACATCGGTCATCATGCACCCATGTCCTATTTGGGACATTTCTGAAGCCGGTCAATGAAATTTACCCCCATAAAACCATATATTTTTGAGAAGTAGACACCCTAGGGTATTTGAAATGCTGGTATTTTCACACTTTCCATGAACTTATTTAACCACCAGTCTTTGTCAAACTTTTGGGTAGTCATTTTTTTGTGTTATTTTTCACACACATTGTACTTTAGGCATGGATTCTCAGTTCCTGTTATGTGTTTACTGCCAAAAAACACCTCAATATGTGTTCAACAACATCTCCTGAGTACAGTGATACCACCCATGTATAGGTGTGTTGGGTTCTCTGGGGGCTAGAAGGCCTTATTTTTAGGAAGCGCATTCCATTTTTTACACTTCCCATTTTCACATCCCATGCACCCATGTTCTATTTAAGACATTTCTGAAGCCGGCCAATGTAATTTACCCCCATAAAACCATATATTTTTGAAAAGTAGACATCCTAGGGTATTTCAAATGCAGGTGTTTTAACACTTTCCATACACTAATTCAACCACTAGTCTTTGTCAAACTATTGGGCATTCATTTCTTTGTGTTATTTTTCACATACATTGTACTTTAGACATGGATTCACAGCTCCTGTTATGTGTTACTACCAAAGAAGACACCAATATGTGGTCACCAACATCTCCTGAGTTCAGTGATACCACCTATGCATAGGTTTGGTGGCTTGTTTGGGCGGTGCAATGCCAAATGTCTGACATGTGTTTGTGATTTTTTTTCACATTTAACATATTTTCTTTGCCTATCATCTTTTTTTGGGGGTCTTTTAACATACCCCAATTTATTTGTTTTCCATAAATGTGATTATATTTAAAAAGTTGACCCCCCAAGGTATTATACATGGAGTGGTTTGATGACTTTGATGCAACCGTTTTAGCCCAAAAAATTGGAGAAAGTATATGGTGGTAATTTTTCAATTTTCATTGTTACAGACACATTGCTTTTTTACTATGATTTAGGAGAGACTGTTGTAAGTTATTGCAAAAGAATACTTTAGGTTGTTTTCTGCAAGGCACCCTGAGTACACCTATGCCCCCCATGCATAGGTTTGCCAGGATTTTGGGAAGGTTATGTTACATGATTTTAGTTATTAAAAATGAGAGTATTTCTTCTGATAGGCCTATCTTTAGTTTGGGGCCTATCACATACCCCACTTTTATTTATTGCATTCAAAGTGTATATTTTTTAAATGTTGACACCCCAAGGTATTGTATATGGTGTGCTTTGATGCCTTTGAAGCAACCGTTTTAGCCCAAAAAATTGGAGAAAGTATATGGTGGTAATTTTTCAATTTTCATTTTTACAGACACATTGCTTTTTGACTATGATTTAGGAGAGATTGTTGTAAGTTATTGCAAAAGAATACTTCAGGTTGTTTTCTGCAAGGCACCCTGAGTACACCTATGCCCCCCATGCATAGGTTTGCCAGGATTTTGGGAAGGTTATGTTACAATTTTATGACTTGTGATTTTAGTTATTAAAAATGAGAGTATTTCTTCTGATAGGCCTATCTTTAGTTTGGGGCCTATCACATACCCCACTTTTATTTATTACATTCAAAGTGTATATTTTTTAAATGTTGACACCCCAAGGTATTGTATATGGTGTGCTTTGATGCCTTTGAAGCAACCGTTTTAGCCCAAAAAATTGGAGAAAGTATATGGTGGTAATTTTTCAATTTTCATTGTTACAGACACATTGCTTTTTTACTATGATTTAGGAGAGACTGTTGTAAGTTATTGCAAAAGAATACTTCAGGTTGTTTTCTGCAAGGCACCCTGAGTACACCTATGCCCCCCATGCATAGGTTTGCCAGGATTTTGGGAAGGTTATGTTACATGATTTTAGTTATTAAAAATGAGAGTATTTCTTCTGATAGGCCTATCTTTAGTTTGGGGCCTATCACATACCCCACTTTTATTTATTGCATTCAAAGTGTATATTTTTTAAATGTTGACACCCCAAGGTATTGTATATGGTGTGCTTTGATGCCTTTGAAGCAACCGTTTTAGCCCAAAAAATTGGAGAAAGTATATGGTGGTAATTTTTCAATTTTCATTGTTACAGACACATTGCTTTTTTACTATGATTTAGGAGAGATTGTTGTAAGTTATTGCAAAAGAATACTTCAGGTTGTTTTCTGCAAGGCACCCTGAGTACACCTATGCCCCCCATGCATAGGTTTGCCAGGATTTTGGGAAGGTTATGTTACAATTTTATGACTTGTGATTTTAGTTATTAAAAATGAGAGTATTTCTTCTGATAGGCCTATCTTTAGTTTGGGGCCTATCGCATACCCCACTTTTATTTATTGCATTCAAAGTGTATATTTTTTAAATGTTGACACCCCAAGGTATTGTATATGGTGTGCTTTGATGCCTTTGAAGCAACCGTTTTAGCCCAAAAAATTGGAGAAAGTGTATGGTGGTAATTTTTCAATTTTCATTTTTACAGACACATTGCTTTTTGACTATAATTTAGGAGAGACTGTTGTAAGTTATTACAAAAACATACTTCAGGTTGTTTTCTGCAAGGCACCCTGAGAACACCTATGTCCCCCATGCATAGGTTTGACAGGGGTTTTGGTTAAAAAAAAAAACAGGCCCAATTTTAGAAAAAAATAGAGTAGTGAAATGTAAAAATCTGGCACAGTAAAAGTAAAAAAAACAAAAAAACATCTAACTATAAACATAACCAAAAAAATATATATATATGTAACAGCAAATGTATTTATTTTTTTTAAAAATTGACCATTGTATGGTACCGCTTGAAGCAGTCCCCAATGCAGAGTGCAGGCTGTCCAGGGCAATCAGGACAGTAATATATGGTGTCCCTTCTCTTCCCCCTCTTGGTACAGACTCTGCATTTTTTTTGTGGTTTCTGCTTTGTGGCATTAGGGGGGATTTTAAAAATAAAATGGGTAGCCCCAACTCTGCTCTCTCCCATCACCGCCCGGGGAGCAGGTGCATCATGGTACAAAATCCCCGTAATAATCTGGAGCTGAAACTGTAAAAAAGTCTTTTTAACTCTGGGGTTTGCTTTTTTGAACAACAAAAAAGCGTTGTGGGTTGCAATCTGCATTAGGTAAATTGCAACCTTTTTGTACCAGGCCCTTGTCTTCCGCATAATTAGATAGGGCTGCAGCAGCTGATCAGCCAGATCAACCCCACCCATATGCCGGTTATAAGACTTGATGCACACTGGCTTCCTTATGATCTCAGCTCTGCCACGTACAGAAACCGCCACCGTCCTCTCTGTGTGGATGGTGGTAAGAAGGTATACATCCTTCTTGTCTCTGTACTTCAGTGCCAACAGCTCCTCTTGGCGCAGAGCTGAGGTCTCCCCCCTTCGTAGCCGGGTGCGTACAAGCTGTCCTGGGAAACCTGCGCGGTTCTTTTTAATTGTACCGCAAGCTACTGTATCAAAGCAATACAGTAGCTTGAACAAAAGGACACTTGTATAAAAATTGTCTAAGTACAAGTGATACCCTTTGTTCATTAGGGGTAATATCAGGTCCCAGACAATCTTGCCAGTGGTTCCCATATGTTCTGGGCAACCTGGAGGGTCAAGGTGGCTATCCTTTCCCTCATACACCCGGAAGGCCTGAGTATACCCAGTCTCGCTGTCACAGAGCTTATACACCTTTACCCCATATCTGGAGCGTTTGGAAGGAATATACTGCTTGAATCCCAGCCTTCCCTTATACTTCATTAGGGATTCATCAACGCATATATTCCTTCCAGGTGTATAAGCCTCTGCAAACCTGGCAGAAAAGTGGGTTATCAGGGGGCGGATTTTATACAGCCTGTCAAATTGGGGATGCTCCCTAGGGGGGCACAGGCTGTTGTCGCTGAAGTGCATGAAATGCAGAATCATTTCATACCTCTTCCTCGACATAGTCTGGGAGAAAATGGGGGTAGAGCAGATGGGGCTAGTACTCCAGTAGGAGCGAATGGAGGGTTTCTTTATGATGCCCATCAGCATAGTCAATGCCCAGAATTTTTTGAATTCTGGCACATTGATGGGGGCCCATTGCTGCTTTGCCAAATATGTTCCAGGCTTTGCAGCACGGAACTGATGGGCATATAAATTAGTTTGGGCGACAATGTTCCCCAATATATCATCGCCCAGAAACACTTCCAGAAACTGCTGGGGGCTAAAACCTGCCACATCTATATTTATGCCAGCATTTGCTGTGAAGGGTGGGATATCTGGCCTCTGGAGATGAGGCGTTACCCACTCTTCAGCAGCAATGGCAGCAACACGCCTCCTTCTGGCAGGGGGGCTAGCAGGGGGGCTGGCAGGGGGGCTGGCAGGGGGGCTAGCAGCCACAGATACATCACTATCAGTTGAGACTGCATCTAGTGATGTATCTGAGCACATGGCAGGGTCAAAATTGGGGTCTGAGTCAGAAATAGAGGCATCTGACTCTGACGCAAGGATGGCATACGCCTCCTCAGCACTATATCTTTTCTGTGACATTTTTGTATCACAGAAAACAATTACTAAAAAAAATTAAATTAACTAAATTAATTAACTAAATTAACTAGCAAAAAAGTACAGCTATGCTACTGCCAGTGATTTATAGCGATCACTGGCAAGCTAGAGGTTAATGGCTCTGAAAATTAAATTAAATTAACTAAATTAATTAACTAAATTAACTAGCAAAAAAGTGCACCTTTGCTACTGCCAGTGATATATAGCGATCACTGGCAAGCTAGGGGTTAATGGCTCTGAAAATTAAATTAAATTAACTAAATGTTTCTGAAAAGAGCCTTTGGGTTTTTAAAAAATTACAACAACAAAATTAACCCCTAAAAAAATGCACAGACAGCAAAATGCAGCAAAAAAAAAGTGCACCTTTGCTACTGCCAGTGATATATAGCGATCACTGGCAAGCTAGGGGTTAATGGCTCTGAAAATTAAATTAAATTAACTAAATGTTTCTGAAAAGAGCCTTTGGGTTTTTAAAAAATTACAACAACAAAATTAACCCCTAAAAAAATGCACAGACAGCAAAATGCAGCAAAAAAAAAAGTGCACCTTTGCTACTGCCAGTGATATATAGCGATCACTGGCAAGCTAGGGGTTAATGGCTCTGAAAATTAAATTAAATTAACTAAATGTTTCTGAAAAGAGCCTTTGGGTTTTTAAAAAATTACAACAACAAAATTAACCCCTAAAAAAATGCACAGACAGCAAAATGCAGCAAAAAAAAAAGTGCACCTTTGCTACTGCCAGTGATATATAGCGATCACTGGCAAGCTAGGGGTTAATGGCTCTGAAAATTAAATTAAATTAACTAAATGTTTCTGAAAAGAGCCTTTGGGTTTTTTAAAAATTACAACAACAAAATTAACCCCTAAAAAAACGCACAGACAGCAAAATGCAGCAAAAAAAAAGTGCACCTATGTTACTGCCAGTGATATATAGTGATCACTGGCAAGCTAGGGGTTAATGGCTCTGAAAAGAGCCTTTGGTTCTATATTTTTTAACAAATAAAAGAAATAAATCTCTCTCTCTGCTAAATACAGGTCTCTCTCTCTCTCCAACAAAATGGCAAGTGAGGAGAGGGAGGGAGATCCACACTGATCATAGTCAATATTTACAAATATTGACATGATCAGACAAATGGGGTATTTTATTATTATTTTTTTTTTTAGGGTGGGAGGCTCAGATTGGGTGACCCTAGCTTGCCCCTATGATGATGCAGGCTAGGGACACCCCCAGAGGCCCCATGATGCACTGGGCATCGCCATCTTGGATGCCTAGTGAAGGGGGAGGGGGGGGGGGGGCTATTTAGGGCTTTTTTTTTTATTATTCGTTTTTTTTTTTTTTATATTTTTATTTTAATTTATAACTAACTAAGTGCCTCGACCCACCGAGGCACTTAGCAAACAAGCAGAGCATCGGAAGCGTGTCCGATCGCTTCCGATGCTCTAAAACACTGCCGGGCTCCACGTGGAGCGAAACCGGAAGTGATCACTCGTGGGGGAGTGATCAATCCGGTCCCGGCACTCGGGAACAGTATTGCAGGATGCCTAGACCTCAAGGCAAGCCTGCAATACTGTTAGAGCAGCTGGAAGCGATTTCGATCGCTTCCAGTGCTCTGTTAAACCGACGACGTATGCCATACGTCCTCGGTCGTTAAGTGCTTTTTTTTTGAGGACGTATGGCATACGTCGTCGGTCGTTAAGGGGTTAAAGGCTTCACTAGTTACAAAGGACTCAGTAATTGGATTCAACAGACTGTCAATGCCATTCAGCAGAGTGCATAGATGCAGCCTTCAAAGTTATGTCATCAGTGGGCGGAGCTTGGCAGCCATTTCAAAGTGACCAGAACACAATATTAATTTTAAAATAACTTTTTTGCTGTTACTGGTGCATGATATAGAAAGGGAGCAGGAGGATAGTTGCATTCTAATCTAAAGTAAGAGTTTAAGATGACTAAGGTGTAGACTGTCCCTTATCAGATTAATTAAACAAATGATCTCTGCATATGTTGTTTGGAGAGTAGAATAAAGTCATAATATATCATTACCAGTCCCAGCATCCATTTGGGTTACTGAAGTTAGACTTGGCTTGAGGATACAGGATGATAAAGTTATTCAGATCAGCAACCTGGTTGTAACCAGCATATCTGGCAAATTTGTCACCAACCTTCTCCCTGTAAAATAATACAACTGTGTCATACAAAGTGTGAGCAAGAAAGTAATATGACAAGACAAAAGGAGGGGACAAGATGAAATACATAGAATATCTGGAAATAGAAAATCAAGTCCCATCAGAGCATATTGTTAATCAGAGGATAATGTTCTATTGATCAAAACGTGGAGGCAAAAACTACTAGAATTTAAGGAAGTAGATGTAATTTTATAAGCAATAGCTAAAAATGGGTTAAAGGGACAGTAAAGTCAAAATTACACTTAAATGGATTGGATATAGAATAACATTTTAAATAACTTTCCAATTTACTTTTATCATCAATTTTGCTAAGCTCTTTTGGTATACTTTGTTAAGCAGTAACCCTAGGTGAGCACAGGAGCGTGCACGTGTCCTTAGTCATCTGGCAACAGTGTTTGCAACAATGTTTATAGCAGTGCTACAAACACTGCTGCCATCGAATGCTACAGATACTCTGGCGGCAGAGTTTGCAACTACGGATAACTGCTGCCAGATGGCTAAGGACACGTGTACGCTCCTGAGCTCATCTAGGATTACTCTTTTACAAAGGATACCAAGAAAACTAAGCAAAATTGATAACAGAGTAAAAGGTGTTTAAAATTGCATGTTCTATCCGAATCATAACGTTTACATTTTGATTGCACTTCCCCTTTAAGGAATATGGTAACAAATTAAACTGTAATATAGCTATAGGAACTGAGCATGTAAAAAAGGACAAAATATATTACAATATTTTGGGGTGTTTTTTTTTGGAGGGGGGGAATGTTCCTGTAAATGCAAAAAAAAAATGTTTTTTAGCACTTTAACTGCTTCCTGTTTCAGAAACATGATAGAAACATTCCTTTAAGTATATATAAACTTGTTTTAATAGATACTTATGACTGGTGTACAGATTTTCTTCTTATTTGCAAATGATGCATTTTGGACTGTGACATTTTATTATGAAATGAAATTTGGAGTTTGCAATTTGCTGTAATTAACAGAGAGATAGTTTCCTTGTGCGTTGTTTTTTAAAGCGATTGTTTGTGAGAGCAATATAATACCTTTTTGCGTCTCATTAAGTTATACACAGCGTTATACTTTCTATTTCGATATCTGGTTGTAAAAATACTGCATTTATAATGTTGAAGTTAGCAAAGGGTTAAGACATCTTTGTCTAATATGTATATGGCAACAGATGATGTAAGCGTAAAGAGATATTTTGAAAGGTCAGAAGAAAGCAGAGCATCCTTACCAGTTTGACGTACTGTGAGAATAAAGGACGGGCATTCTCTATGCATAGTTACATCTTTGACAAAGAGTAGTGTGTGGTGCAAAATCAGCCAGATGTCTGCAAGTGGTGATGCTGCCTCAATGTACTATGGACATACAATAATGTATGTTTTTAACTCTTCAATACTTGGGCTATTTGTGCCTCCAGCATAAGACTTTCTTTTCAGTATAGTCTCCATTTGCTTATTCTATTTTTAATTTGAATGGATTTAGCCATACATGTGACTTTAACTAGAACACATCTCAGTCACTTTGATTACCACCAACTAGGGCTGCCACCTATTCTGGCTGTGCTAACACAAATGATTACACAGCTTAAAACATAAACTTAAGTGGCTGTGACTGCTTTCAAAGGGTTATTTGTTCATAATCAGATGCAGTTTCAGCATAACAGGCCCTTAATTTCTAGATTTATTAATGATTTTCTATATTGACCTAAACCTTAAAAATACCAGCCTTGTTGGTAAAATGCCAACTGGGTGGAAACCCTACCACCAACAAACCTCTCAATATTTCCCGGAGGCTATCTGGGACAGGCAGGCTAGGCAACCTCTGGGAAGTAGCCCATCTTTATTTTATGGAAGGAGCCACCACAGGGCGTGTCCTGGGCAGAACTGGTTCATAAGTGTATTTTGGCCTAGGCCTATAAGATCTGTGCATAAGGCAGCAGAAATTAAGGGCAGCGGGGTAGATCTACGGCATGAAACCTTCTCACTCCTATGCTCTCCAAATGTTTTATTTATTAATTTTATTACTAATGAATGATCCCTGGTTGTCTACTGGTGGTGCATCACCCCTCCATAGGACCCTAACTCCTGGTTGTGAGAATTATATCAGACCAATATGAACTAAATTTATTTGGGCTTTTGAGGGCAGCAGATTTCCCAGTACCTAGGGCAGCACAAGGCCTTAATAAACCACTGGTTAGTAGTCAACATATTTGCAAGGTGTTCAGTTTATTGTTAATAAATAGGAAGATTGTTGACAGCTTTTTTACAGGCTCTGATATTCTAGTTTTTGCTGTCATTTTTCTTTTCAATTGGATGTTCAGGAATGAAATTAAGATGAATTGATCTGTACAGTTTAAGTTATGACAAAACCATTTCTTAAGTAAAAGGAAGAATGGTACGCATGAAACAGTCAGCGAAAGACAAGGTGTTATCTGAGGTTACCTTCCTTGCAAGCATCCATGGAAGGCTATGTGCAGACTGCAAGCTGAAAGAAAGTTACAATTTAGCAAATTAGAAAATGTTTCATCAAACCAGTTCCTAAATTAAATATAAAACTCCAGATTCCAGTGAATAATGCAGATATTCAAACCAGAACCATAATTTATGGTAATTATCCTGATGTGTTAGCTCTGTCATCTCTACCAACCTTGCATCTGTCTGTTTTCCTTCTTTCATTAAAAAACAGACATTACTGAAACACTGCCCAAACCCTTCTAGGAAGACCTGAACCCCACCCAGACTGTCTAAATTCTCAATTCAGCCCCGCCCCTGATGGAATAAGCCACTCCCCCAGATAATCTGTACTCCATTGTCTCATCAACGTGTATAGTTGCAAAAAATTGGGATATATCTTACTAATCATTTCTTAGGTTTGTGGTTTCAAAACTAAGACACATACACATTTATATATATGTATATATATATATATATATATATATATATATATATATATATACACACCTCTATCTATCTATCTATCTATCTATCTATCTATCTATCTATATATATATATATATATAAAGCAGTATGGTTTCTGCACTCTCACCAGTTCACATCAACTGCCAGGGTGCTATAAGATTTAGGGTGCAATAAGCACTTACTGGTCTGCAGTCAGCTTAGTTAAAGTAATCTTTCTTTATTTTAGTGACATTTTGGGATATAACCTATCCCTTCTTCAGACAAACAAATACTGTGCATTTTCAAAACTTAAATAGGGTAGACAAAACACTACCTTTGTGGAAGTAACAATCACAAAATGGTGGGGCCGAATTATCATAGTGCGGATAGACATGATACAATGTAGCGTATCATGTCCGCCGCACATCGATAAATGCCAACAGCATACGCTGTCGGCATTTATTATCGCACAAGTAGTACTCGTGAACTGCTTGTGCAATGCTGCCCCCTGCAGATTCATGGACGCTAGCAAGGGGTGTCAATCAACCAGATCATATTCGATCTGGTTGATTTCTGTCCGCTGCCTCAGAGCAGGTGGACAAGTTATGGAGCAGCAGTCTTTAGACCGCTGCTTCATAACTTCTGTTTCCGGCGAGCCTGAAAGCTTGTGCGGAAACAGGGGCATCAAGCTCCGATCGGAGCTTGATAATTCGCCCCCATGGTGTTCAAAAGTAAGGAACGTGTGCAAAATGTTCATAATGTGAATGTGCTGATGAGACTAACATCAAAAAATTAAAAAATTCTGCATTTCAAATGTAAATTAGCTAATAACATGACCCAAAAATCTCCTTCTTAGCCCCACACATGAACTATCCAAAAAACCAACATGTAAGGAAAAAATTTGGTCGTAGATTGTCCGTGATCAATGAAAATGTAAACATAACATAAGACCAGGGGCGGCACTACAGGGGGTGCAGAGGTCGCAACTGCGACTGGGCCCCTGAGGGTGGTGGCCCAGCTTAAAAAAAAAAATGTTGACCTGCCACTGCCTGCACTGATATATTGTGAGTGTGATGTGATGCTTCACTAGTTTCTCTGTCTCTGACTACAGGGGCTAGTGTTTCACCCATTGGTGTTTATTTGTGTGTGTGTGTGTGTATGTATGTATGTGACTGTGTGTATTTATGCATGTATGTGTGTGTGTTTATTTTTGTGGAACCAGCAAATTACAGACCTTATTACTACAGCATGGAGGGGGGCAGGGGGTAAACAGTGTCACTATACAGTACCACTATATACATGTCACAGACTATTGTGGTCACTTTATAAAGTACTGGGGTGGGTAGGGTCAGGCCAGCCATCTCACCGGCAGATTACAGACTGTGTCACTAGCTCGCTCTATACAGTACTAGTGGGTTAAACAGTATCACTATATACAGTAATAGGGGGTCAGACCATCTCACAGACTGTCGGCAATCAATCATTTAACATCCACCCCTAAGGGTGTGTAAAAATCCGTGGCTATTATTGACAATGTCAGTCCAGTCCCGCCCATATGGGGCATATCAATCCAGTGTTAATCGTGAAAATGTCCAGTGTGAAACATCGCAAGTCTCATAAAGCATAAAAGTGTCTTACCTATGATAGACATACAGTGTGTCAACCATATGTTTCAATACAAAATGTCCTATGTCAGGTAATCATCAACGAGCCCGACAGGGTGTGTACTGACCGCCGATGTGAGTGCAATGTTATCATCAGCCAATCATTCAGCATCCGTCCATAAGGGCGTAAAGAACAATAACATCCGTCAAACTGTACAAAACAGCATGATGTCGCATAATGTATAGCATTCTCCCGGTTATGGTGATCACATATTGAATAGGTCATATGTCACAATGTATAGAATCTAGATCATAAGAGCTAATGTATCACACACGTCCCAACTAGTATGTACTAAATCTTCAATGAGCTGTCACGCTAGTAAACACGCCCACCTTCGGTACAGAGTTTAATAATAGCCATGTATTCTTCCTCGTAGAAAGAATTTTACACACCCTTAGGGATGGATGTTAATGATTGGTTGCTATGGGTCTTATGTTATGTTCAGGCATAGGCAAGGTGTCCATACACGGTCACTGGTGTCCGTGACTAGCCCTTGCAGTGTCTGCCACAACCTTAGTTTATCTTTTCTTTCCGATTAAATAATAGGAATAAAAAAAAAATGTAGTGTAAATAAAGTTAGTGGCTTGTCAAGACACTGCTAGCAATATTGGGTGATAAGTTATGAAATAAATAAAGCCTGGGTGAAATACTGGATGTGTATCTGCATCTGTATAATAACACCCAGCTCTATACAAAGACACAGTAGTGACACTGGCACATGCGTATAGCCAGACAAGGGCTGGTTATAGGGTTAGTGGTATCTGCATCAGTATAATAACACCCAGCGCTATATAATGACACAGTAGTGACACTGGCGCATGGGTATAGCCAGAGGAGGGCTGGTTATAGGGTCAGTGGTATCTGCATCAGTATAATAACACCCAGCACTATATAATGACACAGTAGTGACACTGGTGCATGGGTATAGCCAGAGGAGGGCTGGTTATAGGTTCAGTGGTATCTGCATCAGTATAATAACACCCAGCACTATATAATGACACAGTAGTGACACTGGCGCATGGGTATAGCCAGAGGAGGGTTGGTTATAGGACAAGTTGTATCTGCATCAGTATAATATCACCCAGCACTATATAATGACACAGTAGTGACACTGGCACATGTGTATAGCCAGACAAGGGCTGGTTATAGGGTCAGTGGTATCTGCATTAGTATAATAACACCAAGCACTATATAATGACACAGCAGTGACACTGGCTCATGGGTATAGCCAGAGGAGGGCTGGTTATAGGATCAGTGGTATCTGCATCCGTATAATAACACCTAGCGCTATATAATGACACAATAGTGACACTGACTCATGGGTATAGCCAGAGGAGGGCTGGTTATAGGATCAGTGGTATCTGCATCAGTATAATAACACCCAGCACTATATAATAACACAGTAGTGACACTGGCACATGGGTATAGCCAGAGGAGGTCTGGTTATAGGGTCAGTGGTACCTGCATCAGTATAATAACACCTAGCACTATATAATGATACAGTAGTGACACTGGCACATGGGTATAGCAAGAGGAGGGCTGGTTATAGGATCAGTGGTATCTGCATCAGTATAATAACACCCAGCACTATATAATGACACAGTAGTGACACTGGCACATGGGTATAGCAAGTGGAGGACTGGTTATATGGTCAGTGGTATCTGCATCAGTATAATAACACCTAGCACTATATAATGACACAGTAGTGACACTGGCACATGGGTATAGCCAGAGGAGGGCTGGTTATAGGATCAGTGGTATCTGCATCAGTATAATAACACCCAGCACTATATAATGACACAGTAGTGACACTGGCACATGGGTATAGCAAGTGGAGGACTGGTTATATGGTCAGTGGTATCTGCATCAGTATAATAACACCTAGCACTATATAATGATACAGTAGTGACACTGGCACATGGGTATAGCAAGAGGAGGGCTGGTTATATGGTCAGTGGTATCTGCATCAGTATAATAACACCCAGCACTATATAATGACACAGTAGTGACACTGGCACATGGGTATAGCAAGTGGAGGACTGGTTATATGGTCAGTGGTATCTGCATCAGTATAATAACACCTAGCACTATATAATGATACAGTAGTGACACTGGCACATGGGTATAGCAAGAGGAGGGCTGGTTATATGGTCAGTGGTATCTGCATCAGTATAATAACACCCAGCACTATATAATGACACAGTAGTGACACTGGTGCATGGGTATAGCCAGAGGAGGGCTGGTTATAGGTTCAGTGGTATCTGCATCAGTATAATAACACCCAGCACTATATAATGACACAGTAGTGACACTGGTGCATGGGTATAGCCAGAGGAGGGCTGGTTATAGGTTCAGTGGTATCTGCATCAGTATAATAACACCCAGCACTATATAATGACACAGTAGTGACACTGGCACATGGGTATAGCAAGAGGAGGGGTGGTTATAGGTTCAGTGGTATCTGCATCAGTATAATAACACCCAGCACTATATAATGACACAGTAGTGACACTGGCACATGGGTATAGCAAGTGGAGGACTGGTTATATGGTCAGTGGTATCTGCATCAGTATAATAACACCCAGCACTATATAATGACACAGTAGTGACACTGGCACATGGGTATAGCAAGTGGAAGACTGGTTATATGGTCAGTGGTATCTGCATCAGTATAATAACACCCAGCACTATATAATGACACAGTAGTGACACTGGCACATGCGTATAGCCAGACAAGGGCTGGTTATAGGATCAGTGGTATCTGCATCAGTATAATAACACCCAGCACTATATAATGACACAGTAGTGACACTGGCACATGGGTATAGCCAGAGGAGGGCTGGTTATAGGATCAGTGGTATCTGCATCAGTATAATAACACCCAGCACTATATAATGACACAGTAGTGACACTGGCACATGGGTATAGCAAGTGGAAGACTGGTTATATGGTCAGTGGCATCTGCATCAGTATAATAACACTCAGCAATATATAATGACACAGTAGTGACACTGGCACATGGGTATAGCCAGAGGAGGGCTGGTTATAGGATCAGTGGTATCTGCATCAGTATAATAACACCCAGCACTATATAATAACACATTAGTGACACTGACATATGGGTATAGCCAGAGGAGGGCTGGTTATAGGATCAGTGGTATCTGCATCAGTATAATAACACCCAGTACTATATAATGACACAGTAGTGACACTGGCTCATGGGTATAGCCAGAGGAGGGCTGGTTATAGAATCAGTGGTATCTGCATCAGTATAATAACACCCAGTACTATATAATGACACAGTAGTGACACTGGCACATGGGTATAGCCAGAGGAGGGCTGGTTATAGGATCAGTGGTATCTGCATCAGTATAATAACACCCAGCACTATATAATGATACAGCAGTGACACTGGCACATGGGTATAGCCAGAGGAGGGCTGGTTATAGGATCAGTGGTATCTGCATCAGTATAATAACACCCAGTACTATATAATGACACAGTAGTGACACTGGCACATGGGTATAGCCAGAGGAGGGCTGGTTATATAATCAGCGGTATCTGCATCAGTATAATAACACCAAGCTCTATACAAAGACACAGTAGTGACACTGGCACATGGGTATAGCCAGAGGAGGGCTGGTTATAGGATCAGTGGTATCTGCATCAGTATAATAGCACCCAGCACTATATAATGACACAGTAGTGACACTGGCACATGGGTATAGCCAGAGGAGGGCTGGTTATAGGATCAGTGGTATCTGCATCAGTATAATAACACTCAGCAATATATAATGACACAGTAGTGACACTGGCACATGGGTATAGCCAGAGGAGGGCTGGTTATAGGATCAGTGGTATCTGCATCAGTATAATAACACCCAGCACTATATAATGACACAGTAGTGACACTGGCACATGGGTATAGCCAGAGGAGGGCTGGTTATAGGGTCAGTGGTATCTGCATCAGTATAATAACACCAAGAACTATAAAATAATGTTTTTAATTTCAAATGTACCTTGGTGTCCTTCACTAAAGTCTGTACTTTGGAAAATGTCCGCCGCAGCCTTTGTCTGTGCCTATCCCTGGTTATCTTTACATTTTCGTTGATCACAGACAATCTAAGATCATAGTAAAAAATGTTGGTTCTTTTGGATAGTTCATATGTTGGTGCTAAGAAGATTTTTTTGGGCATGTTATTAGCTAATTTACATTTGAACTGAGGTTTTTTTTTTTTAATTTTTTGGTGTTAGTCTAATCAGCACATTCACATTATGAGCGTTTTGCACACGTTCCTAACTTTTGCACACCATGTTTTGTGATTGGTACTTCCACAGGGGGAGTGTTTTGTCTACCCTATTTAAGTTTTGAAAATGCACAGTATATGTTTGCCTGAGGAAGAGATAGGTTATATCCCGAAACGTCCCTAAAATAAAGAAAGATTACTTTAACTAAGCTGACTGCAAACCAGTGAGTGCTTATTGCGAACTTATATATATATATATATATATAAATATATACACATGCACATGTATGCTTAAAATTATATGATTCAGATAGAGCATACATTTTTAAACAACTTTCTAATTTATTTAATTTTTAATTTTGCTTCATTCTATCCTTTCTTTAAGAAGCAGCAATGCACTACTGGGCGTTAGCTAAAAAACTTGGTAAGCCAATCAAAAGAGTCATATACATGCATCCACCAATCAGCAGTTAGCTCCCAGTTCCTGACCCTACCTTGGTATGCTTTTCAACAAAGGATACCAAGAGAACAACGCAAATTAAATAAAAGAAGTAAATTGGAAAGCTGTTTCAAATTGGGTGCTTTATCTGAATCACAAAAGAAAAAATGTTGGTTTTCATGTCCCTTAAATATATATACAGTCTGGAAACTAGTTACAGATTAGTAAGAAATTGTACCGGACAAGGCTTTTGCCATTTTTTTTTATTTTCGTGGACTAGTAACTTTACTGGTAGTTTTTTTTTCTCTCATATGCTTCCTTTATTTTCAGCAAAAATGTATATGATATAAAATTATAAAAATAATCATATTAAATATTTAAAGGTGTATCCTATTTAACCATAAACTTTGAGAATTCAAGAAAGAATAAAATCTTCTACCCTTCAGCAGGTGTATACTGTACAGGTCTTTAGTAGAAAATCACTAAACAACATGTTTCAGATTTTTCTCAGTACTCACAAGCTCCATTCTTGCAAGCGCTAGGAACATAAATATATCCAGCGGTATCAATTCCATATGTAGATGGTGCAGCCCATTTGAAGTATTCAACCTGGTCATATAAGATCAGCTAGAAACAAGCATAAGAAGAGACATTTCAGAAACGTAATTAAATAATATTATGGCAAAGTCACTATGTACCATTCATCTGAAGTATAACTGTACAGAAATTAAAGGGAAAGCCTAAAAATGTTTTGAATGTTAGAACAGTTGTTCCCCTTGACATTAATTTCTGCAGTCCAGTGTTTCTTTAGAGTGAATATTAATTTTGTTAATTTAAAGGGACATGAAACCCAAAATGTTTATTTCCTGATTAAGATAGAGCATATATTTTTAAACAAATTTACAATTTACTTCTATTATCAATTTTACTTCATTTCTTTATATCCTTTATTGAAGATGAAGAAGCAGCATTGCACTACTGGGAGCTAGCTGAGCACATTGGTAAGCCAATGATAAGAGGTACATATCAGCAACCACCAATCAGCAGCTAGCTCCCAGCTCCTGAGCCCACCTAGGTATGCATTTCAACAACTGATACCAAGAAAACAAAGCAAATTAGATAACAGAAGTAAATTGGAAAGTTGTTTAAAATAATATGCTGTATGGAAATCCTGAAATAAATTATTTGGGTTTCATGTCCCTTTAAATGTTATAAATTAATACAACATAAACATTCAAATGTAGTTCAGCTGACACTTTAAGAAGAATAATTTGATTATCCATTCCCATAGTATAATTCTAATAATAGACAAATAATCAGAAATGTATTGTAACGTACCTCTCCAGTTAGGGTTGCAGAGCTGCTCGGTTTCTAAAAGGAGAAGATGAGATATTTGTACAGACATGTTCCACTGAATTCAATAAATAAATCCCAGATACATTTATAAAAATACCATTTACCACTAGTCCTCCATGGATGTGGTCCAGGGCTTCATAGGCTCCATTGTAGTTGCAGTTGTTTATATAATCAGTGTTGGTTGTTCCGCAAGCGCCTCCATAGCTATCAGTTGGCTAATAAATAAATAAATAAATAACAGTTAAAGGAACACTAAACACTTTATAAAATGATGGCATTTCTGTGGTCTTGCTATAGAATAATACATCAGCCAAGTCTAAAAATGTTTAAAACAAATGATTTATATAGCAATTTTATCCTATTTTTAATGTATTCACAATAAAACTTAAGTTGTATTCAATTTTGTGCATGGGTTTTCACCCCCAATGACTTAGTTGAATTTGAGTATATAACATAACAAGAGCTATATATAGGTTCTAGCAAACTCCTGAGTGCTATACAGAGTATTCTTTTAATGTTTTTTTTTTCTACTCCTTTTTTCTTTAAATTAAGGTACAATACACAGCACCTATTCCCACTTACTATAATCTCTCATTGAGAGTCGTATTTAAAGGGATAGGGTTTGAGATAACAAATTAGTAGTGCCATTGGTTTTGCTTTCAATTGGAATATAGCTGTGTCTGCACTTCCGTTTTGGAGAACAAAATAAATAATGAAAGTATATAGACACATTGTTTTACTACATGTAAATCAATAATTTATATTAATATCTAGAGGGTTTTTTTTTATTATTATTTTTTTTTATTTATTTATTTTGTTTTTCCATTTTACAAAAAGAAATAAAGAGTCAATTTTGACTTTACATACTAATCAAGTATATAACAATTCAAACAAATAAACTTTTAACCTAATACAGTGCTCTGTAAGTTATTCATATTAAATTAAGCTGTTATTACGCTAAAACAATATCTAGAGGTTTTTAAAGTTCCTTTAAATTATTAAACAAAAGATTGCTGGTTTTAGGAATGTCATACATATATTTTACTCATTTATACAGATGCGTATGTCATTGTGACAATGGATTGGATTCATGGACACTTGTTAGGCTACAAAGCACAGCAAACAAGAACCACTAGCAATGAGCAAAAACAATAATTATAACTGCAACACTTTAAAAACACATTTGCAAATGGAATGTGTTTATTGTTAGATATTCTCATGTCTGTGTTGTAATGTTAATGTTACGGCCTTGGGAATCTCACAGACAGGAGCGAGGGGCTTATTTTTCATCTAAGCCATGACTCAGCAAATGGAATTTAGAAAGATACGATTACCTATGTGAGGTATGTTGTCTCACAGTCATGTCTCACTATGTCAAACCTAATGGAGTTGACTTGATTTTTTTATTTTATTATATATTTTTTAATTTTCTATTGTGCATAATTTACAGTTTTTTAGAGGACGTTGTTGTTTTTTACACTCTTTTTTCCTTGTTTGTTTTGTTATTTTTAAAATCAAAAATTGTGTTGCCAGTATCCATGACAAAATGTAATTAAGGGTTGTGAGAGAAAAGTGGCTCTATTTTAACCAAGGGGCAGCTACAAATATTTATGAATTCAGTAATTTTCTAGAGATGAAGTTGCAGTGAGTATTTTTCCCAGTGAGATATTGTTTTCATGAACAATTTTCTTCATGGCCAACTGTGTCAATATGACAACAGTTATGCTACATCAATAATATTGTCACATAATCTTCCCTGGTGACATTTTTGTCATCCTGGAGACAATGTGCTTTCTAATCTTTGCCATTTAAAGCACATACATGTATTAGACAGAGGGGCATTCACTGGAAATACTTCCCCTAGAAATCATATTTATTAAAAAGCAGTGAAAAAATATAAAGTATACATTAGCCATCCTGGTACTGGTACTGATGGCTGTCAGTCATTCTGTATAAGTCAATATCATTACTTACCATGCCATGCTCAGCAGGAATATCGTACACAGTTTGGATGCCTGTACTCATATAGGCTCTATAGAACTCTTCCAGTTTTTTCACCACACCTATAACGAAATGATTTGAAAATTACATAAAGTATAGTTATGAACTTTAGAATTTACCAGAAAGAAACTCAGACAAGCTGAACCAAATTATATAATCTCATATTGATATCAATGTTTAAAAATCCATAAATTCCAAAACCTTAAACATCAGGTATTAAGAAACTACATCGGCTTGTACCGATTGTGGGTAAGTCTTGATTGAGTTTGAAGTTCTCAACGCGATCGCCTTTACCTTCTGGACATTTAAAAGAAGTTTTTACAGACATTTGGCAAATGTCATTTGAATTGGATACAACTCATACTGGAGAAGACTTTATAAGAGAGTTTATAAAGAATTTTTATAGAGACTTTTCAGTAACAGTGAACACCATGCCTGATGCGGGACTGGACATTCTGTGGGCAGGACATGTTTTTTTATGGTCGGGGCTGGGCGTGTTGGGGGAAGCCTGGGCAGAGAGTTGTTGTAAAATGAGTGATGATTACAGTTGGGGGCACATGTGGGGGCCAACCCTTATCCTGGAGGGCTAGTGCCCCCTCTGTCCCCACCGGCAATGGCACTGCAGATAACAATCAGCAGGGGTAAGCAATAGAGGTCTGCCACCTGTTTTGTATGGCCTTTGAGCTAAGAATGTTTTTTAAATTTTTAAATGCTTGAAAAAATCAAAAGAATAATAATATTTTGACACATGAAAATTATATGAAATTAAAATTTCAGTATTGTGTTGGAACACAACTAAACACATTCATTTATGTACTATCTATGGCTGCATTCACACTATAATTACATAGTTGAGTACAGGCCTATATGGCGCTCTCATTAATGTTATTAAGAGTGTAACTGTACTGTTAAATGTTTTTTTTTTTATGTGTTTTGTTCAATTTTTTTGACTCGCCTAACAGTTAACCGGAGCTCTGAAGATGCGCTATTCTGAATTTAATTGCACTAAAGCAAACGCATTTACTTTTAACTTGTAATACGCTCGCTAGTAATACGACGCAAGGAAAGAGCCACGATAAACCCCTTATAGCTCTGGTGCAACAGTAAACTAGCCCTTTGTTAGCCCTCCCTAAGTTATTGAACAACCACTGGGCTTCCTGCAACCAAAGTACTTTTTTTTTAGTGACTCTTATTTGCCATATATTTTAAGTTTTAACAAGAACTAATTGTCAAAATTTTGTTTTCTCTCTTGATTTTGCCTATTGGTCTACAAGGCCAAACATATTTACTATCTGGCCCTTTACAAAGTAAGTTGAACGTACACTGCTGTGGTAAAAAATACTTTTTTTTATATTTAGAAACATGGGCAAATGTCTCCATTATCAAATTTGGATAACTTGGCAAATGGCCATATTGATATCAATTAACACCCCTCCCCCTTCCTAATGGTCATAATAGAACGAATATGGTAGTTTTTTTTTTTAATGTTTCATCTGCCATTTTGAATGTGTCATTTGTATCAAAGGTTAAATATAACATGCCAGACACATTTGAACATCTTGTTAATATCATATTAGACACCATATTCCAATATTTATTTTGAATGCCACAATTCAAAAGCAAAATTAAAAAAAACTTTGCTTATTCAAAAAGCAGCATTTGAATGTTACTTCAGTTTAATCTGAATATGAATGACTCCGAATTTTAACAAAAGTGATGTAAAATTCAAGAATGAATGTTAGATTATAGATCTGCCTCTCATAATTCATTTCGGACAAAAAAATGGATCAAAATGTCCAAATTGTTTCAATTATTTTTTTCAGTACTTTATTTTCCTATTTTTTCCCTTCCATTCATAGGTTATTATATTTTATAATGAATACTTTTCTCTTTAGAAGTTATTAAATAACATTATAAAGAAATTACATATCCAGTGTACTTATAGTGAAACCTTTTTAAAGTTAAAACTAGCATAGGCTTAGAAACTAACCTGGAACTACAACTGTGTCGCGAGATCCGGAGAATATAAACACTTTAGATCCAGCAAGGTTAGATAAAGGATCAAGAAGCAGAGAAGTAACGTAAGATTGCGCTTTTGATTTTAGAGTTTCCACATTAATGCTTAAAGGTAACTTCATGCAAGCATTCAGTGCTGTCGTCATGCTCCCTTGTGCGCAGAAATAAGGTCCTACAAAAAAAAATTAGAAATATATGTTAACAAAATTTGCAAAATAATACTAAAACATCAAAATAAAACCAATATAAATAAATGTGTGAATCTTGGTCCTAAAATGATACTTCAGGGATCCAAATATAATTTTTTGGGGGTTTATAAAATCTGCTCAATGTGAATGGAACAGACCCTGGGGCCTATCTATCAAGCTCCGAAAGGAGCTTGAGGCCCCGTGTTTCTGGCGAGCCTGCACACAAAGACCGCTGCTCCATAACCTGTCCGCCTGCTCTGAGCAGGCGGACAGACATTGCCGCAATTCAACCCGATTGAGTACGATCGGGTTGATTGACATCCCCCTGCGAGTCTGCAGGGGACGGCGTTGCATCAGCAGCTCTTGTGAGCTGCTGGTGCAATGCTGAATACGGAGAGCGTATTGCTCTCCGTATTCAGCGAGGTCTAGCGGACCTGATCCGCACTGTCAGATCAGGTCCACCAGACTTTGATAAATATAGGCCCCTGGCTTAACGGGACATAAATGTTAAAAAATAAATTAAAGGTTTTTTTATTCACATAGAGCATGCACTTTAAAGTGATGGTCAATTGCAGGCTTTAAAAATAATGCAATGATAAATATATAAGTCTACAAGCAAAACCACATACCACAATGGAATTGCAATAAAAAAAAATGGTCCCAGTGGGCCAGCATAACATTGTAATAGAAGCTTTACTATAGACATGGATGTAACCCTTTTCATGGATATATTTAAAACAAAATATAAGGTACACAAATACTTTTTTTAATGGCAAAGGTTACATTTATGGCATTTGATTAGCTAAAGTTTACCATCACTTTAAGAATACTTTTCAATTTCCTTCTGTTGCCAGATTGATGTTGCTCTCTTCATATCCATTTTTAAAATGCACACACCTAGATTACGAGTTTTGCGTTAACAGGGGTGCGGTGCTAACGAGCAGTTTATGCTCACCACTCATTTGCAGACAACGCTGGTATTACAGGTTTTTAGAAACCCGGTGTTAACTGCAAAAAAGTGAGCGAAGAGCAAAATTTAGCTCCACATCTCACCTCAATACCAGCGCTACTTACGGTAGCGGTGAGCAGGTAAAACGTGATTGTGCACGATTTCCCCATAGGAATCAATGGGGGAGAGCCAGCTGAAAAAAAACCTAACACCTGCAAAAAAGCAGCGTTCAGGTTCTAACGCAGCCCCATTGATTCCTATGGGGAAATACTTTTTATGTCTACACCTAACACCCTAACATGAACCCCGAGTCTAAACACCCCTAATATTACACTTATTAACCCCTAATCTGCTGCCCCCGACATTGCAGACACCTATATTATATTATTAACCCATAATCTGCCATCCCGTAAACCGCCGCCACCTACATTATACTTATGAACCCCTAATCTGCTGCCCCCAACATCGCCGAACCCTACATTATATTTATTAACCCCTAATCTGCCGCTCCGTAAACCGCCGCCACCTACATTATACTTATGAACCCCTAATCTGCTGCCCCCAACATCGCCGAACCCTACATTATATTTATTAACCCCTAATCTGCCGCTCCCAATGTTGCAGCAACCTAACTACATTTATTAAACCCTAATCTGCCACCCCCAATGTCACCACCACTATAATAAAGTTATTAACCCCTAAATCTAAGTCTACCCCTAACCCTAACCCCCCATACTTAAATTTAATTTAAATACATCTAAATAAAATTAATACAATTCACTAAATTATTCCTATTTAAAACTAAATACTTACCTATAAAATAAACTCTAAGATAGCTTCAATATAACTAATAGTTACATTGTAGCTATTTTAGGGTTTATTTTTATATTACAGGCAACTTTCTATTTATTTTAACTAGGTACAATAGTTATTAAATAGTTATTAACTATTTAATAACTTCCTAGTTAAAATAAAGACAAATTTACCTGTAAAATGAAACCTAAACTAAGTTACAATTACATCTAAGACTACACTATAATTAAATAAATTACCTAAACTAAATACAATTAATTACAATTTAAAAAAATAATAATATCTAAAGTACAAAAAAAACCAAACACTAAATTACAGAAAATAATAAAATAATTACAAGATTTTTAAACTAATTGCACCTACTCTAATCCCCCTAACAAAATAAAAAAGCCCCCCAAAATAAAAAAAGCCCTACCTTACACTAAATTACAAATAGCCCTTAAAAGGGCCTTTTGCGGGGCATTGCCCCAAAGTAATAAGCTCTTTTACCTGTAAAAAAATATTACAAATACCCCCCAACATTAAAACCCACCACCCACACAACCAACCCTACTCTAAAACCCACCCAATCCCCCTTAAAAAACCTAACACTAACCCCTTGAAGATCACCCTACCGTGAGATGTCTTCACACAACCGGGCAGAAGTGGTCCTCCCAGACGGGCAGAAGTCTTCATCCAAGCCGGGCAGAAGAGGTCCTCCAGACGGGCAGAAGTCTTCATCCAGATAGCATCTTTTATCTTCATCCATCCGGTGCGGAGCGGGTCCATCTTCAAGACATCCGATGCGGAGCATCCTCTTCTTTCTTCATCCGACGACTGAATGAAGGTTCCTTTAAATGACGTCATCCAAGATGGCGTCCCTTCAATTCAGATTGGCTGATAGAATTCTATCAGCCAATCGGAATTAAGGTAGAAAAAATCCTATTGGTTGATGCAATCAGCCAATAGGATTGAGCTTGCATTCTATTGGCTGATTGGAACAGCCAATAGAATGCCAGCTCAATCCTATTGGCTGATTGGATCTGCCTTTAGGACTGAAGTTCAATCCTATTGGCTGCTTGCATCAGCTAATAGGATTTTTTCTACCTTAATTCTGATTGGCTGATAGAATTCTATCAGCCAATCGGAATTGAAGTGATGCTATCTTGGATGACGTCATTTAAAGGAACCTTCATTCAGTAGTCGGGCGAAGAAAGAAGAGGATGCTCCGCGTTGGATGTCTTGAAGATGGACCCGCTCCGCACCACATGGATGAAGATAAAAGATGCCCTGTCTGGAGGACTTCTGCCCGGCTTGGATGAAGACTTCTGACCGTCTGGAGGACCACTTCTGCCCGGTTGGGTGAAGACGTCTCACGATAGGGTGATCTTCAAGGGGTTAGTGTAAGGTTTTTTTAAGGGGGGATTGGGT
Organism: Bombina bombina; assembly: GCF_027579735.1. Taxonomy (NCBI): domain Eukaryota; kingdom Metazoa; phylum Chordata; class Amphibia; order Anura; family Bombinatoridae; genus Bombina; species Bombina bombina. Next base: position 1,044,628,233 of record NC_069504.1, read on the forward strand.
GGGTTTTAGAGTAGGGTTGGTTGTGTGGGTGGTGGGTTTTAATGTTGGGGGGGAATTGTACTTTTTTTTACAGGTAAAAGAGCTGATTACTTTGGGGTAATGCCCTGCAAAAGGCCCTTTTAAGGGATATTTGTCATTTAGTGTAGGGTAGGGCCTTTTTTTATTTTGGGGGGCTTTTTTATTTTGTTAGGGGGATTAGAGTAGGTATAATTAGTTTAAAAATCTTGTAATTATTTTATTATTTTCTGTAATTTAGTGTTTGTTTTTTTCGTACTTTAGATATTTTTTTTAAATAGTAATTAATTGTATTTAGTTTAGGTAATTAATTTAATTATAGTGTAGTGTTAGGTATAATTGTAACTTAGGTTAGGTTTTATTTTACAGGTAAATTTGTCTTTATTTTAACTAGGTAGTTATTAAATAGTTGATAACTATTTAAGAACTATTCTACCTAGTTAAAATAAATACAAATTTGCCTGTAAAATAAAAATAAACCCTAAGGTAGCTACAATGTAACTATTAGTTATATTGTAGCTATCTTAGGGTTTATTTTATCTGTAAGTATTTAGTTTTAAATAGGAATAATTTAGCTAATTAAAGTAATTTTATTTAGATTTATTGTAATTATATTTAAGTTAGGGGGGTTAGGGTTAGACTTAGATTTAGGGGTTAATACATTTAATATAGTGGCGGCGACGTTGGGGTCGGCAGAATAGGGGTTAATAAATGTAGATAGGTGTCGGCGATGTTAGGGCCGGCAGATTAGGGGTTAATAATATTTAAATAGTGTTTGCTAAACGGGAGGTTAAAAATTTTATTTTAGTGTTTGCAATGTGGTGGGGGGCCCTGGTTTAGGGGTTAATAGGTAGTTTATGGGTGTTAGTGTACTTTTTAGCACTTTAGTTAAGAGTTTTATGCTATGGCGTTGTAGTGTAAAACTCTTAACTACTTACTTTAAAATGCGGTACCAGGCTTGACAGGAGAGGGTCTACCGCTCAGTTTTGGTTAGACTCGTAATACCGGCGTTATGCAAGTCCCATTGAAAATATAGAATACCCAATTGACGTAAGTGGATTTGCGGTATTTCCGAGTCTGGCCAAAAAAGTGAGCAGTGAACCTGTCATTTCAAGACTCATAATACCAGCGGGCGTTAAAAAGCAGCGTTGGGACCTCTCAACGCTGCTTTTTAACCCTAACGCAAAACTCGTAATCTAGCTGATAGCTAGGTAGGCTCAGGCTCAGCAATGCACTACTGGGAGCTAGTTGGTGAATTGTATTTACACATATATGGCTCTTGCCATTGGCTCATCAGATTAATTAAGCTAGGTCCTAGCATTGTGTATGTCTGGTATAAGTAGCTATAATAATGGGGTCCATTTATCAAGCAGTAGACTCTGCTTTGGATCCCTTGCAGGGTAAGCTTGCTAATGTGAGCCTGCCTGCCTTAAGTTAGGAAGCACCGGTCAGAGGCTGTGGAGTTAAAACTCTCTAAGCTAATTTGTTTGGCATGACAGGTCATGCAAGAGCATGGAGCAGTGCTGCACAAGGATGTTCTTGCACACTGTTAAATCATCATAGTTGGAAAGGCTTGTCCATGATTTGATAAATGAGGGCCAGTATATATACTTAATAAAATCCACAAGAAATATTATTTATGACCTAAAGTGGTGTTAAAATTATAAAAAAATAAATTGAGGTTCACACTATTTTTTGTTAGACTAATTGTCAGACATATTATTTTTTAAACCATATTATGTCAAAATGTTTTTGTTTTTTTAAGTAATGTCTGTCTAGCTATGCACTGAACCTTCATATAAATAAATAAAAGAAAGGTTTAATGTCAATTTCAAAAAGTATTAGTTAGTTTTTTTAGATGGTAGGTATGATACTACATTGAGAAGTTATACAACAAAGCATTATAAATACCAACTAGAAAGACTAAGGCTAAGATATTTTGAATTTGACATATATCCTTTTATATCACATTTATATTTAAAATACTAAATATAAATTACAATGATGACATATACAGGTTGTCATTTACTGACATTAGGCCCATATTCATTAGCAAGGAAATTAATATATATGTGCTTAAAGTGATTGTAAAGTTTAATCATTTACTTCCCCTTTATATGAAATTAATCTTTAAAACCGCAACACTTTAATTCATAAACTTTTTTAAAGTCGCTTCATTTGTAAAATAATTACCATTTAGTGATAGTAAACATTGCACAGTTTCTCTGCCTGCATCTCATACTTTATTTAACTGATCGATGACGAATCCGGCTTCATCCAATCGTTGCGTGCCCCACACGCTGGATGCCAAATGGGGCACGCAATGATTGGATGAAGCCAGATTTGTCATTGATCAGCTAAATAAAGAATGGGATGTGGACTGAGGAAGGGTGCGATGTTTACCATCACTAAATGGTAATTATTTTACAAATTAAGCATCTTTAAAAATTTTGATGATGTAAAGTGCCCCTGTTTTTAAGATTCATTTTATATATTGGGCAGTAAATGATTAAACTTTACAATCACTTTAAACTATATTAGAGAATAACAAAAAAAATATGAATATTGTATTTTACCAGTTTTAACACTGATAAATTCAGATATGAAGATGGTAAAAGTTGAAGAACTTTTTTATACCTCCGGCAAACAAAGCAGCTCCTACGATTCTCTTAGAATAAGCGAGATGGAATTGATTGGCCATGTAAGATCCAGAGGACAAGCCAGATACAGACACAGAATTAATATTGTATGAACCTGTAGATGAGAAGAATTTCAGATATGTCACATTAGTATTTTTAGTCAAACAAACTAGAAACTATTCAAAGAAGGAAGAAAATAGTACAAGGTCTAAGACAAAAACGTACAAGGAATGACCTTAATATGTGATGGGAAAGAGTTGATATAAATTAAATCTTGTTATTATAGCAAGGGATTTAAATGGATGGGAAGGTCAATATTGAAATTAGCATGGGTGCATTTCAGTTTTAAATTAAAGCATTTTGCATTATAATTCCAGTAGCAAAAATGCTTCTGTAAAAGTTATTGTTTTCCTTTAAGGCAAGTATGAGTGTAGGTTTTTTAAAAGATTGACAAAATAGCTATTCACTTCAACTAGGGCAGTGCCCAAAAAATGCCCTGTTTTAGAGTAGGTTTTATTGTTAGTAGAAGGTTTTTTATTTTGGGGTGAGCTTTTTTTTTAAGGGGACTTTAGTTTTAGGGTAGGCCTTACTGTTTTGTTTAGTTTTTTGGGTATTTTGTTTTATTTTTTTGTGATGCTAGTATTTTTTTTGTAACTTAGGGGGTGTGAAGTTAGGGGTTTGGGGGGATTAGATTTTAGGGAGTTAAGTAGTGTAAGGGTAGATTGCAGTGGGGTATTGGCGGTTTGGGGGTTAATAGGTTAGGAGTAATTTGTGGTGGTAAAGGAGTTAAGTAGTCTATGGGTTATTGCAGTGGGGGTGTGGGGGTATAGGGGTTAAGTAGTGAAGAGGTTATTGCTGTGGGGAGTTGTGGTGGTATAGGGGTTAAGTAGTATAGGGGTTATTGCGGTGGGGGGTTGTTGCAGTATAGGGGTTAAGTTGTGTATGGGGTTATTGCGGTGGCGGTTTATGGCAGTTTGGGTGTTATTAGTGTAGGCTGCGGTACTTTTATTTTAATGTGCAAAATAATTAAAAGTTATCCTTTACTTTACATTGCCATTGCGAAGTATAGTAAAACGCCTCTCGGCAATGCTACCTTTAAAAACTAATGTTAGCACTTTTGAATATTTTGTACGTTTTTTCAGACATGGCGATGGATCCCTTTTGAATATCTCGCCTCCTCTAAGCATTTTCGATCGTTAACTATAAAGTGTAATTATTTAAGGGTTTCTTCGTAATCAAATGAAAAGTGAATATATTCACAACAAAATTAAAAAAAAAAAAAAAAAAAAAATCTCATATGATTCAGATAGGGTGTAAAATATATGGGGGAAAATTCCAATTTATTTATATTATCAAATGCACTTTGTTTTCTTTGTTGAAAAGCAGGTACGAAGGTTTAGGAGTGTATATATATTTATATATCAGCAGTTTTATAAGTACATTTGCAAGAGCACTAGATGGCAGCAGTGTTTGTTGTCATACAATGCTCTAGATTTGCACACTACCTATCTAACGGCTAAATTACGAGTTTTGCGTTACGGTGCGTTATGGTGAGGTACGGCTATACTGCTGAAAAATTGGCCATTGCGCGTGGAATGGCCGGTAACGCATATTACAAGTCGCAGCGGTATAGGCTGTAACGCAAGCATTTTAGCCTTAACGTAACCCTCCATTCCGCACTCAAAAAATGTTGTATTACAGGTTGTGCGGTCCGGCTAAAATGCTTGTGTTACAGCCTATACCTACACAAGCCATTCCGCAATCTGAGACCAGTAGTTATGGATTTTGCAAAACAAAAATGTTTCACAAAACTCATAACTAAAATGTTACAAAGTACACTAACACCCATAAACCACCTATTATCCCCTAAACTGCCACCCTCCTGCATCGCAAATACTATATTAAACCTATTAACCCCTAATCTGTCATCCACCCACATCGCCGACACTAAAATAAACCTATTAACCCCTAAACCGCCGGCCCCCCAAATAGCCAACACTATAATAAACCTATTAACCCCTAAACCGCCAGCCCCCCACATTGCAACTAATAAACTAAACCTATTAACCCCAAAACCGCCAGCCCCCCACATCTCAACTAATAAAACCTATTAATCCCTAAACCGCCAGCCCCCCACATTGCAAAATACTACATTAACCTAACACCCCCTAACTTTAAAAGTTACAATATAACTATCTTAAAATAAATAAAAAATTACCTGTGAAATAAAAAAAAAAAATAAGATTAAGCTATAAATTAACCTAACTTAAAGGGACATGAAACCCAAAATTTTTCTTTCATGATTCAGATAGAGAATACAATTTTAAACAACTTTCCAATTTACTTCTATTATTTAATTTGCTTCCTTTCATTGTTATCCTTTGTTGAAAGGTTTATCTAGGCAAGTTCATGAGCAGAAGATAACCTAGGTCCTAGCTGTTGATTGGTGGCTGCATAAAAATCTCGATTGTGATTGGCTTACTCATGAGTTCAGTTAGAAAACATTAGTGCATTGCTGCTTCTTCAACAAATGATACCAAAAGAATGAAACAAATTAGATAATAGAAGTAAATTACAATGTTGTTTAAAACTGTATTCTCTATCTGAATCATGAAAGAAAAAAATTGGGTTTCATGTCCCTTTAACTATTCTAATAAAATTTAAAAAAATACCAATTAAAAATCCTAAATTACATGAATAAAAAAAACTAACACTACGAAAAAATAAAAAACCTAAATTACAAATTTAAATAAACCTAATACTACAAAAAAATTATAAAAATGTAACATTGCAAAAAATAATAAACACTAAAAATAGAAAAAATAAAAACTCTAATATTACAAAAAATAATAAACGAAATGATCAAAAATAAAAACAATTACACCTAATCTAATAGCCCTATAAAAAAACTCACCCTAACCTAGCAATAAACTACCAATAGCCCTTAAAAGGGCATTTTGTAGGGCATTGCCCTAAATTAAACAGTTATTTTACCTACAAAAAATTACCTAAATCTAAAAAAATCCTAAAATACCCATTGCCCCTAAAGGGGCATTTGTATAGGCATTGCCCTTAAAAGGGCATTCAGCTCTTTTACTGCCCAAAGCCCTAATCTAAAAAAAAAAAACACCCCCAAAAAACACTAACCCCAGAATATCTACTCAAGGTTGCTGAAGTCCGGTCATCCATCCTCATCCGGACGGGAAGAAGTCTTCATCCAAGCGGTGACATCTTCCTCCATCTGGGGACAATCTTTATCCCAGTGACGCAGAGCTGTGGAGGCGCGGAGCGGAGCTGTCCAGGACCGGCAATGATATCCAGTGCAAAGCGTCCTCTTCATATGATCACCGCTGTACACTGAAGCTTGAATGCAAGGTACCCGTTTAAAAATGAGGTACCTTGCATTCCTATTGGCTGACATTTTCAAATCAGCCAATAGGATGAGAGCTACTGAAATCCTAGGGGTTAATAGGTTTATTTATTAGTTGCAATGTGGGGGGCCGGCGGTTTAGGGGTTAATAGGTTTATTTAGTGTCGGGAGCGGCGGCTTAGGGGTTAATCACTTTATTTAGCATTGGCTATGTCGGGAGTGGTGGATTAGGGGTTAATAACTTTATTTAGCGTCAGCTATGTCGGGGGGGGCGTTGGATTAGAGGTATTTAGACTAGGGGTTTATGTTAGGGTGTTTACAGCGATTTGCCATTCCACAATCACAGGTGTTAGATTTTTTTCTAACACTCTCTCCCCATTGATGTCTATGGGGGAAAGCGTGCACCAGCACGTAAACTCAGCCCTTGGCTTTTGTGCCATAACGCACAGCACAGGGAGGTTTTTCAGTAACTCGTAATGGCAGCGCTATGGAAAGTGTGGCACTGCTCATTTTATTGCGTTATTTACACACCTGGTATAGCGCAAAACTCGTAATCTAGCCGTAAGTATGCTCTTCAACATTATACAAATGATAACAAAGCAAATTTGATGATATAATCAAATTGGAAACTTTTTGTTTTAGAAATGTTATTACCTATCTAAATCCTAAAAGAAAAATAATGGGCTTTTATAATTCTTTATAATGTTGATCTATTATGCCAGAAGGCTACTCTTAAAGACACTGACCATTGCTGTTTGTAAGGAAGGTGGTCTTAATATGTATCTACATATGTTTGTCACTTAGGTCAGCGGTCCTCAAGGATGTTAGCAATTGTAAAGTTGTCCCCACTTAAAGGGATATTAAGGAAAAAATAAGTACATTTGCAAGAGCACTAGATGGCAGCAGTGTTTGTTGTCATACAATGCTCTAGATTTGCACACTACCTATCTAACGGCTAAATTACGAGTTTTGCGTTACGGTGCGTTATGGTGAGGTACGGCTATACTGCTGAAAAATTGGCCATTGCGCGTGGAATGGCCGGTAACGCATATTACAAGTCGCAGCGGTATAGGCTGTAACGCAAGCATTTTAGCCTTAACGTAACCCTCCATTCCGCACTCAAAAAATGTTGTATTACAGGTTGTGCGGTCCGGCTAAAATGCTTGTGTTACAGCCTATACCTACACAAGCCATTCCGCAATCTGAGACCAGTAGTTATGGATTTTGCAAAACAAAAATGTTTCACAAAACTCATAACTAAAATGTTACAAAGTACACTAACACCCATAAACCACCTATTATCCCCTAAACTGCCACCCTCCTGCATCGCAAATACTATATTAAACCTATTAACCCCTAATCTGTCATCCACCCACATCGCCGACACTAAAATAAACCTATTAACCCCTAAACCGCCGGCCCCCCAAATAGCCAACACTATAATAAACCTATTAACCCCTAAACCGCCAGCCCCCCACATTGCAACTAATAAACTAAACCTATTAACCCCAAAACCGCCAGCCCCCCACATCTCAACTAATAAAACCTATTAATCCCTAAACCGCCAGCCCCCCACATTGCAAAATACTACATTAACCTAACACCCCCTAACTTTAAAAGTTACAATATAACTATCTTAAAATAAATAAAAAATTACCTGTGAAATAAAAAAAAAAAATAAGATTAAGCTATAAATTAACCTAACTTAAAGGGACATGAAACCCAAAATTTTTCTTTCATGATTCAGATAGAGAATACAATTTTAAACAACTTTCCAATTTACTTCTATTATTTAATTTGCTTCCTTTCATTGTTATCCTTTGTTGAAAGGTTTATCTAGGCAAGTTCATGAGCAGAAGATAACCTAGGTCCTAGCTGTTGATTGGTGGCTGCATAAAAATCTCGATTGTGATTGGCTTACTCATGAGTTCAGTTAGAAAACATTAGTGCATTGCTGCTTCTTCAACAAATGATACCAAAAGAATGAAACAAATTAGATAATAGAAGTAAATTACAATGTTGTTTAAAACTGTATTCTCTATCTGAATCATGAAAGAAAAAAATTGGGTTTCATGTCCCTTTAACTATTCTAATAAAATTTAAAAAAATACCAATTAAAAATCCTAAATTACATGAATAAAAAAAACTAACACTACGAAAAAATAAAAAACCTAAATTACAAATTTAAATAAACCTAATACTACAAAAAAATTATAAAAATGTAACATTGCAAAAAATAATAAACACTAAAAATAGAAAAAATAAAAACTCTAATATTACAAAAAATAATAAACGAAATGATCAAAAATAAAAACAATTACACCTAATCTAATAGCCCTATAAAAAAACTCACCCTAACCTAGCAATAAACTACCAATAGCCCTTAAAAGGGCATTTTGTAGGGCATTGCCCTAAATTAAACAGTTATTTTACCTACAAAAAATTACCTAAATCTAAAAAAATCCTAAAATACCCATTGCCCCTAAAGGGGCATTTGTATAGGCATTGCCCTTAAAAGGGCATTCAGCTCTTTTACTGCCCAAAGCCCTAATCTAAAAAAAAAAAACACCCCCAAAAAACACTAACCCCAGAATATCTACTCAAGGTTGCTGAAGTCCGGTCATCCATCCTCATCCGGACGGGAAGAAGTCTTCATCCAAGCGGTGACATCTTCCTCCATCTGGGGACAATCTTTATCCCAGTGACGCAGAGCTGTGGAGGCGCGGAGCGGAGCTGTCCAGGACCGGCAATGATATCCAGTGCAAAGCGTCCTCTTCATATGATCACCGCTGTACACTGAAGCTTGAATGCAAGGTACCCGTTTAAAAATGAGGTACCTTGCATTCCTATTGGCTGACATTTTCAAATCAGCCAATAGGATGAGAGCTACTGAAATCCTAGGGGTTAATAGGTTTATTTATTAGTTGCAATGTGGGGGGCCGGCGGTTTAGGGGTTAATAGGTTTATTTAGTGTCGGGAGCGGCGGCTTAGGGGTTAATCACTTTATTTAGCATTGGCTATGTCGGGAGTGGTGGATTAGGGGTTAATAACTTTATTTAGCGTCAGCTATGTCGGGGGGGCGTTGGATTAGAGGTATTTAGACTAGGGGTTTATGTTAGGGTGTTTACAGCGATTTGCCATTCCACAATCACAGGTGTTAGATTTTTTCTAACACTCTCTCCCCATTGATGTCTATGGGGGAAAGCGTGCACCAGCACGTAAACTCAGCCCTTGGCTTTTGTGCCATAACGCACAGCACAGGGAGGTTTTTCAGTAACTCGTAATGGCAGCGCTATGGAAAGTGTGGCACTGCTCATTTTATTGCGTTATTTACACACCTGGTATAGCGCAAAACTCGTAATCTAGCCGTAAGTATGCTCTTCAACATTATACAAATGATAACAAAGCAAATTTGATGATATAATCAAATTGGAAACTTTTTGTTTTAGAAATGTTATTACCTATCTAAATCCTAAAAGAAAAATAATGGGCTTTTATAATTCTTTATAATGTTGATCTATTATGCCAGAAGGCTACTCTTAAAGACACTGACCATTGCTGTTTGTAAGGAAGGTGGTCTTAATATGTATCTACATATGTTTGTCACTTAGGTCAGCGGTCCTCAAGGATGTTAGCAATTGTAAAGTTGTCCCCACTTAAAGGGATATTAAGGAAAAAATGTCTATCATGCATATTAAATATAAGGAATTAAAAATGTTAATATAAATGTAATTTTACATTATCTATAACATTTATACATCTAGCCCTATTTTATTTTTACTCATGGAAGCACATTTCCATGGTAAATCCCTTACAAAACAAATTAAATCTGACATTTGAGTTATTTCATATTAAATTTACATCCAGAGTAGCAAATCTTACCTAGTTTCACTTGTCCATGGCAGAGACCGATCATAAAGAAAATAAGTAAATAATGCTTCATTTTTTTAAGGTGATGTTAATGGTTTCCAGATGCTGATGTTATGAGGATCTTGTCCTAACGCTCTCTAGTGAAGTTTGCTTTTATACCTGTACAACTGAGGCATGACCTTGATGAACAGGTGTCTAAAAACCATGAGAAAGTTTCTTGTTGACCAGCTGTAGCCACCAGTATCTCTAATGATAAAAATTAAGATTAATTAAATGTAGTTAAAACTGTGTATTTTGAACAGATTTAGTAAAGTAAACAAAACATAACAATAATATGTCAATACAGTTGGTCGTGGAATCCAAGACATTGGAAAAATGCTGAAAATAAGATCTCTCTGCTAAACAAACTATATGTACTAATAAGTCTACTGACTCTATTTATATATATTATATATACACATATACACAAAAATATATTTTTTAAAATACAAAAATAACACCCAAACTGCCCTAACCCCCACCGCAATAACCCCTTCACTACTTAACCCCTATATACACATATTAACACATCAATATGTATGTATATAATCATATACATATTTATTCAAAAATGCTGCGCTACTTACTCCTATCGCTGAGCTCTCATTGGAGCCTATGGAAGCGCAATGCTTCCTAGCAATGCAAACATGAGCGATTTACTTGTAATACCAGCGCACATTATCGTGGAGTGGAGCGCTAATATCGCTTGAGGTATGTATAACTTAGAGGAGAGATGGGAAAGAGGTGATATAAATTAAATCTTATTATTATAGTAAAGAATTTAAATGGATAGGAAGGTCAATATTGAAATTAGCATGGGTGCATTTCAGTTTTAAATTGAAGCATTTTTGCATTATAATTCCATTAGCAAAAATGCTTCTGTAAAAGTTATTACTGTTTTGTTTTTTTAGCAGCATACAAACATATGCTGTGGTGGCTGTGTACCAGTATTTAATGTCAGAAAACCGGAAGACTTAATTTGTGTCATACAAGCCACTGCTGACTCACCGAGAAGGTTTGGTGTTTGAATACTGATGTACAGGCCCTGTAGCGCTGCGGAATCTGTTGGTGCTCTACAAATAACCGATAATAATAATTATTATAAAGTGGAGCGCTAATATCGCTTGAGGTGTCGGAATGACTAGTGGCATATGTTTGTAGCCCACAATCAAAAGCTAGCTCCCAGTAATGTATTGATACTCCTGATCTAGGTATGTTTTTCAACAAAGGACACAAAAAGAACAAAATAAATAAGATAATAGAAGTTAATTGAAAGTCTCTTATAATTGCATGCTCTCTCTGAACTATGAAAGCTTATATATTTTTTTTTTTTTTGCAGATGAACAGCAGTTACAGGGTACACCTCTTGGAAAAAAACCTGGAGAAATCTATTTTTTTCAAGGTCACAATGGAAAACCAGGACTCGAGTGAGCAGGAGATAAAATAAAATCAGCAATCTTTATTACATCCAGTTAAAAAATACATGCTACAGCATGACAGGGTAACCACACATGCAAAATGTATAACGTGTTTTGCGCCCCCTAGTGGCGCTTACTAAGACTCTATGAGTAAGCGTCACAAGGGGGCGTGAAACGCGTTAGTCATTTTGCATGTGTGGTTACCCTGTCATGCTGTAGCATGTAGACTCTATGGGCCAATTTATCAAGCTCCTATAGAGCTTGATGCCCCTTGTTTCTAAAGACCGCTCCTTAATTACATAACTTGCTCAATAACTTATCCGCCCGCTCCAACGCCTGCTCCATGCTCCATAACTTGTCTGCCTGCTCTAAGGCCAGGGACAGAAATCAACCCGATCAAATACGATCGGGCTGATTGACACCCCCTGCTAGCGGCCGATTGGGCGTGAATCTTCAGGGGGCAGCATTGCACCAGCAGTTCACAAGAACTGCTGGTGCAATGATAAATGCAGACAGTATATGCTATCAGCTTTTATCGATGTGCAGCGGACATGATACGCTAGATCTTATAATATCTAAAAAGTGTAAGCAGGGATAGAGGCGCCAATGGTGCAGGTAAATGGTGGTACAGATAGCAATAATAGGCCAGTATACACAGGGTACTCACATTTATTGAAGGCACTCACTTGTACCTATAGAGACGGGCTGGATTTTAGCAGCAATCCAGCTGGCTGATCCAGGGTGAACTGGCTGGTTCGTGGGTGTTAGAGTGCAGATACTCTAAAGTAGCATAGCAAGGCAGTACCATATATAACACTGAGAGTGGGTTTATATAAAAAAATGAATTTATTTAAAACATATAAAAAAGTTTCCCACTCATAACAGTGTTAAAAAAGTAATTGGTACATCAGGAATACATGCGACGCGTTTCTCAGTTAAAACTGTTTCCTCAGGAAACAGTTTTAACTGAGAAACGCGTCGCATGTATTCCTGATGTACCAATTACTTTTTTAACACTGTTATGAGTGGTAAACTTTTTTATATGTTTTAAATAAATTCATTTTTTTATATAAACCCACTCTCAGTGTTATATATGGTACTGCCTTGCTATGCTACTTTAGAGTATCTGCACTCTAACACCCACGAACCAGCCAGTTCACCCTGGATCAGCCAGCTGGATTGCTGCTAAAATCCAGCCCGTCTCTATAGGTACAAGTGAGTGCCTTCAATAAATGTGAGTACCCTGTGTATACTGGCCTATTATTGCTATCTGTACCACCATTTACCTGCACCATTGGCGCCTCTATCCCTGCTTACACTTTTTAGATCTCCTCCTACTGGATGCTGATAGAGAGCTGCTTCCTAGTTCAGCCAGCTGGATTGCTGTTAAAACCCAGCCTGTGTCTACCGGCACAACTGAGTGCCTTCTCATATTGTGAGTACCTAGTGTTCACATACGTTTGTTATACCAAAAATCCCCATTGATCTGCACCATTGGCGCCTCTTTCTTGTTGCTTTATCTTATAATATCTGCTCGCACTATAATAAATATACCCCTCTGAGTAATTGCCACTTGGGGGCGCAAAACACGTTAGACGTTTTGCATGTGTGGTTACCCTGTCATGCTGTAGCATGTATTTTTTTTTAACTTGATGTAATAAAGATTACTGAATTATTGTATCTTTTGCTCACTCAAGTGCTGGTTTTCCGTTGTTCCCTTGATTGTTTGCGGTTTGATCATCCGCTTTCTGGCACTCTAGGACAACAAGTCCTGTCTTTGTTTTTGACCCTTTGCTCTAGCATCTTTGCACTTCCGGATTCAGCATCCGGCCATCACCTAGAGCTGCGGTAGGTGGTGTACAGCATTCAGAAATCTTTTTTTTTCTGGTCTCCCTTGCTGTGGCCAATTAGGAAGATATTGACCTTGTTCTCTGAGCTGAGCAATCACTATGTATAATGTTGCAAGCTCAAGTAAACGTGACCATGATGACCTATCTAGAGACACTGTAACAAGTGCAATTTTGCAGAGTTGGTGTACAGTAGCTGCAGTCTCATACCACTTTGCATAGACACTATATAGTATAATTTTGATAAAAGAAATGCTAACATTTGTAATTAACAAACGCCTAGATTTAGAGTTTGGCGTTAGCCGTCAAAACCAGCGTTAGGGGCTCCTAACGCTGGTTTTGGGCTACCGCTGGTATTTAGAGTTCACTCACATTGCAGCCGCGACTTTTCCATACCGCAGATCCCCCTACGCCATTTGCGTATCCTATCTTTTCAATGGGATCTTTCTAACGCCGGTATTTAGAGTCTTGGCTGAAGTGAGCGTTAGAAATCTAACGACAAAACTCCAGCCGCAGCAAAAAGCCAGGAGTTAAGAGCTTTCTGGGCTAACGCCGGTTCATAAAGCTCTTAACTACTGTGCTCTTAAGTACACTAACACCCATAAACTACCTATGTACCCCTAAACCGAGGCCCCCCCACACCGCCACCACTCTAATAAAAAAATTTAACCCCTAATCTGCTGACCGCACACCGCCGCAACCTACGTTATCCCTATGTACCCCTAATCTGCTGTCCCTAACACCACCGACCCCTATATTTATTAACCCCTAATCTGCCCCCCCCAACATTGCCGCTAACTACCTACAATTATTAACCCCTAATCTGCCGACCGGACCTCACCGCTACTATAATAAAGTAATTAACACCTAATCCGCCTCACTCCCGCCTCAATAACCCTATAATAAATAGTATTAATCCCTAATCTGCCCTCCCTAACATCAACGACACCTAACTTCAAGTATTAACCCCTAATCTGCTGACCGGACCTCACCGCTACTCTATTAAATTTATTAACCCCTAAAGCTAAGTCTAACCCTAACACCCCCCTAAGTTAAATATAATTTAAATCTAACAAAATAAAATAAATCTTATTAAATAAATTATTCCTATTTAAAGCTAAATACTTACCTGTAAAATAAACCCTAATATAGCTACAATATAAATTATAATTATATTGTAGCTATTTTAGGATTTATATTTATTTTACAGGCAACTTTGTATTTATTTTAACCAGGTACAATAGCTATTAAATAGTTAATAACTATTTAATAGCTACCTAGTTAAAATAATTACCAAATTACCTGTAAAATAAATCCTAACCTAAGTTACAATTAAACATAACACTACACTACTGTTCCGATCAGCCAATAGAATGCAAGCTCAATCTGATTGGCTGATTGGATCAGCCAATCAGATTGAACTTGAATCTGATTGGCTGATTCCATCAGCCAATCAGATTTTTTCCTACCTTAATTCCGATTGGCTGATAGAATCCTATCAGCCAATCGGAATTCGAGAGACGTCATCTTGGATGAAGTCCCTTAAAGGAGCCTTCCTTCTGTGTTAGGACGTCGGAAGAAGACGATGGATCCGCGCCGGAGGTCTTGAAGATGGAGCCGCTCGTCGTCGGATGGATGAAGATAGAAGATACCGCTTGAATGAAGATGTTTGCTGGTCCGGATCTACTCTTCTGCCCGGATAGGATGAAGACTTTGGAGCCTCTTCTGGACTTCTTCTTGCCGGATAGGATGAAGACTTTGGGACCCTCTGGAAGAAGACAAGGTAGGAAGATCTTCAGGGTCTTAGTGTTAGGTTTATTTAAGGGGGGTTTCGGTTAGATTAGGGGTATGTGGGTGGTGGGTTGTAATGTTGGGGGGTGGTATTGTGTTTTTATTTACAGGCAAAAGAGCTTATTTCTTTGGGGCATGCCCCGCAAAAGGCCCTTTTAAGGGCTGGTAAGGTAAAAGAGCTTTTCAATTTTAATTTTAGAATAGGGTAGGGCATTTTTTTTTATTTTGGGGGGCTTTGTTATTTTATTAGGGGGCTTAGAGTAGGTGTAATTAGTTTAAAATTGTTGTAATATTTTTATTATGTTTGTAAATTATTTTTATTTTTTTGTAACAGCTTTTTTTATTTTTTGTACTTTAGTTAGTTTATTTAATTGTATTTATTTGTAGGTATTTTATGTAATTAATTTATTGATAGTGTAGTGTTAGGTTTAATTGTAGATAATTGTAGGTATTTTATTTAATTAATTTATTGATAGTGTAGTGTTAGGTTTAATTGTAACTTAGGTTAGGATTTATTTTACAGGTAATTTGGTAATAATTTTAACTAGGTAGCTATTAAATAGTTATTAACTATTTAATACCTATTGTACCTGATTAAAATAAATACGAAGTTGCCTGTAAAATAAATATTAATCCTAAAATAGCTACAATATAATTATTATTTATATTGTAGCTATATTAGGGTTTATTTTACAGGTAATATAGGGGTCGGTGGTGTTAGGGGCAGCAGATTAGGGGTACATAGGTATAATGTAGGTTGTGGCGGTGTACGGAGCGGCAGATTAGGGGATAAAAAAAATATGCAGGTGTCAGTGATAGCGGGGGCGGCAGATTAGGGGTTAATAAGTGTAAGGTTAGGGGTGTTTAGACTCGGGGTACATGTTAGGGTGTTAGGTGCCGACATTGGGGCCTAGTTATCAAGCCGTCAACCTCAAATACGCTGGAATTCCGCAGCGTATTTGTGGCGAGGCTGATTCGCCTTAGTTATCAAAGGCTACAGACTGGCAAAAGTAGAATTTTGTGACGTAAACTTCGATCGCCGGACTCAGTCCGACACAGATAGATTCTTACGTCACTCCACATGTTCTGCACACAAGTACAGCACAATCTGACTACTTTTGCTAGTTATCAAAAAACTAGCAGGTATGCTCTGCACTTTTCCGGCCCAGCGTACCTGGTTTTCAATCCGCCACCCTGGAGGCGGCGGATCCCATAGGAATCAATGGGAGTCTGACCATAGCGAAAGTACAAGTTCGCTGCTGCCAGACATCCCATTGATTCCTATGGGAGCTGTCTACACCTAACACCCTAACATGTACCCCGAGTCTAAACACCACTTATCTGCCCCCCCTACACCACCGCAACTAAATAAAGTTATTACCCCCTAAACCGCCGCTCCCGGAGCCCACCGCAAGCTACTCTATACATATTAACCCCTAAACCACCGCTCCCGGAGCCCACCGCAAGCTACTCTATACATATTAACCCTTAAACCGCCGCTCCCGGAGCCCACCGCAACTATAATATATGTATTAACCCCTAAACCGCCGCTCTCGGAGCCCACCGCAACTATAATAAATGTATTAACCCCTAAACCACCGCTCCCGGAGCCCACCGCAACTATAATATATGTAATAACCCCTAAACCGCCGCTCCCGGACCCTGCCACAACCTATATTAAATTTATTAACCCCTAATCTGCCCCCCCTACACCGTCGCCACCTATAATACATTTATTAACCCCTATCCTGCCCCCCACTACACCGCCGCCACTGTAATAAATTTATTAACCCCTAAACCTAAGTCTAACACTAACCCTAACACCCCGCTAACTTAATTATTAATTAAATAAATCTAAATAATATTTCTATTATGAACTAAATTAATCCTATTTAAAACTAAATACTTACCTTTAAAATAAACCCTAATATAGCTACAATATAAATAATAATTATATTGTAGCTATCTTAGGATTTATTTTTATTTTACAGGTAACTTTCAATTTATTTTAACTAGGTACATTAGCTATTAAATAGTTATTAACTATTTAATAGCTTACCTATAAAGAGAAATTAACCTGTAAAATAAAAAATAACCTAAATTACAATTACACCTAACACTAAACTATACTTTAATAAATTATTCCTATTTAAAACTAAATACTTACCTGTAAAATAAACCCTAAGATAGCTACAATGTAATTAATAATTACATTGTAGCTATTTTAGGAATTATATTTATTTTACAGGTAACTTTGTATTTATTTTAGCTAGTTAGAATAGTTATTAAATAGTTATTAACTATTTAATAACTACCTAGCTAAAGAAATACAAAATTACCTGTAAAATAAATCCTAACCTAAGTTACAATTAAACCTAACACTACACTATCATTAAATAAATTAAACAAATTAACTACAAATAACTACAATTAAATACAATTACATAAACTAACTAAAGTGCAAAAAAAAAAAGCTAAGTTACAAAAAATAAAAAAATAGGTTACAAACATTTAAAAAATATTACAATGTTAAGCTACTTACACCTAATCTAAGCCCCCTAATAAAATAGCAAACCCCCCCAAAATAAAAAAAAATGCCCTACCCTATTCTAAATTTAAAAAGTTCAAAGCTCTTTTACCTTACCAGCCCTTAAAAGGGCCATTTGTGGGGCATGCCCCAAAGAATTCAGCTCTTTTGCCTGTAAAAGAAAAATACAACCCCCCCCAACATTAAAACCCACCACCCACATACTCCTAATCTAACCCAAACCCCCCTTAAAATAACCTAACACTAATCCCCTGAAGATCATCCTACCTTGAGCTGTCTTCACTCAGCCGAGCAGCGATGGAACCGAAGAGGAGACCCAGAGCGGCAGAAGTTATCCTCCAAGCGGCGCTGAAGAAATCTTCCATCCAATGAAGTGATCCTCCAAGCGGCGCTGAAGAAGTCTTCCATCCGGGCAATGTCATCTTCCAAGAGGCGCTGAAGAAGTCTTCTATCCGGGCGATGTCATCTTCCAAGCGGGGTCTTCAATGTTCATCCCGCCGACGCGGAACATCCTTCTTTACCGACGGACTACCGACGAA
Organism: Bombina bombina; assembly: GCF_027579735.1. Classification (NCBI taxonomy): domain Eukaryota; kingdom Metazoa; phylum Chordata; class Amphibia; order Anura; family Bombinatoridae; genus Bombina; species Bombina bombina. Next base: position 1,044,646,309 of record NC_069504.1, read on the forward strand.
TGAAGGCTCCTTTAAGGGATGTCATCCAAGATGGCGTCCCTTCAATTCCGATTGGCTGATAGAATTCTATCAGCCAATCGGAATTAAGGTAGGAAAAATCTGATTGGCTGATTGAATCAGCCAATCAGATTCAAGTTCAATCCGATTGGCTGATCCAATCAGCTAATCAGCTTGAGCTCGCATTCTATTGGCTGATCGGAACAGCCAATAGAATGCAAGCTCAATCTGATTGGCTGATTGGATCAGCCAATCGGATTGAATTTGAATCGGATTGGCTGATTCAATCAGCCAATCAGATTTTTCCTACCTTAATTCCGATTGGCTAATAGAATCCTATCAGCCAATCGGAATTGAAGGGACGCCATCTTGGATGACGTCCCTTAAAGGAGCCTTCATTCGTCGGTAGTCCGTCGGTAAAGAAGGATGTTCCGCGTCGGCGGGATGAACATTGAAGACCCCGCTTGGAAGATGACATTGCCCGGATAGAAGACTTCTTCAGCACCTCTTGGAAGATGACATTGCCCGGATGGAAGACTTCTTCAGCGCCGCTTGGAGGATCACTTCATCGGATGGAAGATTTCTTCAGCGCCACTTGGAGGATAACTTCTGCCGCTCTGGGTCTCCTCTTCGGTTCCATCGCTGCTCGGCTGAGTGAAGACAACTCAAGGTAGGATGATCTTCAGGGGATTAGTGTTAGGTTATTTTAAGGGGGGTTTGGGTTAGATTAGGGGTATGTGGGTGGTGGGTTTTAATGTTGGGGGGAGGTTGCATTTTTCTTTTACAGGCAAAAGAGCTGAATTCTTTGGGGCATGCCCCACAAATGGCCCTTTTAAGGGCTGGTAAGGTAAAAGAGCTTTGAACTTTTTTAATTTAGAATAGGGTAGGGCATTTTTTTATTTTGGGGGGGTTTGTTATTTTATAAGGGGGCTTAGATTAGGTGTAAGTAGCTTAAAATTGTTGTAATATTTTTTAAATGTTTGTAACTTATTTTTTTTATTTTTTGTAACTTAGCTTTTCATATTTTTTGTACTTTAGTTAGTTTATGTAATTGTATTTAATTGTAGTTATTTGTAGGTAATTTATTTAATTTATTTAATGATAGTGTTAGGTGTAATTGTAACTTAGGTTAGTTTTTATTTTACAGGTTAATTTCTCTTTATTTTAGCTAGGTAAGCTATTAAATAGTTAATAACTATTTAATAGCTATTGTACCTAGTTAAAATAAATTGAAAGTTACCTGTAAAATAAATATAAATCCTAAGATAGCTACAATATAATTATTATTTATATTGTAGCTATATTAGGGTTTATTTTAAAGGTAAGTATTTAGTTTTAAATAGGATTAATTTAGTTCATAATAGAAATATTATTTAGATTTATTTAATTAATATTTAAGTTAGGGGGGTGTTAGGGTTAGTGTTAGACTTAGGTTTAGGGGTTAATAATTTTATTACAGTGGCGGCGGTGTAGTGGGGGGCAGGATAGGGGTTAATAAATTTATTATAGGTGGCGACGGTGTAGGGGGGCAGGATAGGGGTTAATAAATTTAATATAGGTTGCGGCGGGGTCAGAGAGCGGCGGTTTAGGGGTTAAACTATTTATTTAGTTGCGGCGAGGTGCAGGATCAGCAGGATAGGGGTTAATAACTTTATTATAGAGGGTAACGGTATAGGGGGGCAGGATAGGGGGTACTAGGTATAATGTAGGTGGCGGTGGGCTCCGGCAGCGGCGGTTTAGGGGTTAATACATTTATAAGAGTTGCGGCAGGGTCTAGGAGCGGCGGTTTAGGGGTTAATACATTTATAAGAGTTGCGGCAGGGTCTAGGAGCGGCGGTTTAGGGGTTAGTAACTTTATTTAGTTGCGGGGGGCTCCGGGGGCACCGGTATAGGGGGTAGAACAGTGTAGTTAGTGTGGGTGCTTAGTGACAGGCTAGCAAGAAAGCTGTGAAAAAGCCGAAGAGCAGCGAGATCGGATGAGTGATAACTCTCACAGTCCGCTGCTCATCGCCGTACTTGGTGCGCGGATTTTTGACAGCTTTTTTGATAACTTTGGCGAATTTTTGCAGGTCCGCGGCGGCAATGTTAGGCGAGCTTAGGCGGGCGTATTGGGCCGGCGAAGGCAGGAAAAGTAGACACGTTGATAACTAGGCCCCATTGGAAGTGTTTTCCCATAGGAAACAATGGGGCTGCGTTAGGAGCTGAACGCTGCTTTTTTGCAGGTGTTAGGTTTTTTTTCAGCTCAAACTGCCCCATTGTTTCCTATGGGGGAATCGTGCACGAGCACGTTTTTGAAGCTGGCCGCGTCCGTAAGCACTGCTGGTATTGAGAGTTGCAGTGGCGGTAAATTATGCTCTACGCTCCTTTTTTGAAGCCTAACGCAGCCATTCTGTGAACTCTAAATACCAGCGGTATTTAAAAGGTGCGGGGGGAAAAAACCCAGCGTTAGCTACGCGGGTCGTTACCGACAAAACTCTAAATCTAGCCGAAAGCCTTTAACTGAAAAATTCCAAATGTGACCTATTTTATAAGATTGGAAAGGAACTCTCGATAGAGCATAACAGAGGATCTATTTTATTAAATGATTCATTCCTCTGTTGATTGAGATTGTTATAAAAAATGTTTAGCTGAGTAATGAAACCAACTTGCAATATACTTTCAATATTTAGTGTAATTTAGTAGTAAAAATTGTGGATTTTCTAATTCTCAGAACTGGAAATGTACCTTGCTGACTTCTGACTTGGTGGCTACATAAATATGTCCTTGGTTCATCAGATGTGTACAGCCAGCTCCCAGTAGTGCATTGGTGCTCTGGAGTTGATTTTAAAGGGACATTAAACACTAAATAAATGCCAGATAGAATAATGCATTAAAAGAAAAGATTAGTCTGAGAATAACATGCAGATGTATTTTTTAAAGTTTCATTAGCTGTTTAAATATTGACAAAATAAGTGTAAAGTGAGGGAGGCGGAGCTAGCCTGCACCAAGATGGACGCAGGCTTTTAGAGCTCCGAAGTGAGATCGGTGAGAAATATACATAGCAGCTCTGGAAATGTGAAATATTCACTGCAACCAGCAAATTATACCTGCTTACGCATAGCGGAATAACTTTTTCAAGCCTGCTTGACCGGCTTTACGGAATACCTGTCACTAGCTATAAAGGCACGGAACGGCCGCCCATGTGGCACGTTAACAGACTCCAAAGCACTCCCGACTACCTCTTCAGCCTGTTGGGACCAAATATGCCGATCGGATGAGACTCCTACTGACCTGCAATTGCGGAGGGAGCTTGGATTGTACCGGAGGGGTGTATGGACTGTTGAGTGCAACGCGTCGTTGATTACTAACTTGCTCAGGGCCTATACATGAGACTTTCATAGTTATATCTGACCCTTGATACTGAGCAATCCTTGTACTGAGAATGTGACATACATAAAACAGGGGACACACTGATAATCATTTGGGCTGCAACCACTTCAGGGATATAACGCCTGCTCTAAAAATTCTCTGGGCACACTATGGCTTTATTCTGAGCCCCATCTTAACCTCTATGCTGTGAATCCACAAGCTAAGACAAGGAACTGATTTACATCAGTATATTTCATAACATCTGAATTGGGCTCTATCTGGAGGACTGCGATTGTGACTGTGAACTCAAGCACCCTGTTGCACAGTGACTTTCCATTTAGCTACTATACACAGCTCCTCTATGGCTTCAAGGAGGGGGCCCAGATCTGATAAACCTAGCAAGAGCACAACTACTACATCTTCAAAAGTCCACTCTTTCTTCAAAAACATGGAAAGCTCCACTCTACATCCCACCTCTCCTCCACAGGATTTACCACCTACTCAATCTGCTACTGACAACCACACAGAGGATGACAACACTCTCACAAAAGCAGATATTCTGTCCCTTCCCTCAAAGGAAGACTTCACCAACTTTATATCCCAAGTGAGTTCTATGATTAAATCAAGCCTCACCGAAGTTAAAAAGGAAATAAATGAAATTGGCAACAGAATAATGCACCTTCAGGAAGATGTGGAACAAACAGACAGTCTTCTAGATCAACAAATTAGTCATACCTCTCACCACTCTAACTTAATTCAACAATTGCAAGATCAGGTTGAAGACCTGGATAATAGAGGCAGATGCCAAAACATCAGGATCCGGGGGGTCCCTGAATCCATTAAATCTGCAGATCTGCTGCCCTTCCTCCAAAGACTGTTTAATGAGCTTATGAGCGAAGGAAATCCCGATGGAGGACCTGTGGAATATCAGCTGGATAGATACCATCGCGCCTTGCGACCACCACCCAGAGATTCAGCCCCTCCTCGGGACATTATACTACAATTCACCAGTTTTAGAGAGTTGAAAATTCCTTACCGCTGGGGATTCCCTTTTTGTCTGAAAGTCACCAAGAACAATTCCACAGTAATATATAGATCTCCAGAGGACCTAGAAGCATTTTGTTCCCAGCTGGGAATCATAGCCCCCGATTTGCCATCCACTCAGGAACCTGCCCTAATCCCACTGGAGCAGAGACCCCAGCGTCAGGAGTGGAGTAAGGTCACCCGCCACAAACGCAGCAAAGCTCCAAATAAAAACCAACTAGCAGATCAAGATCAGATTACTTGAAAAGTACTCAGTGCCACCCTGTTTGCAGGGCATCATTTATATTTCCCCTGTCTCTTAAATATACTAAGGATCAGAATACACCTAGTGTATCACAACTGTTAGATAATGTACATGTAGCCATGCACCTGTCTATATATTTGAGTCCATAAGAAGTTAACATGCTAATTTTTTTTGACTATGACATTTCCATCCCTTAACGATATTTGAAAACCGACCTGCTACCATGAGTTGTAGCAGTCAGTTTCCCCTCCCCTAGACCTTCTCTTTGGAGAATTTGTGAGAATTCTTTAAGGATGGTATTGTATACCGTTGTTTATGTTATGTTTATTGTTATAAAACTTATATGTGTTTTTTGCCATTCCAGAATTGTTTTCTCTACCTACTCATCCATTCCATATCCTTTCCCTACACTCCTCCCCTGGTCCAACTGGGATATTTGTAATGCCGGGAACCTCATTTGCCAGGTAAGCCTATACTCTTATTCACAGCTGACTAGTAGCTTTACACGACATAGCTATCTCCTCCAGATCTACACTAATTTTTCTTACTTCCATTAACGAATCATGGCATGCCAGACACTGAATATAGTTACACAGAACGCCAAAGGGCTGAACTCCCCCACTAAACGATCAGTAGCTTTGTCATGGTTTAAAAAAATCAAAGGCGGACATAGTCCTTGTACAGGAGACCCATTTCCCTCTGGATTCACCACCCACATTTACCAATAGGGATTTCCCAACAGGGTATTTTGCCCATAACTCTAGGAAGAGCGGGGGAGTGGGGATACTTATTAGTAGAAAGGTACCTTTTCAGCCAGATAAAGTCGAAGCTGATCAAGGAGGTAGATGGCTTATTGTCACAGGTCTTATTCACAATCGGCCCATCACCCTGGTAAACATATACGCTCCCAATACCAAACAAACCAAATTTTTACATAAATTGAAATGACACATACTCTCACACTAGAAAGGCCCTCTAATTCTAGCTGGAGATTGCAATTTGGTTTTAGACCCTTCTCTAGATTGCTCCTCAGGCCGAAGCTGCGCCCACCCCAAAACTCTGACTGATACTATTTCGATAATCCAGGACCTAGCTCTGCTGGATACATGGAGACTAAAACACCCCTCACAACACTCATACACCTTTTACTCTAATTCCCACAAGTTACTCACGAATTGATTATATCTTCATAGACCAGCTCTTATATGAACAGGTTAAAGACATTGACATTACACCAACAACTTGGTCTGACCACGCTCTGGTATCCCTAAGCCTAAAATGGCTAAATACACCCCTATCCCCATTTATATGGAGATTAGATGAATCCCTACTTAAAAATGATAGCATAATTAAACAACTGGCGGAAACCATAGAGGAATACTTTAGACTAAATAATACAGATAATATCTCTCCCCACACCCTTTGGGAAGCCCATAAAACTGTTATACGAGGCGAACTCATTAAACATAAAGCAATTCTAAAGAAGCAATACAGAACACAGTATGAAAGTACTCTACGATCTATACACACCCTAGAGAGGCGGCATCAGGAGACACCTCATGATGTTTCCCTGTCAAATCAGCTTAGACACCACAGAAATGAACTCAATCGTCTGCTGTACTTAGAAGCTCAAACTAGAGCTCTATACCTTAAGAAACTACACCTAGCTAGATAAAACAAAATAGGCCCGTCTTTGGCTAGAACACTTAAAGAACGCAAACTCAATTCCTATGTACATAAAATACTAGATACATCCGGGGATTTAGCGGTAGGTAGCCTCTCGATTGCGGTTAAATTTAAAAAATATTATAGTAATCTTTATAACCTACCGACACCATGCCTAGCAAGTACTCCCTCAGCCATGGAACAATATATCGCGGAAGCCTTGCTCCCTAAGATACCCAGTGATCTAGCAGAGACACTAGATAGACCAATAACACACCAAGAGGTATTGGCAGCCATAAAATCCTTACCCTCTCATAAAAGCCCAGGCCCAGACGGATTCTCTAATCTGTACTATAAGCAATACAGGAACTTATTATCCCCACACCTCACACGACTATTTCAATCCATAGACAAAGGCGAAACATGGTCTAAAAGCTCTCTCGAGGCTCACATTTCGCTAATAGCTAAGCCTGGTAAAGATCCCACTCTGGTAGGTAACTATAGACCAATCTCACTGCTGAACACTGACCTAAAACTTTACGCCAAGATACTGGCAACTCGAATTAATCTAATTCTTCCCCAAGTCATCCATGTCGATCAAACGGGTTTCATACCAAAAAGAGAAGCGCGAGACAATACTATTCGAGTCCTACATTTGATTGAACAGTCCAGCCGGTAAGACATACCTTCTATCCTAATCTCTACAGATGCTGAAAAAGCGTTTGATCGGCTGGACTGGAATTTCTTAAAACATAGTTTGGGGGCATTCGGCTTCGGTTCTGTTATGACCCAAAGGATTTTTAGCTTATACTCTCACCCCACTGCAAGGGTACTGGTAAATGGGACACTATCTGATAGCTTCAACATACAAAACGGCACGAGACAGGGGTGTCCTCTGTCTCCTCTGCTTTTTGCTATTTCAATTGAAATACTACCGTCGCACGTAAGAAATAATCCCCAAATAAAAGGATTGAGGTTAGGTCCTAACACATATAAACTTACCCTCTACGCCGACGACGTCCTCATCCTGCTCACTCAGCCATCAAAATCCCTGCCACACTTGTTAGGTGAATTCGATAGATTTGGCAGTCACTCCAATTTCCTGATCAATGCCCAAAAATCAGAAGTTAATATGCGGAGAGGAGACTTTGAAGCCCTTAGAGCCCAATGTCAATACAGACTTCTACACAATAAAATCAAATACTTCGGTATTAACCTTGCCCCAACTATCAATAAAGTATTCAAATACAACTATTTACTCATTTTGCATAAACTTAAGAGAGACTTTGATACCTGGCAGACCAGACCTATCTCCTGGTGGGATAGGATTCAGTCGGTCAAGATGACCATCCTCACTGGGGGTCTCCTGGTACACTAGCACACATCTGGTGGCATTGCCCGAAACTGTTTCCCTTCTGGGAGGCGGTCACCGCACATTTGAAAGTTGTCATGGGGGACCGGTTTAGTGTGTCTCCCCTTACAGCCCTTCTAAGCCTTAACCCAGGTAAAATATGCAAAATTCAATGGAAACTCCTGCAGTACTGCCTTAATAGTGCCAGGCTACTTATTGCCCGCAGGTGGAAGTCCACAGCTGTGCCCACATTGCAAGATCTTCAGGGGCTTAGTGTTAGGTTTATTTAAGGGGGTTTGGGTTAGATTAGGGGTATGGGGCTGGTGGGTTGTAATGTTGGGGGGGGTATTGTATGTTTTTTTTTACAGGCAAAAGAGCTGAATTCTTTGGGGCATGCCCCGCAAAGGGCCTGTTCAGGGCTGGTAAGGTAAAAGAGCTTTGAACTTTTGTAATTTAGAATAGGGTAGGGCATTTTTTTATTTTGGGGGTCTTTGTTATTTTATTAGGGGGCTTAGAGTAGGTGTAATTAGTTTAAAATTGTTGTAATTTTTTTCTAATGTTTGTAAATATTTTTTTATTTTTTGTAACTTAGTTGTTTTTTATTTTTTGTACTTTAGTTAGTTTATTTAATTGTATTTATTTGTAGGAATTGTATTTAATTTATTTATTGATAGTGTAGTGTTAGGTTTAATTGTAGATAATTGTAGGTATTTTATTTAATTTATCTATTGATAGTGTAGTGTTAGGTTTAATTGTAGATAATTGTAGGTATTTTATTTAATTAATTTATTGATAGTATAGTGTTAGGTTTAATTGTAACTTAGGTTAGGATTTATTTTACAGGTAATTTTGTAATTATTTTAACTATTTTAGCTATTAAATAGTTCTTAACTATTTAATAGCTATTGTACCTGGTTAAAATAAATACAAAGTTACCTGTAAAATAAATATTAATCCTAAAATAGCTATAATATAATTATAATTTATATTGTAGCTATATTAGGGTTTATTTTACAGGTAAGTATTTAGCTTTAAATAGTATTAATTTATTTAATAAGAGTTAATTAATTTTGTTAGATTTAAATTATATTTAATTTAGGGGGGTGTTAGTGTTAGGGTTAGACTTAGCTGTAGGGGTTAATACATTTATTAGAATAGTGGTGAGCTCCAGTCGGCAGATTAGGGGTTAATGTTTGAAGTTAGGTGTCGGCGATGTTAGGGAGGGCAGATTAGGGGTTAATACTATTTATTATAGGGTTATTGAGGCGGGAGTGAGGCGGATTAGGGGTTAATAACTTTATTATAGTAGCGCTCAGGTCCGGTCGGTAGATTAGGGGTTAATAAGTGTAGTTAGGTGGAGGCGACGTTGGGGGCGGCAGATTAGGGGTTAATAAATATAATATAGGGGTCGGCGATGTTAGGGCAGCAGATTAGGGGTACATAGGGATAATGTAGGTGGCGGGGGTGTACGGAGAGGCAGATTAGGGGTTAAAAATAATATGCAGGGTTCAGCGATAGCGGAGGCGGCAGATTAGGGGTTAATAAATGTAAGGTTAGGGGTGTTTAGACTCGGGGTACATGTTAGAGTGTTAGGTGCAGACGTAGGAAGTGTTTCCCCATAGGAAACAATGGGGCTGCGTTAGGAGCTGAACGCGGCTTTTTTGCAGGTGTTAGGTTTTTTTTCAGCTCAAACAGCCCCATTGTTTTCTATGGGGGAATCGTGCACGAGCACGTTTTTTAAGCTGGCCGCGTCCGTAAGCAACTCTGGTATCGAGAGTTGCAGTGGAGGTAAATATGCCTGTACGCTCCCTTTTTGGAGCCTAACGCAGCCATTCTATGAACTCTCAATACCAGAGGTATTTAAAAGGTGCGGCCAGAAAAAAGCCAGCGTTAGCTACGTGGGTCGTTACCGACAAAACTCTAAATCTAGGCGTTAGTGTCTATAAAATAATAACAGCTACCATGTTGTAACTTAGGTTACATTCTCTGTTGTGGCCAATTAGGAACAGTTATAAATAGATCACTAGAGTGTGCAGCCAATGGCTGTGTGGAATATAATAGTGTTCTGCACTTCCATTTCTAACAGGAACTGAAAAGCTCACAATTTCAGAATGGAATTATAGGAAAAGGGGACAAAATAAATAATGAAAGTATTTTGCAGAGTATATATATATATATATATATATATATATATATATATATATATATGTATATGATTGATCATTTTATATTACTATCACAAAGTATTTAATGCCCCTTTATTGATATATTTAACTATTTTGCAGCAGTTAAAAACACATAGTAAAATGAAACTTCTTTATGCCACTTTAAATGATAAAATTATATTCTTTAGCCCTCCCAAACTAAAATGTACGACAGATATATAGCAAATCCTTGTTTACAGCCCCAGTGTATGGTTTCAGATTCATTAGAAACCTCAAAACAAATACAGATATTAATAGCAGTAAAATAATTTTTTTTGTAAGAATAAACAAATTAAAATAGGGTATTTGCTGAAATAACCCCACCACCCCAAGTTCCAGTGGAAAGTGTCTGGGGGGGGGGGGGGACAAAAGAATTTGTAGCCTATTAAATAATTTTGTGTATATGCATTACTTAATTTAAACCTGTAGTGCAATAAAGTTTATCCTAATCACTGTGATTTTTTTTTTATTCTGTAGCCAACACTAGAAAAAGTAAAAGTTATTATAAAGAAGTGTTTATCTAGCAAAACAAATAACTTACCAGCTACTGACTTCGGTTTTCTTATAGGTATATGTTATTAAACAGTACCAGAACTGTCAGAGGGTGTCTTCTTCCATAAACATTTACTAGATTTATAGTCATCTGCATTGTGAGTTATTCCATATTGCAAAACAGGAGCTACAAAAGAGCCATTCATTCCAGTCATAGATCAGCAGTCAGATTCAGCCTTTTCCTCATCTTCCTTTCATATTAACTGAAGAAATCTTTCTCTAGGGTTTACCAGCAGTCAGGTGTCATTTGGTAGGCAAAACACACGTTGCCTTTATTTACACAAGTGCCTAGCGATGGATCATCTAATCTACTGATAAACAAGTTCAAACACATTTATATAATACATATTTAAAATTAGACTAAGAAGTTGCAGTATTAACATATATCTGTTACAGGGCTAAACACATTTAGATTAAACCTATGGAGCCATACAGAAATGTGACTGGTCAGCTACATGTTTTTTTAAGAGCCAGGTATGGTACTTGTATATAATTATATGCAGATTAGATCTAAAATTCTTGGAGCCTGGGTCTTGTGATTGCTCAAGGACTGTAAATTAGAATGGAAAGTTTGAAATAGTGCAAAAGCAGTTGATTCATTTGCATGCAGATTTGGGAATGTTGGAAGAATTATAGTAAATATACAAAATTTGCATTTGGAGCTTATTGTTTTACCTCATAGGTATTGCAAGTTTTACACAGTGTATAAATTTATGTATTTTAAATTTTTAAATGAGCCTTAGAGGCCTATTTATCAAAGGTCTGTCAGACCTGATCTGACAGTGCGGATCAGGTCCGATAGACATCGCTGAATGCGAGGGTCCGGACAGAAGCTCAAAACAAATATGTCCACTTTATTGAATCAAAAAATCCAAGATAGCGTATCGTAAAAACAGCAATAATGCAATGCAATGATGCAAAAAAGCAAAATAAAGGGTAGCTATGGCCAAGATGCTAGGGCTGTTAGGAGCACTGGTATGGGCTTGGTCTGACGCGTTTCAGCTCCTATTGAGCCTTACTCATAGACTGCATGCTGCCCATTAACACTATGCAAATTAATATAGGCTTACCTAACTAGTGATTGGTTGTTAGAGCCCTATCCTGCTGACCAATGTCTAAAGCGGTGGGGAGCAATACCCAGCTAGCTTGTCATTTTGAGAAAGTATATAATGAACTGGTGTCAAAGCTTAAGGCTACCTCATGTATATCTAAAGTAATATATGTATATACACCTCATGATTTTAAACACAAATTATTATTTATTCCTTGTATAGACAAAAATAATGATAGCTATCATAATAGGAAGTACAAAATAATATGTTTACCATGATGTATTTACCTTAGAGATAATTTGAAGATTAATATTTAAAGTGACAGTGTCATTATATAGCATACTTGAATATGCATATTCTAAAAATGTGTATGCACTCTCTCTTGCAAGATGGATAACCACTGTAAATATACAAAATGTTGAGGATTCCTACTATCTATTTTGAAGTTCGTCTACAGATATATTAGAATATTCATATCCCTTGTATTTTTAGGATTAAAAATTATTAGTTTCCTTGACACTTTGAGTGAGCCATCCTCTTTTCATAGAGAAAGTGGGACCAACTCAATTTACCAATGGTTGATCAAATCTGTCTTTATGTTTAAACCTGATGGTTGTCTTGTCCCTAAGGTGAAGATCCAGAAGGCCTCCTTTTTAACCCCTTAATGACCGCAGCACTTTTCCATTTTCTGTCCGTTTGGGACCAAGGCTATTTTTACATTTCTGCGGTGTTTGTGTTTAGCTGTAATTTTCCTCTTACTCATTTACTGTACCCACACATATTATATACCGTTTTTCTCGCCATTAAATGGACTTTCTAAAGATACCATTATTTTCATCATATCTTTTAATTTACTATAAAAAAATTTATAAAATATGAGGAAAAAATTGAAAAAAACACACTTTTTTAACTTTGACCCTCAAAATCTCCTACACTTCAACAACTACCAAAAAACTCCCATGCTAAATAGTTTCTAAATTTTGTCCTGAGTTTAGAAATACTCAATGTTTACATGTTCTTTGCTTTTTTTGCAAGTTATAGGGCAATAAGTACAAGTAGCACTTTGCTATTTCCAAAAATTTTTAAAAAAAATTAGCGATAGTTACATTGGAACACTGATATCTGTCAGGAATCCCTGATTAACCCTTCACATATATATATTTTTTAAAAGAACACAACCTAAGGTATTAAACATGGAGTATTTTGACTCTTTCCATGCAACTATTTTACCACCAATCTATGCCAAAGTTTGAAAAAAAAAAAAAAAATGGTGATTTTTTGACAAAATAGCAATTCAAGAATACATTTACTGAGAACGTTAAGGGTTACTGCCAAATAACACCCCAATATGTCTTCAGCAGCATCTCCTGAGTACAGTGATACCACCCATGTATAGGTCTGTTGGGTTCTCTGGGGGCTAAAAGGCCTTATTTTTAGGGGGCGCATTCCAGTTTTTTAATTTGGAATTTTCACATCTGTCGTCATGCACCCATGTCCTATTTGGGACATTTCTGAAGCCGGACAATGCAAATTACCCCCATCAAACCATATATTTTTAAAAAGTAGACACCCTAGGGTATTTCAAATGCTGGTATTTTAACACTTTGCATGCACTAATTCAACCACCAGTCTTTGTCAAACTTTTGGGTAGTCATTTTGGTGTGTTATTTTTCACACGCATTGTACTTTAGGCATGGATTCTCAGTTCCTGTTATATGTTACTGACCAAAAACACCTCAATATGTGTTCAACAACAACTTCTGAGTACAGTGATACCCCCCATGTATAGGTGTGTCGGGTTCTCTGGGGGCTAAAAGGCCTTAATTTTAGGGGGCGCATTCCAGTTTTTCAACTTGGAATTTTCATATCTGTCATCATGCACCCATGTCCTATTTGGGACATTTCTGAAGCCGGCCAATGTAAATTACCCCCATCAAACCATATATTTTTGAAAAGTAGACACCCTAGGGTATTTCAAATGCTGGTATTTTAACACTTTCCATGCACTAATTCAACCACTAGTCTTTGTCAAACTTTTAGGTAGTCATTTTTTTGCATTATTTTTCACACACATTGTACTTTAGGCATATATTCTCAGTCCCTGTTATGTGTTACTGCCAAAAAAAACCTCAATATGTATTCAACAACATCTCCTGAGTACAGTGATACCCCCCATGTATAGGTGTGTCGGGTTCTCTGGGGGCTAAAAGGCCTTAATTTTAGGGGGCGCATTCCAGTTTTTCAACTTGGAATTTTCACATCTGTCATCATGCACCCATGTCCTATTTGGGACATTTCTGAAGCCGGCCAATGTAAATTACCCCCATCAAACCATATATTTTTGAAAAGTAGACACCCTAGGGTATTTCAAATGCTGGTATTTTAACACTTTCCATGCACTAATTCAACCACTAGTCTTTGTCAAACTTTTAGGTAGTCATTTTTTTGCATTATTTTTCACACACATTGTACTTTAGGCATATATTCTCAGTCCCTGTTATGTGTTACTGCCAAAAAAAACCTCAATATGTATTCAACAACATCTCCTGAGTACAGTGATACCCCCCATGTATAGGTGTGTCGGGTTCTCTGGGGGCTAAAAGGCCTTAATTTTAGGGGGCGCATTCCAGTTTTTCAACTTGGAATTTTCACATCTGTCATCATGCACCCATGTCCTATTTGGGACATTTCTGAAGCCGGCCAATGTAAATTACCCCCATCAAACCATATATTTTTGAAAAGTAGACACCCTAGGGTATTTCAAATGCTGGTATTTTAACACTTTCCATGCACTAATTCAACCACTAGTCTTTGTCAAACTTTTAGGTAGTCATTTTTTTGCATTATTTTTCACACACATTGTACTTTAGGCATATATTCTCAGTCCCTGTTATGTTTTACTGCCAAAAAAAACCTCAATATGTATTCAACAACATCTCCTGAGTACAGTGATACCCCCCATGTATAGGTGTGTCGGGTTCTCTGGGGGCTAAAAGGCCTTAATTTTAGGGGGCGCATTACAGTTTTTCAACTTGGAATTTTCACATCTGTCATCATGCACCCATGTCCTATTTGGGACATTTCTGAAGCCGGCCAATGTAAATTACCCCCATCAAACCATATATTTTTGAAAAGTAGACACCCTAGGGTATTTCAAATGCTGGTATTTTAACACTTTCCATGCACTAATTCAACCACTAGTCTTTGTCAAACTTTTAGGTAGTCATTTTTTTGCATTATTTTTCACACACATTGTACTTTAGGCATATATTCTCAGTCCCTGTTATGTGTTACTGCCAAAAAAAACCTCAATATGTATTCAACAACATCTCCTGAGTACAGTGATACCCCCCATGTATAGGTGTGTCGGGTTCTCTGGGGGCTAAAAGGCCTTAATTTTAGGGGGCGCATTACAGTTTTTCAACTTGGAATTTTCACATCTGTCATCATGCACCCATGTCCTATTTGGGACATTTCTGAAGCCGGCCAATGTAAATTACCCCCATCAAACCATATATTTTTGAAAAGTAGACACCCTAGGGTATTTCAAATGCTGGTATTTTAACACTTTCCATGCACTAATTCAACCACTAGTCTTTGTCAAACTTTTAGGTAGTCATTTTTTTGCATTATTTTTCACACACATTGTACTTTAGGCATATATTCTCAGTCCCTGTTATGTGTTACTGCCAAAAAAAACCTCAATATGTATTCAACAACATCTCCTGAGTACAGTGATACCCCCCATGTATAGGTGTGTCGGGTTCTCTGGGGGCTAAAAGGCCTTAATTTTAGGGGGCGCATTACAGTTTTTCAACTTGGAATTTTCACATCTGTCATCATGCACCCATGTCCTATTTGGGACATTTCTGAAGCCGGCCAATGTAAATTACCCCCATCAAACCATATATTTTTGAAAAGTAGACACCCTAGGGTATTTCAAATGCTGGTATTTTAACACTTTCCATGCACTAATTCAACCACTAGTCTTTGTCAAACTTTTGGGTAGTCATTTTTTTTGTGTTATTTTTCACACACGTTGTACTTTAGGCATATATTCTCAGTCCCTGTTATGTGTTACTGCCAAAAAAAACCTCAATATGTATTCAACAACATCTCCTGAGTACAGTGATACCACCCATGTATAGGTGTGTTGGGTTCTCTGGGGGCTAAAAGGCCTTATTTTTAGGGGGCGCATTCCAGTTTTTCAACTTGGAATTTTCACATCCCATGCACCCATGTCCTATGTAGGACATTTCTGAAGCCGGCCAATGTAATTTACCCCCATCAAACCATATATTTTTGAAAAGTAGACACCCTAGGGTATTTCAAATGCTGGTATTTTAACACTTTCCATGCACTAATTCTTTGTCAAACTATTAGGCAGTCATTTTTTGTGTGTTATTTTTCACACACATTGTACTTTAGACATGAATTCTCAGCTCCTGTTATGTGTTACTGCCAAAGAAGACCCCAATATGTGTTCACCAACATCTCCTGAGTACAGTGATACCACCTATGCATAAGTTTCTTGGCTTGTTCGGGGGGTGTAATGCCAAATGTCCAACATGCGTTTGTGATTTTTTTTTTCACATTTAACATATTTTCTTTGCCTATTGTCTTTTTGGGGGTATTTTAACATACCCCAATTTATTTGTTTCCATGAATGTGCATATTTTTGAAATGTTGACACCCCAAGGTATTGTATATGGTGTGCTTTGATGCATTTGAAGTAACTGTTTTAGCTAAAAAAATTGGAGAAAGTGTATGGTGGCATTTTTTCAATTTTCATTTTTACACACACATTGCTTTTTGACTATGATTTAGGAGAGACTGTTGTAAGTTAGTGCAAAAAAATACTTCAGGTTGTTTTCTGCTAGGCACCCTGAGTACACCTATGCCCCCCATGCATAGGTTTGCCAGGATTTTGGGAAGGTTATGTTACAATTTTATGACTTGTGATTTTAGTTATTAAGTGAGAGTATTTCTTCTGATAGGCCTATCTTTAGTTTGGGGCCTATTGTAAACCCCACTTTTATTTATTGCCATGAATGTGCATATTTTTGAAATGTTGACACCCCAA
The DNA here is from genome assembly GCF_027579735.1 of Bombina bombina. Taxonomy (NCBI): domain Eukaryota; kingdom Metazoa; phylum Chordata; class Amphibia; order Anura; family Bombinatoridae; genus Bombina; species Bombina bombina. The sequence goes on from NC_069504.1 coordinate 1,044,662,849, forward strand.
GGTATTGTATATGGTGTGCTTTGATGCATTTGAAGTAACTGTTTTAGCTAAAAAAATTGGAGAAAGTGTATGGTGGCATTTTTTCAATTTTCATTTTTACACACACATTGCTTTTTGACTATGATTTAGGAGAGACTGTTGTAAGTTAGTGCAAAAAAAATACTACAGGTTGTTTTCTGCTAGGCACCCTGAGTACACCTATGTCCCCATGCATAGGTTTGACAGGGGTTTTTGTAAAAAAAAAAAAAAGAACAGCCCCATTTTAGAAAAAAAAATATATTAGTGAAATGTAAAAATCTGGCACATTAAAAGTAAAAAAATAACAAAAAATTTAACAGTAAACATAACAAAAAAAAAATAACAGCAAATTTATTTATTTTTTAAAAATTGACCATTGTATGGTACCGCTTGAAGCAGTCCCCAATGCAGAGTCCAGGCTGTCCAGGGCAATCAGGACAGTGATATACAGTGTCCCTTCTCTGCCCCCTCTTGGTACAGACTCTGCATTTTTTTTGTGGTCTCTGCTTTGCGGCAGTAGGGGGGATTTTAAAAATAAAATGAGTAGCCCCAACTCTGCTCTCTCCCATCACCGCCCGGGGAGCAGGTGCATCATGGTACAAAATCCCCGAAATGATCTGGAGCTGAAATTGTAAAAAAGTCAGTTTCATTCCGGGGTTTGCTTTTTTGAACAACAAAAAAGCGTTGTGGGTTGCAATCTGCATTAGGTAAATTGCAACCTTTTTGTACCAGGCCCTTGTCTTCCGCATAATTAGGTAGGGCTGCAGCAGCTGATCTGCCAGATCAACCCCACCCATATGCCGGTTATAAGATTTGATGCACACTGGCTTCCTTATGATCTCAGCTCTGCCACGTACAGAGACCGCCACCGTCCTCTCTGTGTGGATGGTGGTAAGAAGGTATACATCCTTCTTGTCTCTGTACTTCAGTGCCAACAGCTCCTCTTGGCGCAGAGCAGAGGTCCCCCCCCTTCGTAGCCGGGTGCGTACAAGTTGTCCTGGGAAACCTTTGCGGTTCTTTTTAATAGTACCGCAAGCTACTGTATCAAAGCAATACAGTAGCTTGAACAAAAGGACACTTGTATAAAAATTGTCTAAGTACAAGTGATACCCTTTGTTCATTAGGGGTAATATCAGGTCCCAGACAATCTTGCCAGTGGTTCCCATATGTTCTGGGCAACCTGGAGGGTCAAGGTGGCTATCCTTTCCCTCATACACCCGGAAGGCCTGAGTATACCCAGTCTCGCTCTCACAGAGCTTATACACCTTTACCCCATACCTGGAGCGCTTGGAAGGAATATACTGCTTGAATCCCAGCCTTCCCTTATACTTCATCAGGGATTCATCAACGCATATATTCCTTCCAGGTGTATAAGCCTCTGCAAACCTGGCAGAAAAGTGGGTAATCAGGGGGCGGATTTTATACAGCCTGTCAAATTGGGGATGCTCCCTAGGGGGGCACAGGCTGTTGTCGCTGAAGTGCATGAAATGAAGAATCATTTCATATCTCTGCCTCGACATACTCTGGGAGAAAATGGGGGTAGAGCAGATGGGGCTACTGCTCCAGTAGGAGCGAACGGAGGGTTTCTTTATGATGCCCATCAGCATAGTCAATGCCCAGAATTTTTTAAATTCTGGCACATTGATGGGGGCCCATTGCTGCTTTGCCAAATATGTTTCAGGCTTTGCAGCACGGTACTGATGGGCATATAAATTAGTTTGGGCGACAATGTTCCCCAATACATCATCACCCAGAAACACCTCCAGAAACTGTTGGGGGCTAAAACCTGCCACATCTATATTTATGCCAGCATTTGCTGTGAAGGGTGGGATATCTGGCCTCTGGAGATGAGGCGTTACCCACTCTTCAGCGGCAATGGCAGCAACACGCCTCCTTCTAGCAGGGGGGCTGGCAGGGGGGCTAGCAGGGGGGCTGGCAGGGGGGCTAGCAGCCACAGATACATCACTATCAGTTGAGACTGCATCTAATGATGTATCTGAGCATATGGCAGGGTCAAAATTGGGGTCTGAGTCAGACATAGAGGCATCTGACTCTGACGCAAGGATGGCATACGCCTCCTCAACACTATATCTTTTCTGTGACATTTTTGTATCTGTCACAGAAAACCAAAATTAATTAATTAACTAAATGGCCTTTGGGTTTTTTTTAAAAAAGTACAGCTATGCTAATGCCAGTGATTTATAGCGATCACTGGCAAGCTAGGGGTTAAATACTCTTTAAATTAAATTAACTAAATGGCCTTTGGGTTTTTTTTAAAAAAAGTACAGCTATGCTAATGCCAGTGATTTATAGCGATCACTGGCAAGCTAGGGGTTAAATACTCTTTAAATTAAATTAACTAAATGGCCTTTGGGTTTTTTTAAAAAAAAGTACAGCTATGCTAATGCCAGTGATTTATAGCGATCACTGGCAAGCTAGGGGTTAAATACTCTTTAAATCAAATTAAATTAGCTAAATGGCTCTGAAAGGAGCGTTTAGGTTTTTAAAAAATTACAACAACAAAAATTAACCCCTAAAAAAATGCACAGACAGCAAAAATGTAGAGCTATGCTAATGCCAGTGATTTATAGCGATCACTGGCAAGCTAGGGGTTAAATACTCTTTAAATTAAATTAAATTAGCTAAATGGCTCTGAAAGGAGCCTTTGGTTTTTTAAAAAATTACAACAACACAAATTAACCCCTAAAAAAATTCACAGACAGCAAAAAAGTACAGCTATGCTAATGCCAGTGATGTATAGCGATCACTGGCAAGCTAGGGGTTAAATACTATTTAAATTAAATTAAATTAGCTAAATGGCTCTGAAAGGAGCGTTTAGGTTTTTAAAAAATTACAACAACAAAAATTAACCCCTAAAAAATGCACAGACAGCAAAAAAGTACAGCTATGCTAATGCCAGTGATGTATAGCGATCACTGGCAAGCTAGGGGTTAAATAGTCTTTAAATTAAATTAAATTAGCTAAATGGCTCTGAAAGGAGCCTTTGAGTTTTTAAAAAAAAATACAACAACAAAAATTAACCCCTAAAAAAATGCACAGACAGCAAAAAAAAGTGCAGCTGTGCTACTGCCAGTGATTTATAGTGATCACTGGCAAGCTAGGGGTTAATGGCTCTGAAAAGAGCCTTTGGATTTTAAATTTTTTAACAAATAAAATAAATAAATCTCTCTCTGCTAAAATACAGGTCTCTCTCTTTCTCCAACAAAATGGCAAGTGAGGAGAGGGAGGGAGATCCACACTGATCAGAGTCAATATTTACAAATATTGACATGATCAGACAAATGGGAGATTTTATTATTATTATTTTTTTTTCTAAGAAGGCTCAGATTGGGTGACCCTAGCTTGCCCCTATGGTGAGACAGGCTAGGGACACCCCCAGATGCCCCATGATGCACCGGGCATCGCCATTTTGGAAGCCTCATGGGGGAGGGGGGGGGCGCTATATGTGGGGCTTTTTTATTTTATATTTTATTTATTTTTTTACATTTTTTAATTTATTAATACACTAACTAAGTGCCTCGACCCACCGAGGCACTTAGCACACTAGCAGAGCATCGGAAGCGTGTCCGATCGCTTCCGATGCTCTGCTGCACTGCCGGGCTCCACGTGGAGCAAAACCGGAAGTGATCACTCAAGGGGGAGTGATCGCTCCGGTCCCGGCACTCCGTAACAGCACTGCAGGGATGCCCAGACATCGAGGCATCCCTGCAGTACTGTAATAGTGCCTGGAAGCGATCTTGATCGCTTCCAGCACTCACTTTAGCCGAGGACGTGCAGGGTACGTCGTCAGGCGTTAACTGCCTTTTTTTTTCAGACGTACCCTGCACGTCCTCGGTCACTAAGGGGTTAAGGAGATCTCTGGATCTATCACCTCCTCGTGGCTTCTTTGGAATTTGATCAATTCTCTTACATCCCCATAATGTACTTCAACAAAATGCTTAGTGGTCCCTGTGGTTAAATGACCACGTTCAATGTCATTGAGATGTGCTCGTATCCTCTCTCTGACTTCTCGAGAGGTACAACCCACATACTGCTTGTCACATTTTAAGCAAGTGATCAGGTAGATAATGAATGTAGACCTGCAATTGGTACATTGGAGATGTGAATAGACTCTCTGAGTGGTCGTTGATTGAAAGTTGTTACTTACAGTAACATAACCGCAAGCCTTACAGGTACTGTTACCACATTTAAAATGCCCTTTCTGTGACAGCCAACTGCTCTTTGGTTTGGGTTTCTTAAGTAGTGAAGGGAATACTTGGTTCCCAATTGTTACATTGCGCTTGGGAACACAAAAACAACCTTCCCTAATTTCATCTTTCAAAGTATCATCGGCCAATAAAATTGACAGATTATTCCGTAGTATTTTGCAGACTGAGTAGTATTGTGAGCTAAATGTAGACACAAAAGTGGGCTTGTTTCTCACTGTCTTTTGCTTGTGTGCATCTTCTAGCAAGATTGATCTATCTTTCTGCAATACATCATTGAAAGCTCTTGATACAATATTTTATATATTTATTCCTAAAAAATTGTTTGTGACAAGAGGACACAATTTAAGGCTGGAGGAAAAGATATTTAATCTCCTACAACAGAGACGTTTTTTCACTGTAAGAGCAAGAAAATTGTAGAACTCATTACCAGAGGAGGTAGTGAATGCCAATAACTTAGATATATTTAAAAAATGTTTAGATGCATTTCTGACTAGAAACAGAATTCAGGGACATGATTGCTTGTGTTAAATGGGTCACCTTTTTTAATGGGATTCATTTAAAGGGACACTCAAGTCAAAATTAAACTTTCATGATTCAGATAGAGTAAGCATAATATGGGTAGGTGTTAAAGGGTGATTATGTTAGGCAAAAAAGACAAATGGAGTAGCTCTCTGCAGTTCTACTCAATATAAGGTACAATGAATAAAAAACAGATCTTTTGCACTTAAACAGCTAGACACTTTCACACTGGAAATATACTGACAAACTAAAATTAGTAGTATGCAATAAAAATGAAATACACTTAAAGTTAATATTTAAGCAATAATGAAAAAAACTCTCTTCACTTGAGAATAAAATGTTTACTTAAAACAATTAATTATACCTTCCCTCCGTTCTTCACTGATCACTTACCTCCTGTTTTTACTTCGGGTGTTCCTTGTGTGGTGGTGCAGACTTGTATTTGACAGTCCACTTCCCCACTTCCCCTGTGTGATCGCGGTCTATAGTGAGAGCTGACTTCTCCGGAGGGGTGCAGTGACTCAAACTGGCATTCTTCTCGTGTCCCTCGTCGATTCCTTCCGGGTTCGTGATGTCACCTAGTCACGTGATATTCTTTCAGCAAATCCTGGTGCTTAGATTCGTTAAGCAAACAACAGAGCGCTCTGTGTGTTAGATTTTCAGACCTTGAGTACCATTTACGCGTTTCAGCCTTAGCCTTTATCAAGATGGTGTAGATGGTACTCAAGGTCCGAAAATCTAACACACAGAGCGCTCTGTCGTTTGCTTAACAAATCTAAGCACCAGGATTTGCTGAAAGAAGATAACGTGACTAGGTGACGTCATGAACCTGGAAAGAATTGACAAGGGACACAAGAAGAACGCCAGTTTGATTTACTGCACCACTCCGGAGAAGTCAGCTCTCACTATAGACCGCGATCGCACAGGGGAAGAGGGGAAGTGGACTATCAAATACAAGTCTTCACCACCACACAAGGAACACACGAAGTGAAAACAGGAGGTAAGTGATCTGTGAAAAACGGAGGGAATGTGTATACTTGAAGATACTTTTATGTTGGATTCTACTCCAGAACTTTTTCTGCCATATTTGATCAGACTGCAGTCTGTTGCTTTGGAACACTGCCCAATTTGAGTCTTAAGATACTCATTCAGAAAGACATCTAACAAAGTTTTAAAAAAGACAGTTCATCACTCTCTATAAGGGAGTGTGTATTATTTGTATACCTACATGCTTAGGATACTTTAATAAGAGCTGACCAGTGGAGATACGCTTTGTTTTATTGCCCTTTAAAAAGCACTTAGTTCAAATTTGGACTTTGTATTTAAATGTCTATCTGCTCATTGCACAGAGATATTCTATCATTTTAGATTAGTTAACCCTACACCACCGGTGGTTTTTAAATTGTATTAAATTTGTATTTGATTTAATTGTTTTAAGTGAACCTTTTATTCTCAAGTGAAGAGAGTTTTTTTCATTATTGCTTAAATATTAACTTTGTGTATTTCATTTTTATTGCATACTACTAATTTTAGCTTGTCAGTATATTTCCAGTGTGAAAGTGTCTAGCTGTTTAAGCGCAAAAGATCTGTTTTTTATTCAGATAGAGTAAGCAACTTTAAACAACTTTCCAATTTACTTCCACTAACAAAATGTCACAGTCTTTTTATATTTACACTTTATGAGTCACCAGCTCCTACTGAGCATGTGCAAGACATCACATAATATACGTATATGCATTTGTGATTGGCTGATGGATGTCACATGATACAGAAGTAGTGGAAATAGAAATAACTTTTAAATTTGTAAGAAAAAAAATCTACTACTCATATGAAGTTCAGACTAAGGGCGAGATTACATATACGGCATAAGTTTCAGCGCAACTGCTGAAACCCATGTTGCCGTAAGTTCACCTCGCACATTGGGTGAATCACATAAACGACGCCGGCAGATGCTATACAGAGCTGAATGCTCTTTTAAGGGCAATGCCCATGCAAATTCCCTTTTAGGGGCAATGGGTAGATTATTGTTTTTTTTATTTGGGGGGGATTATCGGGTGGGTGGGAAGTTTGTAAATGTTAGGGGGTACTTTGTTTTTTTCCAGGTCAAAAGAGCTGTTATCTTTACGGCAATGCCCTACAAAATGCCCTTTTAAGGGCTATTGGTAGTTCATTGTTAGATTTTTTTATTTTGGGGTGGCTTTTTTGTTTTAACGGGGGTATTAGAAAAGGAATAATTTATTTTTTTATTTTAGATAATTTAGTTTGTTAATTTTTGTAATGTTAGCTTTTTTATTTTTTGTAAGTTTAGGTGATTTTGTGTACTGTTAGCTTTTCTATTTTGAGTAAGGGAAGTTTTTTTATTTTGTGTAATGTTAGGTTTTTTTTAGTAATTTTTTTGTAATTGTTTATTATTTTTTAATGTAGTTAGTATTTTTTAATTTTATGTAAGTGTATTTTAATTGGGGTTAAGTTAGGGGATGTTAGGTTAGGGGGCTTAGCTAATAGGTTAATACTTTGTGTTGTGGGGGGGTTGGCAGTTTAGGTGTTAATAGGTTAATTAGATACTTTGCATTGTTGGGGATGGTGGTTTAGAGGTTAATAGGTTTATATAGTAGTTTGCGTTGTGGGGGTTTGGCGGTTAGGGGTTAATATGTTAATTAGATATTTTGCATTGTTGGGGGATGGCGGTTTAGAGGTTAATAGGTTAATTCATTCTTTTTCAATGTGAGGGATGGCGGTTTAGGGGTTAATATGTTAATTAGGTAGTTTGCAATGTGGGAGTTGGAGGAGTAGGGGTTAATAATTTTATTAGTGATTGCATTGTGTGGTTTGGGGCTTTAGGGGTTAATATGTTAATGAGATACTTTGCGTTTTTGGGGGATTGCGGTTTAGAGGTTAATAGGTTTATATAGTAGTTTGCGTTGTGGGGGGGTTGTTGGTTTAGGGGTTAATAGGTTAATTAGTTACTTTGCAATATGGAGGTAGCAGTTTAGGGGTTAATATGTTTATTAGGTAGTTTGCCATGTAGGGGTTGGCGAATTAGGGGTTAATACTTTTATTAGTGATTGCATTGGGTGGTTTAGGCGGTTTAGGGGTTAATATGTTAATGAGATACTTTGCGTTGTTGGGGGATGGCGGTTTAGAGGTTAATAGGTTTATATAGTAGTTTGCGTTGTGGGGGGTTGGTGGTTTAGGGGTTATTTAGTTACTTTTTGATGTGGGGGATGGCAGTTTTGGGGTTAATATGTTTATTAGGTAGTTTGTAATGTGGGGGTTGGTGGATTAGGGGTTAATACTTTTATTAGTGATTACGATGTGGGGGGATGGCGGATTAGAGGTTGATATTGTGCTTGTTTGTTAAGGCTTCCAGGGAGTTACGGAATGCTCTCCATTCTGCGCGTGTAAGTCCTTGCGCTGAATATATGATACCGACTGGTGACACATGCGCCTGTCTCCACATATGTAATCTCACCCTAAGTGCTATCGCATTGTCTTTTTATAAAAATGCAAATCTACTGTATTTACTGGTCCTTTAACCTCAACTGGAGCTTTTTTGTAACTATGTTAGATTTGTATAGGTTGAACTCGATGAAATTCTGTCTTTTTTCAACCTCATCTACAATGTTACTATATGTATTTGTGTATATACAGTTATATATACACACATTTTGTACTCAAATGTTCAATTTACATTTTTTGTGTTTACTTGTAAAATCCTACAATTTACGGAGGCTGTCTCACCGCTGTCCAGTAAGGGGGTATGACACACACATACAGAGTATACATGTTTTAGATATCCGGGTTAGCTATATTTCATGCCCCTTCTCAATTGGATTTGCATTACAAATTTGTGTCTGTGTTATATCCTTGTCCCACTACCTTTGTAACACATTGGCTTTATGATAATAATTATTATCTGACTACCCCTATCACTGTGATAGTCCATATACTTCACTAGCCCCAATATAGACAGCAGGCACTATCTTTTGCAGATGTTAGGGAGAAGGCGTGTCCCATTCAGCCTATAGGGATGTGCAGATAGAATACATACAGTTGCGCTCATAAAACACTGCGCCAGTAACAGCAGACTGACACGCTTCTACTCTAGACATAACATGTAGATATGACATTGGTGGTCATTTTCAGTTTGTTTATCTTCTTTTCTGCTAGCTATGGGCATTCTGCTAATAGATATACTAGGTTGTGATAACTACATATAGGATGAAGCTTTATTATCTATTATTCACAACTGGATCTGTTGTTTTAATTCTTTGTTTGTTTGTTTGTTTGTATTATTATGGGATGTATTGGATTACTATGGGATGTACAGCACTGACACGGTTTGCGCTGCTTGTATCTGGGTCACACACATTCTTTTATTAGGCATTAATTAGACTACAATACTACTCACACATGTGGATACTAATGCCTAGATTTAGAGTTTTGTTGGTAAAGACCCGCGTAGCTAACGCTGCTTTTTTTTCCCAGCGCATCCTTAAGACAACGCTGGTATTTAGAGTTGTCTGAGTGGCTGCGTTAGACTCAGAAAAGGGAGCGTTGAGCATAATTTAGCTCCACTTCAACCCTCAATACCAGCGTTGCCTACGGTAGCGGTAAGATGGAAAAACGTGCTCGTGCACGATATCCCCATAGGAAACAATGGGGCTGAGCTGGCTGAAAAAAAACCTAACACCTGCAAAAAAGCAGCGTTCAGCTCCTAACGCAGCCCCATTGTTTCCTATGGGGAAATATTCTCTAAGTCTACATCTAACACCCTAACATGAACCCCGAGTCTAAACACCCCTAACCTTACACTTATTAACCCCTAATCTGCCGCCCCCGCTATCGCTGACACCTACATTATATTATTAACCCCAAATCTGCCGCTCCGGACACCGCCGCAACCTACATTATACTTATGAACCCCTAATCTGCTGCCCCCAACATCACTGACAACTACATTATATTTGTTACCCCCTAATCTGCCCCCCCAATGTCGCCGCTACCGAACTACAATTATTAACCCCTAATCTGCCGACCAGACCTCGCCGCCACTATAATAATTGTATTAACCCCTAAACCGCCGCACTCCCGCCTCGCAAACACTATAATAAATTGTATTAATCCCTAATCTGCCCTCCCTAACATCGCCGCCACCTACCTACAATTATTAACCCCTAATCTCCCGCCCGCAACGTCGTCGCTACTATAATAAATGTATTAACCCCTAAACCTAAGTCTAACCCTAACCCTAACACCCCCCTAACATAAATATAATTTAAATAAAACAAAATAATATTCCTATAATTAAATAAATTAATCCTATTTAAAACTAAATACTTACCTATCAAATAAACCCTAATATAGCTACAATATAACTAATAATTACATTGTAGCTATTTTAGGATTTATATTTATTTTACAGGCAACTTTGTATTTATTTTAACTAGGTACAATAGCTATTAAATAGTTATTAACTATTTAATAGCTACCTAGTTAACATAAAACACTACACTATCATTAAATTAATTAAATAAATTAACTACAATTACCTACAATTACATTTAATTAAATAAACTAATCTATAATACAAAAAAAAAAACCAAACACTAAATTACAGAAAATAAAAAAATATTACAAGAAGTTTAAACTAATTACACCTAATCTAAGCCCCCTAATAAAATAATAAAGCTCCCCAAAATAAAAAAATTCCCTACCCTATTCTAAATTACAAAGTAATCAGCTCTTTTACCAGCCCTTAAAAGGGCTTTTTGCGGGGCATTGCCCCAAAGTAATCAGCTTTTTTACCTGTAAAAAAAAATACAACCCCCCCCAACATTAAAACCCACCACCCACATACCCCTACTCTAACCCACCCAATCCCCCCTTAAAAAAAACTAACACTAATCCCCTGAAGATCTCCCTACCTTGAGCCGTCTTCACCCAGCCGAGCCGAATTCTTCATCCAATCCAGGCAACGTGGTCCTCCATCCGGGCGAAGTCTTGATCAAAGGGGTTAATAGGTTAATTAGTTACTTTGCAATATGGAGGTAGCAGTTTAGGGGTTAATATGTTTATTAGGTAGTTTGCCATGTAGGGGTTGGCGAATTAGGGGTTAATACTTTTATTAGTGATTGCATTGGGTGGTTTAGGCGGTTTAGGGGTTAATATGTTAATGAGATACTTTGCGTTGTTGGGGGATGGCGGTTTAGAGGTTAATAGGTTTATATAGTAGTTGGCGTTGTGGGGGGTTGGTGGTTTAGGGGTTAATTAGTTACTTTTTGATGTGGGGGATGGCAGTTTTGGGGTTAATATGTTTATTAGGTAGTTTGCAATGTGGGGGTTGGTGGATTAGGGGTTAATACTTTTATTAGTGATTACGATGTAGGGGGATGGTGGATTAGAGGTTGATATTGTGCTTGTTTGTTAAGGCTTCCAGGGAGTTACGGAATGCTCTCCATTCTGCGCGTGTAAGTCCTTGCGCTGAATATATGATACCGACTGGTGACACATGCGCCTGTCTCCACATATGTAATCTCACCCTAAGTGCTATTGCATTGTCTTTTTATAAAAATGCAAATCTACTGTATTTACTGGTCCTTTAAGCTCAACTGGAGCTTTTTTGTAACTATGTTAGATTTGTATAGGTTGAACTCAATGAAATTCTGTCTTTTTTCAACCTCATCTGCTATGTTACTATATGTATGTGTGTATATACAGTTATATATACACACATTTTGTACTCAAATGTTCAATTTACATTTTTTGTGTTTACTTGTAAAATCCTACAATTTACGGAGGCTGTCCAGTAAGGGGGTATGACACACACATACAGAGTATACATGTTTTAGATATCCGGGTTAGCTATATTTCATGCCCCTTCTCAATTGGATTTGCATTACAAATTTGTGTCTGTGTTATATCCTTGTCCCACTACCTTTGTAACACATTGGCTTTATGATAATAATTATTATCTGACTACCCCTATCACTGTGATAGTCCATATACTTCACTAGCCCCAATATAGACAGCAGGCACTATCTTTTGCAGATGTTAGGGAGAAGGCGTGTCCCATTCAGCCTATAGGGATGTGCAGATAGAATACATACAGTTGCGCTCATAAAACACTGCGCCAGTAACAGCAGACTGACACGCTTCTACTCTAGACATAACATGTAGATATGACATTGGTGGTCATTTTCAGTTTGTTTGTCTTCTTTTCTGCTAGCTATGGGCATTCTGCTAATAGATACTATCAAATAAACCCTAATATAGCTACAATATAACTAATAATTACATTGTAGCTATTTTAGGATTTATATTTATTTTACAGGCAACTTTGTATTTATTTTAACTAGGTACAATAGCTATTAAATAGTTATTAACTATTTAATAGCTACCTAGTTAACATAAAACACTACACTATCATTAAATGAATTAAATAAATTAACTACAATTACCTACAATTACATTTAATTAAATAAACTAATCTATAATACAAAAAAAAAAAAAAACACTAAATTACAGAAAATAAAAAAATATTACAAGAAGTTTAAACTAATTACACCTAATCTAAGCCCCCTAATAAAATAATAAAGCTCCCCAAAATAAAAAAATGCCCTACTCTATTCTAAATTACAAAGTAATCAGCTCTTTTACCAGCCCTTAAAAGGGCTTTTTGCGGGGCATTGACCCAAAGTAATCAGCTCTTTTACCTGTAAAAAAAAATACAACCCCCCCCCAACATTAAAACCCACCACCCACATACCCCTACTCTAACTCACCCAATCCCCCCTTAAAAAAACCTAACACTAATCCCCTGAAGATCTCCCTACCTTGAGCCGTCTTCACCCAGCCGAGCCGAATTCTTCATCCAATCCAGGCAATGTGGTCCTCCATCCGGGCGAAGTCTTGATCAAAGCGGCAAAGAAGAGGTCCTCCATCCGGGCGATGTCTTCCTCCAAGCGGCATCTTCTATCTTCTTTCTTCCGGCTCCATCTTCAGACCGCCGACAGGGAACATCCACCTTCCCCGACAGACTAACGACGAATGACGGTTCCTTTAAGGGACGTCATCCAAGATGGCGTCCCTCAAATTCCGATTGGCTGATAGGATTCTATCAGCCAATCAGAATTAAGGTAGGAAAAATCTGATTGGCTGATTCAATCAGCCAAGTGGATTGAGCTCGCATTCTATTGGCTGATTGGAACAGCCAATAGAAAGCGAGCTCAATCCGATTGGCTGATTGGATCCAAAATGACGAATCCAGCTTCCTCCAATCACAGCGTTGCATCAGGCCAAGATTCCCCCAGGGGGGAAGCTGTGATTGGAGGAAGCCGGATTCGTCATTTCTGAAGTCTGCATAGGCTTCCAACGGCCGGGGAATCACTGGAGCGGCATTCAAGATTAAAAGGTACGTTTTTGAAGAAAAAAGCCGGAAACTACGTGTGTAGAAAGCAACATTCGCTGCTTGTTAAATCTACCCCAAAGACTGGAGAATTAAAAAATGCCTGGTACTTGCATAAGGCTCCAAAGGAAACAGTAACATGTAATATGGGTAAACTTCATGGGCCTTTTTGTCTCTTATCTAGTGCCAAAAATAATTCTATGTTTCAAAAGTGTGAACATTTTTGAAGTATAAATTTCTGCTTCCATTTTGCACCTGGTTCTTATACTTTACATTTCTGTTTTAAAATGTAACAACATTTTTGTCAGGTGTTAAAAGAATATGAAACCCAAATGTTTGCTATTTTGATTGATAGTGCTTACAATATTAAACACCTTTCCAAATTACTTCTATTATCAAATTTGTTTTATTCTCTAGGTATCCTTTGTTAAAGGACCATAGGTGATCCTATGACAAGAGGCATATATGTACAGTCACCAATCAGAAGCTAGCTCCCAGTAGTGCACTGCTGTTCCTCATTTATCGTAGGTATGCTTTTCAACAAAGGATACCAACAGAATAAAGCAAATTAGATAATAGAAGTAAAATGGAAAGATGTTTAAAATTGCATTCTCTATCTGAATCATGTAAGTTTAACATCCAACAACTTTGTAATTTTGAGAGGAAAATTAGTTTCTCAGAGTATGTTGCTTACAAACTATAACAATATTTCATTAATGACTGATTCTGCACTTGCAAGCTTCACCTGTGATCAACTCAACAATAGACATGCAAATATATTAACCCTTTAAGGACAGAGGTTTTTCCCAGTTTCTGATCTTAAAAGACACAGGCCAGTTTGGCATTCTTGCTCATTATTGGTTTCACCACAATAATTAGCCTAGGGCAGCCTCAATGAAGCCATTTCTTCTTAATAACGCTGTCTCACTGTGGAAGGTGAGACCATCTTTCTTCTTGCCCAGGACACAGCCACAATACAAGGTGCAGTATGTTTCCACAAAGGAAAACTGAACAATAAATACATTTTATAAGGATAGTATTGAGGTTATTCCCTGCCTCCGGCTAATCATTGTTGCCGCCATGTTAAAATTTAACATTGATTGCATTTCAGTTCAAATGTGTTTGCACATGTGCGGTAGCTCTTTTTCCGATAGCTGCAGTGTAACCTATGTTTCAACATGACGGTACCCATAACTATGACAGATGCCATGCACTCTATGGCATCTGTTATTAAAAGGTAAAACTAGTTAATTTACCTCTATGTCAAGCACTCACGATGTTAAACAATTGATTTATATACTTATGAACTGATATATATTTTATTTTAGTATTTAATATATGAAACATTCATATTTATACTTATCTTTTATATATAAAATATTAGTTTCCATAATGAATTACTCATATGACTTCACTGAATATGTGTTATACATTATGAAATAACAGCTGTAAAGGGTATTTTAACACTTTAAAGAAATGTAAAGCTGAGCCCAGCCCATGTAAATCCTGCTTATATTTATGGAGCGGCAGATTAGGGGTTAAAAATTGTATTATAGTGTTTGCAATGTGGGAGGGCCTTGGTTTAGGGGTTAATAGGTAGTTTATGGGTGTTAGTGTACTTTTTAGCAGTTTAATGTTACAGCGTTGTACCATAAAACTCTTAACTACTGAATTTTAAATGCATTAGGGATCTTGGAGGTAGAGGTTGCACCGCTCACTTTTTGGCCTCTCAGGACAGACTCGTAATATCAGCGCTATGGAAGTCCCATAGAAAAAAGACTTTACAAAGTTTACGTAAGTCGTTTTGCGGTAAGGCCAAAGAAGTGTGCGGTGCCCCTAAACCTGTAATACCAGCGGGCGTAAAAAAGCAGCTTTTTTACCTTAACGCACAACTCGTAATCTGGCCGATAGTGAACGCAGTCTTTGCCTTTATTATTGAAAACTGAGCAGGCAAGTAAAACAAATGCTGCTTTGTAAGTAAATATTTGCGCAGCTTATTTTTTACGGGTTTACTGTCACTTTAGATAGGTAATACATTTAATATAATAATCTATTAGGTGCATGGTTGTTATGTATATGGTTTTTTGCATCATATATACTTTCTAAAACAATTTGCTTCTGATTTGTATTTTTTTTTAATCCACAATTTCAGCTATTTGTCTTACTTGTGTTCACTAGTTAAAAACATAAAAAAAATATTATATCTGTCATGGAAAAATGACTTGAATTTAAGATATGGTTATTTATGCACATACATAGATGCACCAGAATGTAATAAGATGCAGGTACAGCAGGTGTTATAGAGCATATGTATATATAAATAAATCTTATCTATTAACTCTGGCCTTGGCAGCTGTTCAGAACTAAATTCTATGCCATAAATACATAAATGTTGTTGTGATATAATTGTTTTTAAATAAATAGAACTGAAGGTTGTAATAAGATATGGTTGGGAAAACACTAAACATCATTTATCATTTATTTTATAGAAATTCGCTTTATTACTGCTGCATGTGCTGCAATATTTTAACAAGATACAAATATGTCTCTACCCAGCTGGTCTGTGGGAAAGAAGCTCATTGGCTGATAAGGAAGACGCCTACTGCTCTATTGGTGGCAAGTGACACACCCAAAAGTACAACAAAAAAATGTTTGTCAGTACAGGAAAATCATTTTTTTTAAAGAAAATATAATAGTTTGTCCTTTTGGATGTAGCAAAGGGGAAAAAAATACTTTCATGTCCCTTTAAATTCAATCAGAGCTCTTATTGTAAATCCTGCTTATATTTATGGAATGGTAAATAAAATGTGGCATGCAATTTTGACCTAGAAAACACTACAGTTCCTTAAATGCTAAAGTAATATGGTTTAGTTTTTCGTGAGATCAATGGGGTATCCTTTGTTGATGGAGCAGCAATGTGCTTCTGGGAGCTAGCTGAACACATAAGGTGAGCCAATGGCAAGAGGCATACATGTACAGCCATGGATCAGCAGCTCCTCAGCCTACCTAGGCGTTCTAATCAACAAAGATACCAACAGAATAAAGCAAATTAGATAACAGAAGTAAATTCCATGCTCTATCTGAATAATGAAAGTATAATTGTGACTTTACTGTCCCTTTAAACTGTCCTCTCTCCTTATTTCAAGGGACAAATCTTAAAGGACATTTGGAGGCTCCCATCTTATGGAACTCTCTGCAGCACAATAGGCCAAATGTGTAAAATGTCACTGGGTCAGAGCTACAAACTCAATCCCATCAATATGTCTGGGCTCTGTATGCTCCTACCTGTAAAGACTGCTTGCAGCTGGTCAAAAGCTTTACTGTGACAGCATAACTCTAAAATAATGTACAAATAGGGGTTCCTCTGGGATTTTACAGATTTATACAGCAGCAAAGGATATACAAGCAAAGTGAATGTACAGCATGACGAATAATTGATACGGTGTTGCTGTGTTCTCATTCTGAAAGCAGCTTTCTTCCATAAATGGCCCAGTTTACAAATGGCACCTTAATGCTAGAGTGGGACACAACAGCATTATCGCTGGATCAAACTAAATTTATCTCACTACTTGATATTACGGGGTAGATTTATTAAATGTCGAAGGGACACGATTCGCTGTTGCGAATCATGTCCGCCCGACATTACATCTTGCGCCCGACATTGCATCTTGTGAAATGCTTGTGCAATGCCGTTCCCTGCACATTCGCAGCCAATCAGCCACTATCAGGGGGTGTCAATCATCCCGATTGTCTCTGATCGGAATGATTGCAGTCCGCCACCTAAAAGGTAGCGGACGAGACGAGTTAAGGAGCAGCAGTCTTAAGACCGCTGCTTCTTAACTCCTGTTTCTGGTGAGCCGGAATAATCAGCATCCGCTGCTAAGTAAATATACCTCTCCAAGTTCATGGTAAAACAGATTTACAGAGAAGGTTTAGCAAGGCTGACATCACTCTAGCGCAGTTTCTTAACTCCAGTCCTCAAGTATCCCTAACATTTTTCATGATAGCTGAACTAGTGGTGAAGTAATTGGTAACCATGGTTACTGACCTGTTCTAACCCATCAGCTGATTATTTCATCTATGTTCTAGTTAAGATATCATCAAAAGCTGGTCTGTTAGGGTAACTAGAGGACTGGAGTTGAGAAACACTGCTCTAGCATCAACCTTTACCTTCAACAGATATTGTGTCCGAACTAAATATTGCTGATAGTACAAGTTGAAAGTTATGGGTTGCACTCAAGTGAAAGCCAAAATAGCGCTAGAGCACTGGTTTACAAACCTGTTCTCAGGCCTCCCCAACAGGCCAGATTTTCTGGATTACCCTTGGATGAGAAGAGGTAAAATAACCAGGTTTACTAATCAGCTGATTAAATGTGGCCTGTTAGGGAGGCATGAAAATCAGTGCGCTAGAAGAATTAGTGCGACCTGAGATCTGAAGTAAAGTGTAAGGGTTGAAAAATAGTTTTGTAAAACACATTAAAATAAAGTATTACACACACACACACACACACACACACATATATATATATATATATATATATATATATATATATATATATATATATGTGTGTGTGTGTGTGTGTGTGTTTTAAAAGAGTTAAAAAGGGATATTGTATATGGCAAAGTGTTTGACTGGAAAAGGCTCAAAAGTATATATACTATATATATATATATATATATATATATATATATATATATATATATATATAATTTTATTTTTAATTATTATTATCAGGTATTTGTTGAGCTCTAACAGGTTCCGCAGTGCTATGAACATAGGTGGTATATCAAAACGATTACAGGGATCAAATGGGTGAAGGGTCCTGTCGAGAGTTCCACTGTTGCACTTATGAAGGTGAACTACAAAGTTGGGCTCATAGGCTTACATGCTATGGGGTTTTAGGGGATAGCAGTGGAGATAAAAAGGTTAGTGTAGGTTGTAAGTGTCCCTGAATAGTAGAGTCTTCAGGGAGCACTTGAAGCTTTTAAAACTAAGGGAGATTCTAGTGGAGCGAGGCAGAGAGTTCCATAAGATGGGAGCATCTTGTGGACAGGAATGTGAGGAGGTAACAAGTAAGGAGGAGAGTAGGAGATCAAGAGCGGAGCGAAGGGAACGGGATGGAGAGTATCTGGAGACAAGGTCTGAGATGTAGGGGGGACCAATGCAATTGAGGGCTTTGTGTGTCAGAGTGAGAATTTTGTGTTTAATCCTGGAGGCAAGAGGAAGCCAGTGAAGGGATTGGCAGAGAGGTGCGGCAGATGAAGAGCGACATGCAAGGAAGATGAGCCTGGCAGAGGCATTCATTATGGATTGTAAAGGAGCTAGGCAGCAGCTTGGGAGACCATAGAGGATAGAGTTGCAGTAGTCGAGGCGGGAAAGGATGAGAGAGTGGATTAAAATCTTTGTTGTGTCTTGTGTAAGGAAATGTCTAATTTTAGTGATGTTTTTAAGGTGGAAGCAGCAGGCTTTAGCCAAGGACTGAATGTGAGGAGTGAAAGAAAGATCTGAGTCAAGTGTGACCCCAAGACATTGGGCATGTGAGTTTGGGGTAATGATGGAGTTGTCAACAGTTATAGAGACATGGGGGGAGGAGATTTTTGAAGAAGGGGTGAAAATAAGGAGCTCAGTTTTGGAGAGATTTAGCTTGAGGTAGTAAGAGGACATCCAAGATGAGATATGAGAGAGACAGTTAGTGACACGGGTTAGCAAGGAAGGAGATAATTCTGGTGCAGAGAGGTAGATTTGGGTATCGTTGGCATACAAGTGATAATGAAACCTGTGGGACTTTATTAAGGAACCTAGTGAGGACGTGTAGATTGAGAAGAGAAGGGGACTGAGGACAGAGCCTTGCAGTACCCCAACAGAAAGAGGTAACGGGGCAGAGGATACCCCAGAGAAGGCTACACTAAAGGTACGGTTAGACAGATAGGAAGAGAACCAAGAGAGAGCTGTGTCACAGATGCCGAAGGATTGGAGGGTATAGAGCAAAAGAGGGTGGTCGACAGTATCAAAGGCTGCAGACATATAAAGGAGGATAAGTAGAGAGAAGTGTCCTTTTGATTTTGCTGTAAGTAGGTTGTTGGTAACCTTAACAATTGCTGTCTCTGTTGAGTGAAAGGGGCGAAATCCAGATTGCAGTGGGTCAAGGAGGGAGTTTAACGTAAGGAAATGGGATAGACGTGCATATACTAGCTTTTCAAGAAGCCTTGAGCTAGTAGGGAAATAGGGCGGTAGTTGGATGGGAAGGTTGGATCAAGCAAAGGTTTTTTGAGGATAGGTGTGGCTAATGCATGTTTAAGAGATGTGGGAACTATACCAGTGCTGAGGTAGAGGTTGAAGATGTGTGTGGGTATAGTGGTAAGGGTAGAAGAGAGGGAGGGGAGTAGTTGTGAGGGGATATGGTTGAGGGGCAGTTAGTGAGGTGAGCGGATAGTATAAGGACAGAAACGTCATCCTCTGTAACAGGGGCAAAAGAGCTAAATTTATGGCTATGTGGGTTTTGGATGATTGTGAGCTTTTGAGGGGGTGGGAGACCGGTAGTATGTTGAGAGCTGATTTCAGTTCTGATGGATACACACACATAGTTACTCTCTGGATTTTAATATAATCACACCTTTATTGTGACGTTAGGAAGTTAAACATCCCTTCCTCAGACAAAAGTGCAACTTAATTTATATCCTAGAAAAGACTCTGGGAAGAAATTGCCAATTAGGTGTAACAATGGCAACAGAAACTCGTAAACATATAGTTAAATAGTTACAACAGATAATATAATAAACCTCAAAATACTCTAAAATATATACCTGCACACACACAAAGTTGAATAGCACTCTGAGAGCAATTCAAGGGGTTAAAAGATAAAAGGCAAATGAGTCTGGCGCTAGACAGCTGGGTATATTAAAAATGCACTATATATATATATAGTGATATATATATAGTGCATTTTTAATATACCCAGCTGTCTAGCGCCACACTCATTTGCCTTTTAGGGGCGCGATCCGATATAGATCGCAGTTTGCGGCGCAAGCGAGGGAACCGGCGTCGCCCGCAGTTTCAGCTCGCAACTCGAGCTATCCCATATAAGTCGCCGTCAGATGCTAACGTGCCGTAAGTCTGACAAACCAGCGATGTCCAGAAATCTGCGCAAGTACAAATTTCTGGCGTCGCCAGTGACTTGCGGCACGTTAGAAACTGCCGGCGCCTATAAAACCTGACTAAAGTCTAAAACACCCGCACTGTCTAACACGCCTCCCTAACATAGCCCGACAAGTCTAACACGCCTCCCTAACATAGCCCGCACTGTCTAACCCTCTATCCGCTATCCCCCCTCACTATCCTAACAATAAAAAAGCTATTAACCCCTAAACCGCCGCTCCCGTACCCCGCCGCCAGCTATATTATATCTATAACCCCCTAAAGTGAGCCCCTAACACCGCCGCCATCTATATTAAAATTATTAACCCCCAATGTAAGCCCCTTACACCGCCGCCATCTCTATTAAAATGATTAACCCCTAATTTAATCTACCTACCCCGCCGCCAGCTATATTATCTATGTTAACCCTAAGTATATTATAGTTAATATAGGTATTACATTATATATATTAACTATATTAACCCTAATTATATTAGGGTTAATATAGTTAATATAGTTACTATAGTATTTATATTAACTATATTAACTCTATCTAACCCTAACACCCCTAACTAAATTTATATTAAATTAATCTAATTCATTTATAAACTAAAATATTCCTATTTAAATCTAAATATTTACCTATAAAATAAACCCTAAGATAGCTACAATATAATTAATAATTACATTGTAGCTATGTTAGGGTTAATATTTATTTTACAGGTAAATTGTTAATTATTTTAACTAGGTATAATAGCTATTAAATAGTTATTAACTATTTAATATCTACCTAGTTAAAATAATTACCCAATTACCTGTAAAATAAATCCTAACCTAAGTTACAAATACACCTACACTATCAATAAATTAAATCAACTACAAACATCTATCTAAAAATACAATTAAATTAACTAAACTAAATTACAAAAAAAAACAAACACTAAATTACAAAAAATAAAAAAAGATTACAAGATTTTTAAGCTAATTACACCTATTCTAAGCCCCCTAATAAAATAATAAACCCCCAAAATAAAAAAAATTCCCTGCCCTATTCTAAATTAAACAAATTTCAAAGCTCTTTACCTTACCAGCCCTTAAAAGGATCGGAACAGCCAATAGAATGCAAGCTCAATCTGATTGGCTGATTGGATCAGCCAATCGGATTGAACTTGAATCTGATTGGCTGATTCAATCAGCCAATCAGATTTTTCTAACTTAATTCCGGTTGGCTGATAGAATCCTATCAGCCAATCGGAATTCGGCGGACGCCATCTTGGATGACGTCATTTAAAGGTACCTCATTCCAAGTTCAGTAGTCGGCCGGGATGGATGCTCCGCAGCGGCGGAGCGAAGAAAGAAGATTGAAGATGCCGCCGGAAGAATGAAGACTTTGCTGCCGCTTGGAGGAAGACATCGCCGGAGGAAGAATTCTTCTTTGCCGCTTGGAGGAAGACATCGCCGGAGGAAGAATTCTTCTTTGCCGCTTGGAGGAAGACATCGCCCGGATCGGATCAGGAGTTCGGCCCGGTGTGGTGAAGACAAGGTAGGGAGATCTTCAGGGGGGTAGTGTTAGGCTTTTTTAAGGGGGGTTTGGGTGGTTTTAGAATAGGGGTATGTGGGTGGTGGGTTGTAATGGGGGGGGTATTGTATTTGTATGCAAAAGAGCTGAATTCTTTGGGGCATGCCCCACAAAAGGCCCTTTTAAGGGCTGGTAAGGTAAAGAGCTTTGAAATTTGTTTAATTTAGAATAGGGCAGGGAATTTTTTTTATTTTGGGGGTTTATTATTTTATTAGGGGGCTTAGAATAGGTGTAATTAGCTTAAAAATCTTGTAATCTTTTTTTATTTTTTGTAATTTAGTGTTTGTTTGTTTTTGTAATTTAGTTTAGTTAATTTAATTGTATTTTTAGATAGATGTTTGTAGTTTATTTAATTTATTGATAGTGTATGTGTATTTGTAACTTAGGTTAGGATTTATTTTACAGGTAATTGGGTAATTATTTTAACTAGGTAGATATTAAATAGTTAATAACTATTTAATATCTATTATACCTACTTAAAATAATTAACAATTTACCTGTAAAATAAATATTAACCCTAACATAGCTACAATGTAATTATTAATTATATTGTAGCTATCTTAGGGTTTATTTTATAGGTAAGTATTTAGATTTAAATAGGAATATTTTAGTTTATAAATTAATTAGATTAATTTAATATAAATTTAGTTAGGGGTGTTAGGGTTAGATAGAGTTAATATAGTTAATATAAATACTATAGTAACTATATTAACTATATTAACCCTAATATAATTAGGGTTAATATAGTTAATATATATAATGTAATACCTATATTAACTATAATATACTTAGGGTTAATATAGATAATATAGCTGGCGGCGGGGTAGGTAGATTAAATAAGGGGTTAATCATTTTAATAGAGATGGCGGCGGTGTAAGGGGCTTACATTAGGGGTTAATAATATTAATATAGCTGGCGGGGGTATAGGGGGATTAGATTAGGGGTTAATAATTTTTATATAGGTGGCGGCGGTGTAAGGGGTCAGATTAGGGGATAGATAAGGTAGATGACAGCGGTGTAAGGGGTTCTAATTAGGGGATAGATAAGGTAGATGGCGGCGGTTTTAGGGGCTCACAGTAGGGGGTTAGTTTATGTAGATGGCGGCGGGGTCCGGGAGCGGCGGTTTAGGGGTTAATAACTTTATTAGGGATTTCGGGGGGGGGGGGGTCGCGGTTGACAGGTAGATAGACATTGCGCATGCGTTAGGTGTTAGGTTTATTTTAGCAGATCGCGGTTGACAGGGAGATAGACATTGCGCATGCGTTAGGTGTTAGGTTTATTTTAGCTGCCAGTTTAGGGAGTTACGGGGCTCCAATAGTCAGCGTAAGGCTTCTTACGGCTGCTTTTTGTGGCGAGGTGAAAATGGAGTAAGTTTTCTCCATTTTCGCCACGTAAGTCTTTACCCTGCATATTGGATACCAAACTGCGCGGGTTTGGTATACCTGCCTATAGCCCAAAAAACTACGGGCGACGGCAGAAATACACGCGCGTAACTTCTAGGTTACGCCGTATATAGGATACCAAACCCGCGCAAATATTGGCGTTGCCGGCTTTTGCGGGCGACGATTTTTATCGGATGGACCCCTAGATAGTTAAACAGATATTTCCTATGCATCAAATATAAATATAAATTGTGCAGTATATAAGTACAAGAACACATATGTGACGAGTATTAGAAAGAAGTGTGTACAAAGTGCTATAGTCAGTGTAAAGATCAAATTGATCTTTTAAAGATTGGAGACAAATCATCAGCTAAGCAACCAGCAGCAAAACAAGCCTAAAACAATTTCAGAGACAACATCATTATATCTATGTCAGATCTGAGCACTTACAGTGCAAAAGGATCCTCTAGTTAAGTAACAAACTAATTTAGTATCAAAATAGTGAGAGCACATACACTAAGATGGCTATTCCAAGCTGTGGTGTACCGGTTTGGCCATGCCCACTTACCAAGGTAGGGTACCAAACTAGTACTTAGGGACCAGACACAATAATTGTACATGTATTTTATGACTCAGGAACCCAAATGTCTCATAATTATATTATTATAGCGGTCAGACTAGGGTAACCCTTCCATAACAGTATACTATCTGAATAAAACAAAAAAGGAACAATTAACATTCTTGTTCATTTTAAAGGGACAAGATCCAATTAAAGGGGTAGAATCTAACTGACCAACTCTAAACTGTTATGCATAGTGGTACATAGGTGACTAAGACCAATATGTCTCTTGTCTTTAAGGGAGCCTACAGACCCCATAGGTGTCATAAATATATTATTATAGAATTTATGCAAAAAAGAAAGAAAGAGAATAAGGATTAGTAGTCCTTATCAAAAAGATAAGGATTTCAGCACACTCAAAAAAACACACTTCCCTTTTCTCCGTTAAAAACGGTTGAGCGGACACCTGCTCCATAACAGCATTTGGAATCATAATAACAAAGATAGACTGTTGGGGGCCCATTTATCAAAGGGCTTGCGGACCTGATCCGACACTGCGGATCAGGTCCGCAAGACCTCGCTAAATGCGGAGAGCAATACGCTCTCCACATTTAACATTGCACCAGCAGCTCACAAGAGCTGCTGGTGCAACGCCGCCCCCTGCTGACTCGCGGCCAATCGGCCGCCAGCAGGGAGCTGTCAATCAACCCGATCGTATTCGATCGGGTTGATTTCCGGCGGTTCCTGTCCGCCTGCTCAGAGCAGGCGGACAGGGTTATGAAGCAGCAGTCTTTAGACCGCTGCTTCATAACTTGTGTTTCTGGCGAGTCTGAAGACTCGCCAGAAACACGGCCCTTCAAGCTCCATACGGAGCTTGATAAATGGGCCTGTTTGACTGCATGAATCGTTACATTCACTATTTTTATGCTCAAACACTTTCTTTTATGTTACTTGCACTCATTTTGGTATTTATATTATACCTATTACTAAACACATAGATCCTTAGAATATATATCATGACAGTGTTAACCCTTTATTTTGGGACTGCCCTTAGGTGTTGTGTTTAGTTACTGGCATAAGATATTGGCCTCTAGTTATCAATGTCTGTCGGACCTGATCCGACAGAGTGGATCAGGTCCGACAGACAACGCTGAATAGGGCGAGCAATACGCTCGCCGTATTCAGCATTGCATCAGCAGCTCACAAGACCTGCTGGTGCAACGCCGCCCCCTGCAGACTCACGGCCAATAGGGTTGATTTCCGGCAATGTCTGTCCGCCTGCTCAGAGCAGGCGGACAGGTTATGGAGCAGCGGTCTTTGTGACTGCTGCTTCATAACTGCTGTTTCTGGCAAGCCTGCAGGATAATAAGTTGTATTGAAGTTCAGTCTAGGAGATGTATCTCTGAAGGTCCTGTTTTGGATAGACACTCTGAGGCCAATTTAACAAAGGTCTTGCGGACCTGATCCGACAGTGCGGATCAGGTCCGCAAGACCTTGCTAAATGCGGAGAGCAATACGCTCTCCGTATTCAGCATTGCACCAGCAGCTCACAAGAGCTTCTGGTGCAACGCCGCCCCCTGCAGACTCGCTGCCAGTTGGCCACCAGCAGGGAGGTGTCAATCAACCCGATCGTACTCGATCGGGTTGAATTGCAGCAATGTCTATCCGCCTGCTCAGAGCAGGCGGACAGGGCTATGGAGCAGCGGTCTTTAGACCGCTGCTTCCTAACTGCTGTTTCTGGCAAGTCTGAAGACTCGCCAGAAACACGGCCCTTCAAGCTCCATTCGGAGCTTGATAGATAGGCCTCTTTGTCTTACATTCTTGAACTAACTTTGGTGAATAACCTCTCACTAAGAATTTCTCCTCCATCTCTAAAATTAGTCTGTTTTTATTTTCAGATTCACTGTTTCTTATAACTCTTTGTATCTCACCTTATGGTATAGCTCTTAAGAATGCTGGTGAATGACTAAATTTAAGCCAAAAGCAGGGAATTTCTGTCAGTTGGCTTGCGATATAGTATAATAGCCAATTTGTTATCCATTATGAAGATCCTAAGAAATCTAAGAAATTGATTTGATCCTTGCTGTGGGAAACTTTAAATATGACAGGATCATCCAACTGGTTCAAATGTTCAGACCAACGTAGAAGTTCAAATTCTTTCCCTACACACAGGATGAACAGATAAGCTATATATCTGCAATACAAGCAGACCTACGGATATTTGCTCAAAGTATTGTGACTGGAATTTTAAATAGTTTAGTCACTGTAACATATCTGTACCTTTAAATCCTAAATACCTCCCCTTCTCCTCTCTCCCTTTAAATTCCCACTTCCTGCTAAACCAAATTGCTTGATTATTGAGTATACCTTGTGCCTAGCATTGCTCTCTAGCTCTGAGAGTTGTTTCTGCTTTTGGATCTTTGTTACCATTGAATCCCTGCAATTCACTTCCTCTGCACACAGACGCTGTCTGTGTACAACCAACTTTCTACTTCTTATTGTTACCAGCAGTCCGGAATTCATCTCCTCCTTTCACAGACGCTGTCTGTGCACTTCCAGCTCAAGTAATTTCACCTGCATGCTGTTCAGTCTCTCACAGACGCTGTCTGTGCTTCATCATCGCGTTTGGCTGCACGCTCTCTGGTCTAAGTACTCTGTATAACAAACTGCCTTGTCAAACCTTTTACATATTACCTTGAAACATCTAATAATGTACTGAACTATATATACCTCTCAATGTGTTTAAACCTATCTACTCTAAAGTTTACCGTTACTTCGCTACCAAAGTTATTTCAGCTATCACTTGATTATTAACTATAATGTTATTGTAAACCTGCTTCTCAAACTGAAAGTAACTAACTCTGACTTGACATTGTCAGTGAGTAGTTTTCAGTATCACTGCTACATTTCAGGCACTTGCTCATTAACCAATTCAATAGTGAGCAGAGTTCACCTGTATCCAGTAGCTACAAACTCGCATTAAAGTGACACTGTAATCAAATTTTAACGATGCTTGTTACGAACTAACTATATAAAATAATCATATTCTCAATAGAATCTCATTATGAGATCTTTACCCTATCGCCGTAATCTTCTTTCAGAAATTAATTGCTTTCCAAACCCACTCCGTGGGTATCTTTAGCTCCTCTCCAATCCTGACTGACAACTGCAGTTTGAATATGGCGCCGAAATTCTATCTGTGCATGCGCAAGATTGCGCAATGTCACCGCAAACTTCACTGAAATACTGCCTGTAACATAGTAGACCTGCTCGATCGATTGTACATCAGAAGATCCAGCTGCAGGCTAATAGTCTTTCTATTGTACGTAGAAAGCCTGGAGCACCGATTGCATCGATTTTAGTCTTAAATGCGCAATCGTGATTCCAATATCGCTGAGGGTAAATTTGTCTTCAATAATTGAAAATGCGCATGCGCTATTTCTCACGATTTTGTGCGCATGCGAATGAGGACTAATTTTACTGCTAATGAGATGCATAAACACCAAATAGGATTGGTTATAGTTTTCAAAGACGTAGTCACGAAAATTGTGGGCTGGATATTATGATCGTCCGAAAATAAAGATGCTTTTTCTAAAGTTATGCGGCTTAGTTTTTCAACATTTATAGGTCAGTACGTTTTACTTTATACATGTTATTTATTATATGTGGTTTTTATTGACTAAAATTAGTAAAAGTTTGTAATCCTTTAATTCACTAATTGAATAGTTCTAGTCTAAATAATATGTTGAATCATGACAGTCACAGACATAAATTTAAAGTTCCAATATGGACTCTATTTGAGGACAGACATATGGAAATCTGTTTAAGGCATTAGCTAAAGCTTGCTTCCTGCTTGGTGGGGGATAACAGTATATAAACTATTCACATCAGTAGTAACTAGCAAGAGATCATCATAGGGAATACTGTTATTTTTTATAATGCCTTTAAGTTCCATAGCATCCCTAAGATAAGATTTAATTTTAAGGACACAGGGCAGTAGGAAATAATACACATATTTTTTTCAGTGGGGACTGGCTTGATCCACTAACCAAGACAATTGGTCTCCCAGAGGTCTCTCCAAGTCTTTGTGAATTTTCGGTAAGGTGTATAGGATCAAACATACAGGTTTTATTATGGATAGATATTTATGTTTCCTCATAAATCCATTTCTTCGCCAATCCTTTATCCAAGGTCTCTCTAATTATCTTCTGGAACCCTGTAGTCGGATCACCCTTAAATTTCAAATAGACTTGCTTATCCTCCAATTGTAGTAATACTTATGCTCTGTAGTCTTTATAGTTCATAACAATTGTAGCTCAGCAGTCCGCACTAGTCTGCTGTCTAATAATTATTGATGGTTCATTGGCTAGTGAGACAATTCTTCTTCTGAGTTTATATTCCTGCAGAATCTTTGTTTTGGATTATGTAACAGTTGTTGGGACGCCATCCTTGTATATGTCTTGATATTGGCATTGGAGCTAATAGGGTCAAATTTGCTCCAGCATCTGAATACATCAGACTCAATGGTATTGGAAGTCTCACTAAAGTGTTCCCTAAATTTCAGCAATCATTGAAACTTCTGGAGGTCAATATATGTATTGAAATCATCAGCTGGGGAGGTAGGTACAAAGTTAAGACCCTTTTCTCTTGTTAAGTGTATCCAGTCCACGGATCATCCATTACTTATGGGATATTAACTCCTCCCCAACAGGAAGTGCAAGAGGATTCACCCAGCAGAGCTGCTATATAGCTCCTCCCCTAACTGCCATTACCAGTCATTCTCTTGCACCCAACGAATAGATAGGATGTGTGAGAGGACTGTGGTGATTATACTTAGTTTCATACCTTCAATCAAAAGTTTGTTATTTTATAATAGCACCGGAGTGTGTTATTCCTTCTCTGGTAGAATTTGAAGAAGAATCTACCTGAGTTTTTCTATGATTTTAGCCGGAGTAGTTAAGATCATATTGCTGTTTCTCGGCCATCTGAGGAGAGGTAAACTTCAGATCAGGGGACAGCGGGCAGATTAATCTGCAAAGAGGTATGTAGCAGCTTATTATTTTCTGACAATGGAATTGATGAGAAAATTCTGCCATACCGATATAATGTAAACTCAGCCTTAAATGCAGTAGCAGCAACTGGTATCAGGCTGTCATGTATGTATATTTTACACTTCAGTATTCTGGGGAATGGCACTTCACTGGGATAATACTGTATGCATAAAACTTTAGCCTAATTTGCAGGGACTAGCAACAGGCTTTTTAATAACACTCAATTTATTAATGTTAAACATTTTTTGCTGGCATGTAAAATCGTTTAATTTTCTGAGGTACTGGGTGAAAAAATGTTTTGGGCACTATTTTTTTCCACTTGGCAGTCGTTTTATTTAATTTATGACAGTTTACTGATCTCTCTCACTGTTATGTGTGAGGGGGAGGGGCCTTTTTTGGCGCTTTTGCTACGCATCAAAAAATTCAGTCAGAAGTTTATTGTCTTCCCTGCATGATCCGGTTCATCTCTACAGAACTCAGGGGTCTTCAAAACTTGTTTTGAGGGAGGTAATCACTCACAGCAGAGCTGTGAGATTGTAGTTGACTGTGATAAAAAAAAAAACCTTTATTTCTGTATTTTTCTTCTGCTATCAGGGTTAGTTATCCTTTGCTAATGGGAGCAATCCTTTGCTAAAATTGTGTTTTTTACAAAGATTTGATGCTATAACTTTTCAGTTTATTAATTTTCAACTGTCATAACTTTTTCTGTGCTTCTTATAGGCACAGTATGTTTTCATATTATAGTAAATTACTTGAAAAGTATTTCCAAGTTGCTAGTTTATTTGCTAGTGTGTTAAACATGTCTGATTCAGAGGAAGATATCTGTGCTATATGTGCTAAAGCCAAAGTGGAGCCCAATAGAAATTTATGTACTAACTGTATTGATGCTACTTTAAATAAAAGTCAATCTGTACAAATTGAACATATTTCACCAAACAACGAGGGGAGAGTTATGCCGACTAACTCGCCTCACGTGTCAGTACCTGCATCTCCCGCTCGGGAGGTGCGTGATATTGTAGCGCCGAGTACATCTGGGCGGCCATTACAAATCACATTACAGGATATGGCTACTGTTATGACTGAAGTTTTGGCTAAATTACCAGAACTAAGAGGTAAGCGTGATCACTCTGGGGTGAGAACAGAGTGCGCTGATAATATTAGGGCCATGTCAGACACTGCGTCACAATTTGCAGAACATGAGGATGGAGAGCTTCATTCTGCGGGTGACGGTTCTGATCCAAACAAACTGGATTCAGATATTTCAAATTTTAAATTTAAGCTGGAAAACCTCCGTGTATTACTAGGGGAGGTGTTAGCGGCTCTGAATGATTGTAACACAGTTGCAATACCAGAGAAAATGTGTAGGTTGGATAAATATTTTGCGGTACTGGCGAGTACTGACGTTTTTCCTATACCTAAGAGACTTACTGAAATTGTTACTAAGGAGTGGGATAGACCCGGTGTGCCGTTCTCACCCCCTCCGATATTTAGAAAGATGTTTCCAATAGACGCCACCACACGGGACTTATGGCAAACGGTCCCTAAGGTGGAGGGAGCAGTTTCTACTTTAGCTAAGCGTACCACTATCCCGGTGGAGGATAGCTGTGCCTTTTCAGATCCAATGGATAAAAAGTTAGAGGGTTACCTTAAGAAAATGTTTGTTCAACAAGGTTTTATATTGCAACCTCTTGCATGCATTGCGCCTGTCACGGCTGCAGCAGCATTTTGGTTTGAGTCTCTGGAAGAGACACTTGAATCAGCTCCATTAGATGAGATTACACACAAGCTTAAAGCCCTTAAGTTAGCTAACTCATTTATTTCAGATGCCGTAGTACATTTAACTAAACTTACGGCTAAGAATTCCGGATTCGCCATTCAGGCACGCAGAGCACTGTGGCTAAAATCCTGGTCAGCTGACGTTACTTCTAAATCTAAATTGCTTAATATACCTTTCAAAGGGCAGACCTTATTCGGGCCCGGGTTGAAAGAAATTATCGCTGACATTACAGGAGGTAAAGGCCATGCCCTGCCTCAAGACAGAGCCAAACCTAAGGCTAGACAGTCTAATTTTCATTCCTTTCGTAATTTCAAAGCAGGAGCAGCATCAACTTCCTCTGCACCAAAACAGGAAGGAGCTGTTGCTCGCTACAGACAAGGCTGGAGACCTAACCAGTCCTGGAACAAGGGCAAGCAGGCCAGGAAACCTGCTGCTGCCCCTAAGACAGCATGAATCGAGGGCCCCCGATCCGGGAACGGATCTAGTGGGGGGCAGACTTTCTCTCTTCGCCCAGGCTTGGGCAAGAGATGTCCAGGATCCCTGGGCGTTAGAGATCATATCTCAGGGATACCTTCTAGACTTCAAATTCTCTCCCCCAAGAGGGAGATTTCATCTGTCAAGGTTGTCAACAAACCAAATAAAGAAAGAGGCGTTTCTACGCTGCGTACAAGATCTTTTATTAATGGGAGTGATCCATCCGGTTCCGCGGTCCGAACAAGGACAAGGGTTTTACTCAAATCTGTTTGTGGTTCCCAAAAAAGAGGGAACTTTCAGGCCAATCTTGGATTTAAAGATCCTAAACAAATTCCTAAGAGTTCCATCGTTCAAAATGGAAACTATTCGGACAATTTTACCCATGATCCAAAAGGGTCAGTACATGACCACAGTGGATTTAAAGGATGCTTACCTTCACATACCGATTCACAAAGATCATTACTGGTATCTAAGGTTTGCCTTTCTAGACAGGCATTACCAGTTTGTAGCTCTTCCATTCGGATTGGCTACGGCTCCGAGAATCTTCACAAAGGTTCTGGGTGCTCTTCTGGCGGTACTAAGACCGCAAGGAATTGCGGTAGCTCCGTACCTAGACGACATTCTGATACAAGCTTCAAGCTTTCAAACTGCCAAGTCTCATACAGAGTTAGTACTGGCATTTCTAAGGTCGCATGGATGGAAGGTGAACGAAAAGAAGAGTTCTCTCTTTCCACTCACAAGAGTTCCCTTCTTGGGGACTCTTATAGATTCTGTAGAAATGAAGATTTACCTGACAGAAGACAGGTTAACAAAGCTTCAAAATGCATGCCGTGTCCTTCATTCCATTCAACACCCGTCAGTAGCTCAATGCATGGAGGTGATCGGCTTAATGGTAGCAGCAATGGACATAGTACCCTTTGCACGCCTACATCTCAGACCGCTGCAATTGTGCATGCTTAGTCAGTGGAATGGGGATTACTCAGACTTGTCCCCTACTCTGAATCTGGATCAAGAGACCAGAAATTGTCTTCTATGGTGGCTTTCTCGGCCACATCTGTCCAGGGGGATGCCATTCAGCAGGCCGGACTGGACAATTGTAACAACAGACGCCAGCCTACTAGGTTGGGGCGCTGTCTGGAATTCTCTGAAGGCTCAGGGACAATGGAATCAGGAGGAGAGTCTCCTACCAATAAACATTCTGGAATTGAGAGCAGTTCTCAATGCCCTTCTGGCTTGGCCCCAGTTAACAACTCGGGGGTTCATCAGGTTTCAGTCGGACAACATCACGACTGTAGCTTACATCAACCATCAGGGAGGGACAAGAAGCTCCCTAGCAATGATGGAAGTATCAAAGATAATTCGCTGGGCAGAGTCTCACTCTTGCCACCTGTCAGCAATCCACATCCCGGGAGTGGAGAACTGGGAGGCGGATTTCTTAAGTCGTCAGACTTTTCATCCGGGGGAGTGGGAACTTCATCCGGAGGTCTTTGCCCAAATATTACGACGTTGGGGCAAACCAGAGATAGATCTCATGGCGTCTCGACAGAACGCCAAGCTTCCTCGTTACGGGTCCAGATCCAGGGATCCGGGAGCGGTTCTGATAGATGCTTTGACAGCACCTTGGACCTTCGGGATGGCTTATGTGTTTCCACCCTTCCCGATGCTTCCTCGATTGATTGCCAGAATCAAACAGGAGAGAGCATCAGTGATTCTAATAGCGCCTGCATGGCCACGCAGGACTTGGTATGCAGATCTAGTGGACATGTCATCCTGTCCACCTTGGTCGCTACCTCTGAAACAGGACCTTCTGATTCAGGGTCCCTTCAAACATCAAAATCTAATTTCTCTGAAGCTGACTGCTTGGAAATTGAACGCTTGATTTTATCAAAACGTGGTTTTTCTGAGTCAGTTATTGATACCTTAATACAGGCTAGGAAGCCTGTTACCAGAAAGATTTACCATAAGATATGGCGCAAATACTTATATTGGTGCGAATCCAAGAGTTACTCATGGAGTAAGGTTAGGATTCCGAGGATATTGTCTTTTCTACAAGAAGGTTTAGAAAAGGGTTTATCCGCTAGTTCCTTAAAGGGACAGATTTCAGCTCTGTCCATTCTTTTACACAAACGTCTGTCAGAAGTTCCGGACGTTCAAGCTTTTTGTCAGGCTTTAGCTAGGATCAAGCCTGTGTTTAAAACTGTTGCTCCACCATGGAGTTTGAACTTAGTTCTTAATGTTTTACAGGGGGTTCCGTTTGAACCCCTTCATTCCATTGATATCAAGTTGTTATCTTGGAAAGTTCTGTTTTTAATGGCGATTTCCTCGGCTCGAAGAGTCTCTGAGTTATCTGCCTTACATTGTGATTCTCCTTATCTGATTTTTCATTCAGACAAGGTAGTTCTGCGTACTAAACCTGGGTTCCTACCTAAGGTGGTCACTAACAGGAATATCAATCAAGAGATTGTGGTTCCATCTTTGTGTCCTAATCCTTCTTCGAAAAAGGAACATCTGCTACACAATCTAGATGTAGTCCGTGCCCTTAAATTTTATCTACAGGCAACTAAGGATTTTCGACAAACGTCTTCCCTGTTTGTCGTTTATTCTGGTCAGAGGAGAGGTCAAAAAGCTTCGGCTACCTCTCTCTCCTTTTGGCTTCGTAGCATAATACGGTTAGCCTATGAGACTGCTGGACAGCAGCCTCCTGAAAGAATTACAGCACATTCTACTAGAGCTGTGGCTTCCACTTGGGCCTTTAAGAATGAGGCTTCTGTTGAACAGATTTGCAAGGCTGCAACTTGGTCTTCTCTTCATACTTTTTCCAAATTTTACAAATTTGACACTTTTGCTTCTTCGGAGGCTGTTTTTGGGAGAAAGGTTCTTCAGGCAGTGGTTCCTTCCGTATAAAGAGCCTGCCTGTCCCTCCCGTCATCCGTGTACTTTAGCTTTGGTATTGGTATCCCATAAGTAATGGATGATCCGTGGACTGGATACACTTAACAAGAGAAAACATAATTTATGCTTACCTGATAAATTTATTTCTCTTGTAGTGTATCCAGTCCACGGCCCGCCCTGTCACTTTAAGGCAGGTAATTTTTCCATTAAACTACAGTCACCACTGCACCCTATGGTTTTCCTTTCTCTGCATGTTTTCGGTCGAATGACTGGTAATGGCAGTTAGGGGAGGAGCTATATAGCAGCTGTGCTGGGTGAATCCTCTTGCACTTCCTGTTGGGGAGGAGTTAATATCCCATACGTAATGGATGATCCGTGGACTGGATACACTACAAGAGAAATAAATTTATCAGGTAAGCATAAATTATGTTTTTTAATAAGTTCAACACACTCTCACTGAGTTGGCGATCGCTAATGTTTATAATAAGATCTTCGGTCATCTTGGGGGAATAGGAGGTTTTCCTGTTGTAGCCCCCCTCCCCCATCTCAGATGTAGCCTCCACTTTTTCTCTGGACTGGGCGAGTAGTAATCCTAAAATTCTGTTGCTCAGAGATACCTCACTATTTTGCGGGTTGTCTGAGTCAGAATCTGAGCTGCTATCCACTGTTTGCAGTGTTCTTGTCAGGGTTTTTTCCCTGCTTTGTTTGCCGTGTGCTGCTGGCAGACATTTTACTCACACCTCTTGATGAGTCTGGTGCAGAGTGTGTGATGCTGCTCATTTCCTGCACGCCCTCTTATGGTCAGACTGGTGTACATCATCCGTGTGAGACAGGTTGCAGTCTCAGAATTGTGATGTCATCACTTATTATTTAAAGGGCCTCTGTTCAGTATGCTTTGCCCTTGCGTTGTCTCAGACCTGTTTGTGAGTTTAAGTTCCTGTGTATTACCTGGCTGTCTGACGTCCCTCCTGGTTCCTGATCCCTGGCTTGTTCCTGACTCTGCTGTTCTCCTTGTTCCTGATTCCGGCTCGTCTGATTAATCGCTTTGGCTCCTGCCTCGGCTCGTCTGACTACCAGCTCTGGTTTTGACTCCTGGCTTGTTATTTGACTTGTGGACTTTTTATTATTTTTTTGTTATTAATAAAGGTGTGATTATTTTTGTACTCCTCGTCTCAGTCTGATTCCTGGCACCCTGACATTACACAAGTGATATGAATCCTGATGAATTGATGATGCTAATAATCCACCTTTATCTGCCATCATTTCCAGGATGGATGAACAGCCCTGCAAACCCTGCTGACTCGCAGTGCACATTTGGACCAAAGTGTCCCGCAAGTTGTGGCTGCTCCTGTTTCCGCTGCTGCAACTAGTCCTACCAGGAGCATGTCTGGTTCTGCACCTCTACCTCAGCGATATGTAGGCGATCCTATTCAGTGCAGAGGGTTTTTGAACCAGGTGGGCATTTACTTTGAGATGTTACCTCAGGCGTTTCCCTCTGACAGAGCTAAGGTGGGATTTCTCATCTCGTTACTCTCTGACACAGCTCTTGCCTGGGCTAATCCCTTGTGGGAGACTAATAAACCTGTGATTTCAAGTTACCCTGAATTTGTGGCCTCTTTTCGAATGGTATTTGATGTTCCGGCTCACTCCTCCTCTGCTGATAAACGACTCATGTCCATTCAACAAGGTACAAGATCTGTTGCTCAGTATGCTATTGAGTTCCGTACGCTTGCCGCAGAGGTAGGTTGGAACAATGAAGCCCTTGTTGCCGTCTTCTTTCATGGGCTCTCTGATGCGATTAAAGATGAAGTTACTGCCAGAGAATTACCAGAGGATCTCAAGGCATTGGTGTCTTTTTTTTATCCTAATTGACATCAGACTCAGAGAGAGGCCCTCTATCAAGGAGCACTTGCGGAAGCCTCCTGTTCCATTTTCTCCTACTTGTTTGTTCCCACCCATGCCTCCCTCTCCTCCCATGCCTCCTGGCCCCGAGTCACCAGTTACTGCTGAGCCAATGCAGTTGGGATTCACGCGTCTCTCCGCGGTGGAGAGGGCCTTTAGGAGGAAGGAGGGGCTCTCGTTAGGATCAAGGAGGGCCACAAATGGAAAACAGCATTTAAAACCAGGAGCGGGCATTATGAATATCTTGTAATGCCCTTTGGCCTATGTAATGCTCCTGCTGTTTTCCAGGAACTTATTAATGATTTCTACGAGATATGTTGTCCTCATACACTCACCCACACTTGAGGCTCATCGTTCTGATGTTACATGGGTTCTTCAGAGACTACGTGAGTGTCAGGGTTTTTTCCCTGTTTTGTTTGCCAGGTGCTGCTGGCAGCCATTTTACTCACCTCTCTTGCTGACTATGGTCCATTGTGGGGGATGCTGCTCATTTCCTGCACTTCCTTTTATGGCCAGACTGGTGTGCATCATCTGTGTTTGACAGGATGCAGTCTCAGAATTGTGATGTCATCACTTATTATTTAAAGGGTCTCCGTTCAGTATGCTTTGCCTTTGCGTTGTCTCAGACCTGTTTGTGAGAGTTCCTGTGTATTCAAATAGTGGTATGGGAGACAGCACCTGTATATTTCTTGTCCTGTGGCACGGAGCAGGACTAGCCAAGTCCCAATATAGTATTCAAATAAGTGAATTTCCAGCCTCCAGGATACAATTAAAAGACCTTTATTTCCTTTTCACAGGGTCCATAAAGAAATTCAACAACGTTTCAAACCACACACTGGTTGTTAGTCATGTCTAATTACCTATGTACAGGTGTGCCTTTTATACCTGACAAAAAGCAGTCAGTCTATACAATATTGCCATCTTGTGGTCTTTTGCTAAAATTACATGTGTTCAATATAACAAAATAAGGGGTTTTATTTCCTTTCTATCCTTTTTTGTATTTATCATATATATACAATAAAATAATCCTTTAAATTATAAAATAACAAACCTATACATACCACTAAAATCAAAATCTAAACACAACAGATATAGCTAATCAAATTGAACCTTTACAGACATCTTTTTTATTATAGAAACAGTGACCAATCAAAATCTTTATTGAGACCATTGGGTTCTAAAGTGTTTAACTTATTTATCCAAAACATTTCTTTCCTTTTTAATATATGTTCTCTGTCAGCTCCTCTCCTTGGTTTATCTATCTGGTCTATTACCTGAAAACGTAAGTGGCTTATATTATGTCCCATGGAGAGGAAGTGACAGGAAACTGGGGCATCCCTGTTATTCATCCTAATATTTGATTTGTGTTCTGTAATTCTTGTCCTAACTTCCCTACTTGTTTCTCTAATATAAATCCTGGCACACGGACATTTGATTATATATATGGCATATGTACTTCTACATGTTAAATATTTTTTGATTGGGTATTTTGTTCCATTTGTTGGATGAAATTTTTTTCCCTTTAATTATAGAACTGCAATGGCTGCAATGCAGACATGGGTAACAACCAACATTATCAGATCCTATTTTAGTCTGCTGTGTCTTTTTTGCACTCCCTATATCAGCTCACACCAAAAGATCTCTTAGGTTTTTATTTTTCTTATAGGCTATCATTGGAATATTTTTAAATTCTTCAACCCAGGGGTTGCAATCCTTCAATATATGCCAATATTTATTTATGATGCGTGATATTTTAGGACCTAAAGTGTTGTATTAAGTTACAAATATCATTCTATCTTCTTTCTTACTATTGTTCTTTTTAACATCTTGATTATTCATCTTAACAAGCTCTAATTGCTCTCTAATCAATTTGTCTGGATAACCCCTCTTTTTAAATTGTTCTGCCATTTCATTTAATCTTAAATTGCACTTCTCTTTGTCTGTGACAATTCTTTTGACTCTTAAAAATTGGCTTTTAGGTATTGCTCTCAAAGTGTTATCTGGATGAAAACTTTCAAATTACAATATTTTATTTTTGTCAGTGGGCTTGGTATATAAGTCAGTTTTTAAAAAACCTTTTTCTACATAAACAAAAGTATCCAGAAATTCAACCCCTGTTTCATCCATTTTAAGAGTGAATTTTAGCCCTGTAACAGAAGAGTTAAAATGTTCTACAAATGTCAATAGGCTACCAACGTCGCCCAACCATATGCCAAATATGTTGTCTATAAATCTCCACCAGGCAGCGCCATGCTGTAAAAATAATTTATGTGGATATACAAATCTTTCCTCAATATGAGACATATATATGTTGGCATAGGTTGGGGCGACGTTGGAGCCCATTGCAGTTCACTTGTCTCCAATATGTCCCTCAATTTGTTCAAAAAATCATTAGTGTCTTTTATATATGAAGATGTGTTAGGCAAGTATGGTTGAAGTATTTTGTATAAAAATATAGATATTTTGGAAAACACAGAATTAACCCCTGCCACTATGGGGCGGCCTGGTGGGTGGTATTCATCTTTATGAATTTTAGATGTTATATATAGTACTGGTCTTACTGGGTTTGCTTCAGTTAGAGATTCTTTGAATTTAGCTGTAATAATTCCTATTTTAACTGCTTGATCTGTTAGGTGTTCAATCTCTTTACCTATCTGAATAGTTGGATCTCCCATTAAAGGTTTATACACTTGTACATCATCAAGTTGTCTCTCTATCTCTTTAACATAATCAGACTTATTTAGCAAAACCACAGCCCCACCTTTGTCCTCCTCCTTTATATTTATGATCTCTTTATTTTTCTTTATTTTAGTAATTATATCTTGTTCCTTTTTGTTAGCTTGTACCAGTTTCATCTTTGTCTTTCTTCTTAATAGATTATCTACTTCCTTCTGAACCAATTTTGCAAAAGTTGCAACACTATGTTGTGTAGGTGGTGTACTGTAGGTGGTGTACATTTGCTTTTATCCTTTATTCCATATTTTTTTGGATCACTAAACTTGATTTTACTATTAGTGTTATCTATTTTTACTGTATTGGTTGATGCTACCATATTGGTCAATGTGGAAAAATAAACTTTTAATTTCCTAAAAAAAACCTCTCTAAATCTTGTATAATAAAATCATCATGTGCATTTGGTAAACAAAATGATAAACCCTTATTCAAAATTGTGTATTCAGTTTCTGACAAAACATAATCCGAAATGTTAAGTACTAAATTATTATCAGTGCTCTTAAAATTAGAATGTAATTCAGTGCCATTAGTAAAGTGCAAATAATTTTCATCATCTCTTAAAGTGCTCGTGCTCATATCATTTTTCCCATCTATACAAGATTTCAAAATATTCATAGTGCAGGTGTTTGTATCAACATTGTAGCATTTTTTAGCATTTGTTATCACATTCATATGCATTAGAGAGTTCCCAGTTCTATTCACCATACTGTTAGTTTCTGTATGTCCATCATTGTTATGGTTTTTGCAAACACTATTGTCCTTACACAACATAGAATCAAAAACATTTACATTACCATTGTCAGCGTCTATTATGTGCCTTGCCAATTCATTTCCTGCTGCACAGGGTACTTTGTTCCCATCGTCAAGCCGGTTGTTCAATCTCTTATCTGTTATAATGTTCTCCTTAAACCTTGCTGTAACGGATGTGTCTCCTCCGGTGTCATTCAATACCGGTAATACCCCCGCTGATATCCTCACGTCCGACGGGCCCTTTGTCGCTCCGGTTGTGACGTTGCATACTGTGTCGCCTCTTCCTATGCTTCCGCCCGGCGCAGTGTGGTCTACGTCTGAATCCTCGGTTAAAAAACTGGCAGACGATTCTGAACCACTACCGCTGATGTCATCCTGGGCTGGGCGCTTTCTGGCTCCTCTCCTCCGATCTTTATCTTCAACTTTGGAGGGTCCTTGGTTGCTGTTTCTCTGGCGCCACCTATATACATTGCCTGATGAGTAGTCCTGCTCATCCCATATGAACTTAGATCTCTTGCGGCTTTCCAGCTGTTTACGATAATCTTGTACTGATTTCTCCACCTCTGTGATTAATTTATTGTATTCATCTAATGGTATATTGTGGATCAGTTGTTCTTTCTGTTTGCTTATGGTATCTTTATATTTGTTGATCTCCATTTGTGCATACTCAACTGTCCAAGTTATCAAATCGTATGAGCACTTGTTTAAAATGTTTTCAAATTTTTCACAATAATCTTTCCGATCTGAGAATAATGTTGGGCATGTAGACATCCTTAAGCCTCTGGGGATGCATTGAACTTTATGATATTCAGTAAGTGTTTTTTTCAAAGTTCCTACTAGTAGCTTCCCCTGCTGTAATCTTTAGAAAGTCTCTGTTGCCTGAAACTGTAGCATAAATCTGTTGTGCTGATTCCTCATCATAAGCAAAAGTTTTAGGAACCACTTCAATATTACCTTCAGCCATTTTTGGCTTGTTATTTCTTTGCTGCAATGGTGATGCAAGTACTCCCCAGGCTCCAAATGCTTTCAAACAGTGGTATGGGAGACAGCACCTGTATATTTCTTGTCCTGTGGCACGGAGCAGGACTAGCCAAGTCCCAATATAGTATTCAAATGAGTGGATTTCCAGCCTCCAGGATACAATTAAAAGACCTTTATTTCCTTTTCACAGGGTCCATAAAGAAATTCAACAACATTTCAAACCACACACTGGTTGTTAGTCATGTCTAATTACCTATGTACAGGTGTGCCTTTTATACCTGACAAAAAGCAGTCAGTCTATACAATATTGCCATCTTGTGCTCTTTTGCTAAAATGACATGTGTTCAATATAACAAAAAAGGGGGTTTATTTCCTTTCTATCCTTTTTTTGTATTTATTTATTTATTTATTTATTTATTTATAAAATATTTTACCAGGAAGGATACATTGAGATTTCTCTCATTTTCAAGTATGTCCTGGGTCCACAAAACATTGCATTGATACAATAGGGTACAATAAAATTCAAAAACAATAATAATACAAAATAGATGCAAAAATTTTACATAGAACATGTAAGAAATATATAATCAACCATGACAGGTGCATTCTGTTTTGAGATATGTAGAGAGGGATCTCTTAAAGGATATTAGGCTTGGGGAAGGTTTGAAAGTGTGAGGGAGGTTGTTCCATAGTTGTGGTGCTCAGTAGGAAAAGGAGGATCGAGCTGCTTTCTTTTTGTATTGAGGCAAGCTAAATAATGTGCTGTTATTGGATCGGAGGTTATAGGAGGTGGGAATAGCCGGGGAGAGCGTTCTGCTCAGGTAGGGTGGGAGCTTCCCAGAAAGGCTCTTAAACTCAAGGCAGGAAAGATGGAGGGTGCGTCTGGATTCCAGCGTCAGCCAGTTTAGTTCTTTTAGCATGTCACAATGGTGGGTCCTGTAGTTGCATTGTAGCACAAAGCGGCAGAACGAGTTATATAACGTATTTAGTTTATTAAGGTGAGTTTGCGGAGCAGGTGCATATACTATGTCCCCATAATCCAAGATAGGCATCAGTATTTGCTGTACAAACTTTTCCTTTACTGTAGGGCCGAGGCAAGATTTGTTTCTGTACAGGGCACCTAATTTTGGATAAAGTTTAGATGCAAGTTTTTCTATGTGGAGGCCAAAAGATAGATTAGGGTCTAAGAACATACCCAAGTATTTGAAAGAGTGAACTGCGGTAAGTGTGCAATTGGATTTTGTTTTGATGCGTAGATGGGAATTTTGTAATTTGTGTAATTTAGGCCCAGTTCCAAAGATCATTGTGACAGTTTTGTCAGTGTTTAGGAAGAGTTTGTTTTTTGAGATCCACTTTTCTACCTCTGTGAACTGGTCTTGGAGCACTGCTTCAAGCTGCGGCAGATCAGATTTGTTTGCATAGATTACCGTGTCGTCTGCGTACATGTGTACAGTTGAGGATTTACAGACATAAGGCAAATCATTTATAAATAATGTGAATAGCAGGGGGCCGATAATGGAACCTTGGGGAACACCACACGTGACTGGGAGAGGGAGGGAGTCACTGTTAGAAACAGAGACATATTGGGATCGATCCAATACATATGATCTAAACCAGGTTAACGGACGATCAGCAATACCAGAGTTTTTTAGTTTGAGCAGTAGTATGTCGTGGTTCACTGTGTCAAAAGCCTTATCAAAATCAAGGAAAATAGCTCCAGTTAGGTCTCCTTGTTCCATGCCAGTTTGGATGTTGTTGCAAACTTTTAGGAGGGCAGTTGTAGTGGAGTGATTCGGTCGAAAACCTGATTGATCAGGGGTCAGATAGTTAGAAAGTTGGTAATACTCGCATAATTGCGTATGGACGCATTTTTCTAAGATTTTTGACAATACTGGGAGCAATGATATAGGGCGATAGTTAGAAACCAAGGTTAACTCCCCACTTTTATGAATAGGCACTACTCTTGCAGTTTTCCAGAGTTTAGGTATGTATCCAGACACCAAAGATTTGTTAATTAGGGTTGTGACAGGCTTAGCAATAGCCGGCGCACTGAGCTTCAACAGCATTGCTGGGATTTGATCAGGTCCAGACTGGTTTTTCATTTTTAGAATATTAAGGTGTTTCTTAACGACATTGATGGGTACAGGTCTAAAATTGAACTTCTCTATATTGGGTCTTTGCTGTTTTAGTGGGGCCTGATCCACATTTGTAGCTTCAGGATGCGTGCCATTTATTAATTTGTCAATCAGGGTGGTGGAGCATCCGACAAAATAATTGTTAAAGGCATTTGCTACTTCTAAGGGGAGTTGCAGGTTTTGGTTATCCACATTGACAGTGGAGGGTTGGGAGTGGATTGGTGGATTTTCTAAGTTATTTATGAGTTTCCAAAACTTTCTAGGGTTAGGTATGTTATTGTTCAGATTTTCACAGAAATATTGGGCCTTAGCCAATTTTGTTTGTTTAGTGCATATATTTCGCCATTGTCTATATACACAGTGATCATTCATAGAGCCAGTATGCTTGAACTTTGACCACAATGAATCCCAAAATTGGTACATTTGAATGAGTTCAGCTGTGATCCAATTCAAGTGTGCTCCTTTTACTCTCACTCCCTATATCAGCTTGCATAAATCAAATATTAGGATGAATAACAGGGATGCCCCAGTTTCCTGTCACTTCCTCTCCATGGGACATAATATAAGCCAATTACGTTTTCAGGTAATAGACCAGATAGATAAACCAAGGAGAGGAGCTGACAGAGAACATATATTAAAAAGGAAAGAAATGTTTTGGATAAATAAGTTAAACACTTTAGAACCCAATGGTCTCAATAAAGATTTTGATTGGTCACTGTTTCTATAATAAAAAAGATGTCTGTAAAGGTTCAATTTGATTAGCTATATCTGTTGTGTTTAGATTTTGATTTTAGTGGTATGTATAGGTTTGTTATTTTATAATTTTAAAGGATTATGTTAATGTATACATGTGATAAATACAAAAAAGGATAGAAAGGAAATAAAACCCTTTTTTTGTTATATTGAACACATGTAATTTTAGCAAAAGACCACAAG
The DNA here is from genome assembly GCF_027579735.1 of Bombina bombina. NCBI lineage: Eukaryota > Metazoa > Chordata > Amphibia > Anura > Bombinatoridae > Bombina > Bombina bombina. The sequence goes on from NC_069504.1 coordinate 1,044,706,308, forward strand.
ATGGCAATATTGTATAGACTGACTGCTTTTTGTCAGGTATAAAAGGCACACCTGTACATAGGTAATTAGACATGACTAACAACCAGTGTGTAGTTTGAAACGTTGTTGAATTTCTTTATGGACCCTGTGAAAAGGAAATAAAGGTCTTTTAATTGTATCCTGGATTATTTGAGTTCCTGTGTATTACCTGGCTGTCTGACGTCCTTCCTGGTTCCTGATCTCTGGCTTGTTCCTGACTTTGCTGTTTTCCTTGTTCCTGATTCCGGCTTGTCTGACTATTCGCTTTGGCTCCTGACTTGGCTCATCTGACTACCAGCTCTGGTTTTGACTCCTGGCTTGTTATTTTACTTGTGGACTTTTTATTATTTTTTGCTATTAATAAAGGTGTGATTATTTTTACACTTCTTGTCTCAGTCTGATTCCTGGCACCCTGAAATTACGCAAAGGCCATGAATCCTGATGGTGCTAATAATCCACCTTTAGATAGGAGAGTGTATAGGGGCGTTGTTTCCAGCTTAAGGGATCGTACGTAGCTATGTGACCTTGTATTTTCCTGATATAGTGATATGGTATATATATTATAGTGTTTTAAAAGTGAAATTTAAAGTGACAATATTTTATTAATTTAAGTTTATTCAGAAATTATATAAACTTAAGGTAATTAAATTAGTCCTAAAGTCTCTCTACACAATGTGTACTTAGTGTATTGTGGTAGGGAACTATGTGAATTGAAAGTGAAATATTTTAACATAAAAACCGTGTTTTTGTGCTGTTATGTCAGAGTGTATATTACCCCTATATTAATGGGTGTAAGTGTAAAAATGACAGTATATAAAGTCAAGATGCACCATCCAGAATAAATTCCAATTTATTAAAATATTTATAATATAATAAAGTACTGGTTAAAATTTAAAACTCCTATATAAGACTGTTTACAAGTTCCTCTAAAATAAACTATGGGACGTCTCCCAAATACATAAAACAATATATATTAAACCTTGAAATCAGTATGTATATTTCGTGACAATTACTGAGTTAAAACGTTATTGACAGTAAAATAACAATGAAGCTAGCTTAAAAACCTTTTAAATAGTTACTATGTCTGAGCTGACCTTTGATCTTTACTTAACAAAAATTTCAACACTCATCGACCTTTCAATTGTGGGTTAAGATATAATAAAAGCTCACAACCTTATCTCTACTTTACAATTATATGCAGCTCTGGTTTTGTACAGTCCGTATTAAACAGGACTGTACAAAACCAGAACTGCATATATTTTAAGGAAATGATTTGCAAGACCAACAATTGTAAAGTAGAGATAAGGTTGTGAGCTTTTATTATATATTAACCCATAATTGAAAGGTCGATGAGTGTTGAAATTTTTGTTAAAGGGACAGTATACACCAATTTTCATATAACTGCATGTAATAGACACTACTATAAAAAATAAGATGCACAGATACTGATATAAAAATCCAGTACAAAATGGTTTAAAAACTTACTTAGAAGCTGTCAGTTTGGCTCTGTTGAAAAGGTAGCTGGAAAGCCCACTGCAAGTGGGAAAGAGCAGACCCTCCCCCTTCTTTTGCATATGAAAAGACCCTTTACACAAACAGGAGCAACCTGGAGAAGGTAGCTGACGGTATTCTCATAAAACATTGGGGCTTGGTTAGGAGTCTGAAAATCAGAGCAATGTTATTTAAAAATAAGCAAAACTATACATTTATTTAAAAAAAAAACTTTTATGGGCTATATAAATGGATCATCTACAAAACATTTATGCAAAGAAAAAATGAGTGTATAATGTCCCTTTAAGTAAAGATCAAAGGTCAGCTCAGACATAGTAACTATTTAAAAGGTTTTTAAGCTAGCTTCATTGTTATTTTACTGTCAATAACGTTTTAACTCAGTAATTGTCACGAAATATACATACTGATTTCAAGGTTTAATATATATTGTTTTATGTATTTGGGAGACGTCCCATAGTTTATTTTAGAGGAACTTGTAAACAGTCTTATATAGGAGTTTTAAATTTTAACCAGTACTTTATTATATTATAAATATTTTAATAAATTGGAATTTATTCTGGATGGTGCATCTTGACTTTATATACTGTCATTTTTACACTTACACCCATTAATATAGGGGTAATATACACTCTGACATAACAGCACAAAAACACGGTTTTTATGTTAAAATATTTCACTTTCAATTCACATAGTTCCCTACCACAATACACTAAGTACACATTGTGTAGAGAGACTTTAGGACTAATTTAATCACCTTAAGTTTATATAATTTCTGAATAAACTTAAATTAATAAAATATTGTCACTTTAAATTTCACTTTTAAAACACTATAATATATATACCATATCACTATATCAGGAAAATACAAGGTCACATAGCTACGTACGATCCCTTAAGCTGGAAACAACGCCCCTATACACTCTCCTATCTAGACAATCTTACTTATAAGACCGAAGGATCTTATATTAATAGGGTGTTTGGGATCTTTTATAGTTCCAGCGCTCTACTCATTCACACCAATTTAATAATCCACCTTTACCTGCCATCATTTCCAGGATGGATGAACACTTGGATCAATTTGCACTAGCCCTGCAAACCCTGCTGACTCGCACTGCACATTTGGACCAAAGTGTCCTGCAAGTTATGGCTGCTCCTGTTTACGCTGCTGCACCTAGTCCTACCAGGAACATGTCTGGTTCTGCACCTCTACCTCAGCGATATGGAGGCGATCCTATTCAGTGCAGAGGGTCTTTGAACCAGGTGGGCATTTACTTTGAGATGTTACCTCAGGCGTTTCCCTCTGACAGAGCTAAGGTGGGATTTCTCATCTCGTTACTCTCTGACACAGCTCTTGCTAGGCTAATCCCTTGTGGGAGACTAATAAACCTGTGATTTCAAATTACCCTGAATTTGTGGCCTCCTTTCGAAGGGTATTTGATGTTCTGGCTCGCTCCTCCTCTGCTGCTAAACGACTCATGTCCATTCAGCAAGGTACAAGATCTGTTACTCAGTATGCTATTGAGTTCCATACGCTTGCCGCAGAGGTTGGTTGGAACAATGAAGCCCTTGTTGCCACCTTCTTTCATGGGCTCTCTGATGCGATTAAAGACGAAGTTGCTGCCAGAGATTTACCAGAGGATTTTGACGCATTGGTGTCTTTTTTTTATCCTAATTGACATCAGACTCAGAGAGAGGCCCTCTTTCAAGGAGCACTTGCGGAAGCCTCCTGTTCCGTTGTCTCCTACGTGTTCGTTCCCACCCATGTCTCCCTCTCCTCCCATGCCTCCTGGTCCTGAGTCACCAGGTACTGCTGAGCCGATGCAGTTGGGATTCACGCGTCTCTCCACGGCGGAGAGGGCCTTTAGGAGGAGGGAGGGGCTCTGCCTCTATTGTGGGTTACAGGGCCCCCTTTTGAAGTCTTGTCCTACATGGCCAGGAAATGCTCTCACCTAAGTTCCTGTCGGGGGTAGACCTTGGGTGGTTTATCCTCATCCCCGGAACCGCTTAAGGAGAAACCTTTGGTCACGGTGGTCCTTTCCTGGGTGGACTCCTCCATAGTCACCCAGGCTCTTGTTGATTCCGGTGCTGCGGGCTATTTCATTGACAGTGCTTTTGTATCAAAGCACTTCATTCCTGTTTTGCTTTGGTCCGTTCCGCTTGCCATAGAGGCCATTGATGGCAGGCCCCTTCAGCCCGCACTCGTTAATCACGAAACTGCTCTGTTGTCCATGGCTGTTGGGGCTCTCCATTTTGAAACCCTCCAGTTCCAGGTGATAAACTCTCTGCATTTTCCGGTTGTTCTGGGTTATCCCTGGCTCCAAAAGCACAATCCCAGTCTCGAGTGGCACAGCTCCGAAATTTTGTCGTGGTCCCCGCAATGTATTTCCACTTGTACGTTGCCTCCTTACCGGTCTTACGATTGTGCCATAGACCTGCAACCCAGAGCCATTCCTCCTCGGGCGGGTTTACCCTCTGTCTGTTGCAGAGAATTGTGCTATGCAGGAGTATGTTGCCGATGCTCTGTCGCAGGGGATCATCCGCAAATCCTGCTCTCCTGCAGGGGCTGGCTTCTTCTTTGTGAAGAAAAAGGGTGGCAAGTTAAGACCATGCATCGATTATAGGGGTCTTAATCGTCTTGCCATTAAGAATGCTTACCCTATTCCGCTCATTACGGAACTCTTTGACCACCTCAAGGGAGCTACGGTCTTTACTAAACTTGATTTGAGAGGAGCATACAATCTCATTAGGATCAAGGAGGGCCACGAATGGAAAACAGCGTTTAACACCAGGAGCGGGCATTATGAGTATCTTGTAACGCCCTTTAACCTATGTAATGCTCCTGCTGTTTTCCAGGAATTTATTAATGATGTCCTACGAGATATGTTGCAACAGTGTGTTGTGGTGTACTCAGACGACATCCTCATACACTCACCCACACTTGAGGCTCATCGTTCTGATGTTACACGGGTTCTTCAGAGACTACGTGAGAACTGCCTGTTTTATAAACTCGAGAAATGTGAGTTCCATCAGACTCAAGTAACCATCCTAGGTCATGTTATCTCCGTTGCAGGGTTCTCCATGGACCCTGACAAGTTATCTGCAGTTCTGCAGTGGCCTCGCCCAGTTGGTCTTCGGTCTATTCAACGTTTTTTGGGGTTTGCCAATTACTATAGAAAGTTTATTAAAAACTTTTCTTCCTTGGTCAAACCTATCACAGACATGACCCGTAAAGATAATGATCCACTCCATTGGTCACCTACTGCCATTAAGGCCTTTGATAGTCTTAAGACTGCCTTTGCTGCCGCTCCAGTTCTGGCTCATCCTAACCCTGTTCTGCCTTTCGTTCTTGAGGTCGATGCGTCTGAGACTGGAGTAGGTGCCCTCTTGTCTCAACGTCCTACGCCTGATGGTTCCTTGCATCCATGTGGTTTCTTCTCTAAGAAATTGTCTCCAGCGGAGTGCAATTATGAAATTGGCGACAGGGAATTACTGGCCATAATTTTGGCACTCAAGGAATGGAGGCATCTTCTCGAGGGTACTAGCGTGCCAGTGCTCATTCTTACTGACCACAAGAATTTAACTTATCTATCAGAAGCAAAATGTTCGTCGCCCCAACAGGCCAGATGGGCGCTATTTTTGTCTTGGTTTAATTATGTGGTCTCCTACCTGCCTGGTAGTAAGAATGTTAGGGCTGATGCCCTCTCTCAACAATTTTCGCCTCTGTCCAAGGAGGAGTCTGTACCTACTCCTGTTATACCTCCTGACCATATTTTAGCTACCATACGTACTAATTTTACTTCTCCCTTGGGGGAGGAGATCCTGGCTGCACAAACCAATGCACCTCCTGAGAAACCTAGTGGTAAGTGTTTTGTTCCTAAGAATCTTCTAACTAAACTTTTGCACACTTACCACTATCCTAAAGCCACAGGTCACCCAGCCAAGAACCAAATGATTTGGTCTGTCACTCGACAATTCTGGTGGCCAGGTCTTCGCTCTGATGTTGCTGCGTATGTTGCCTCCTGCTCAGTTTGTGCACAGAATAAGACTCCTCGACGTCTTCCTGTGGATCTTCTTCAACCTATTGCTAATGGTGAGCATCCTTGGACACATCTTTCCACGGACTTCATTGTCGAGCTCCCTGTTTCCAATGGCAATACTGTTATCCTTATGGTGGTTGACATAAAATGTCACATTGCATTCCCTTGATGAAGTTGCCTACCGCTCAGGAGCTTGCTTCAATTTTTGCCCGGGAGGTCTTCCGTTTACATGGGTTACCCAAGGAGATAGTGTCGGACCGAGGTAGCCAGTTTGTCTCCAGATTTTGGCATTCCTTTTGTGCTCAAATGGGGATCCAGCTTTCCTTCTCCTCGGCATATCACCCTCAATCCAATGGGGCTGCGGAGCGGTCTAATCGAGCTCTGGAACAGTTCCTCCGTTGCTATGTCTCAGATCACCACATTAATTGGTCTGAACTGTTACCTTGGGCAGAGTTTGCTCGTAATAGTGCTATTAATGCTTCCTCCAAGTTATCCCCGCTCATGGCGAATTATGGGTTTCAACCATCCTTGTTTCCAAATTCATTCATGTCTCAGGGTATTCCGGCTTTGGAGGAGCATCTCCAGCAACTCCGTTCCACGTGGGGGCAGATTCAGGATTGCCTTCATCAGTCTATGCAGCGCCAAATGTTCCAGGCTGATCGTAGGCGTCTGCCCGCGCCTTCCTACCAGGTTGGTGAGAGAGTTTGGCTGTCCTCCCGCAACTTGACTGTCTCCGCGTTATTTTGGTCCTTTTCGAATACTCCGACGGGTCAATCCTGTGGCCTACGCTCTTGACCTTCCTCCTGCAATGCACATCTCCAATGTTTTTCATGTCTCCCTCTTGAAACCATTGGTTTGTAATCGGTTTACCACTGTGTTGCCTCGTCCCCGTCCTATCTTTGTTGATAACCATGAGGAGTATGAGGTCAGCAGCATTATTGACTCTCGTATGTCCAGGGGCCATGTACAGTATTTGGTTTACTGGCGGGGCTACGGTCCGGAGGAGCATTCTTGGGTTCCCTCCTCTGATGCTCATGCTCCCTCCATGCCTTCCATGCCCATTTCCCCAATAAGCCTTTTGTCCTTCCGCGGGGAGGGGTCGTTGAGGGGAGGGTACTGTCAGGGTTTTTTCCCTGTTTTTTTTGCCATGTGCTGCTGGCAGCCATTTTACTCACCTCTCTTGCTGACTATGGTACATTATGGGGGATGCTGCTCATTTCTTGCACTTCCTTTTATGGCCAAACTGGTGTGCATCATCTGTGTGAGACAGGATGCAGTCTCAGATTTGTGATGTCATCACTTATTATTTAAAGGGCCTCTGTTCAGTATGCTTTGCCTTTGCGTGGTCTCAGACCTGTTTGTGAGACTTCCTGTGTTTTACCTGGCTGTCTGACGTCCCTCCTGGTTCCTGATCCCTGGCTTGTTCCTGACTCTGTTGTTCTCCTTGTTCCTGATTTGGCTCGTCTGATTACTCACTTTGGCTCCTGCCTAGACTCGTCTGACTACCAGCTCTGGCTTTGACTCCTGGCTTGTTATTTGACTTGAGGACTTTTTATTATTTTTTGTTATTAATAAAGGTGTAATTATTTTTGCACTTCTCGTCTTAGTCTGATTCCTGGCACCCTGACAGTTCTTCTTGTGTATTGTCATTGTCTTTGTGGCCTTCTTGGTGTGAACCCCCTTCTCTCTTCTACACCTGTGAGCCAGCCATACACACTCTTTTCTTCAGCTTCACTTTAAGTAAGTTTGGGTGTCCTCATCTGTAGTCTCCATTACATATGTACTCCAAATCAGTGCATTGTAATAGTGTACCCCAAGGTGATGTTCTTCACAGGAATGCTGTGTATATTATAGATATTAAACAGTAAAATGAGAAGAGGAACAAAAAAGTAAATTTAATACATTTTATATATTGTATATTATAGATAGTTGGTGCTCCAACAATATAAATACATTTCCACAGAAGGGCACTCACACTTTAAATGTTTAAATACCAGGTTGCCAGCAAAAATGTCCACAGTAAAAAACTTATGATGGACAGAACTAGGAATGAGGAAGTGAGGTCATCTTCATATAGGTAAAAAGGGTGTGGTTTATTTCTATCCATGCCCTCTTCTGGGAGGGGATATCTTACCTGGTATTAGTTAGGTACAGGGCCGCCATCGGGGGGTGAATAGGGTGATTCCTGTCAGGGGCCGAGTTTGGGTGTCCTCATCTGTAGTCTCCATTACAGATGTACTCCAAGTCAGTGCATTGCAATAGTGTACCCCAAGGTGATGTTCTTCACAGGAATGCGGTGTATATTATAGATAGTTGGTGCTCCAACAATATAAATACATTTCCACAGAAGGACACTCACACTTTAAATGTTTAAATACCAGGTTGCCAGCAAAAATGTCCACAGTAAAAAACTTATGATGGACAGAACTAGGAATGAGCAAGTGAGGTCATCTTCATATAGGTAAAAGAGGTGTGGTTTATTTCTATCCATGCCCTCTTCTGGGAGGGGATATCTTACCTGGTATTAGTTAGGTACAAGGCCACCATCAGGGGGTGAATAGGGCGACTCCTGTCAGGGGCCGAGTTGGCCAGGGGGCCATGAAGCAAGCACAACTATTATTTAAAATATATATCTATATTTTTTTTACATTTTGGCAGCCACCAGAGAGCGTTACAGCAGAGTGCTATTGAGCATGGGAAATGTCATTTCAAGGGGTCCATAAAAACAATTTTGTTTTAGCAATGCTGTAGAAATTCTATATTTCAAACCATGCAGAAATGTTTCCTACTCAATACACAAATGGTAGGTGCCCTTTTGGTAGATAGGATTTTTTTTATTTATTTATATATACAGTATATATATATATATATATATATTTTTTTTTTTTTTTATTATTATTATTACATTCCAGTTTACTGCCCCTTTATGCAAGGACTTTCCAGATGCCAGGAGCCATTTATCTAAGATTTTTACATCTGCATAAAATGTTATACTCTCAGGCTAAGATTGCTCAGTGTTTGAAAGCAGCTCGATCCTCCTTTTCCTACAGAGCACCACAATTATGGAATGACCTCCCGCACACTTTCAAACCTTCCCCAAGCCTAATATCCTTTAAGAGATCCCTCTCTACATTTCTCAAAACAGAATGCACCTGTCATGGTTGATTATATATTTCCTAACTGTTCTATGTTAAATGTTTGCATATATTGAGACCTATTTATCAAATGTCTGTTGGACCTGGTCCGACAGACATCACTGAATGCGGAGAGCAATACGCTATCCGTATTTAGCATTGCACCAGCAGCTCACAATAGCTGCTGGTGCAACGCCACCCCCTGCAGACTCCCGGCCAATGGGCCGCCAGCAGGAAGGTGTCAATCAACCCGATCGTACTCGATCTGGTTGAATTGTGGTGATCTCTGTCCACCTGCTCAGAGCAGGCGGACAGGGTTATGGAGCTGCGGTCTTTAGACCGCTGCTTCATAACTGCTGTTTCTGGTGAGTCTGAAGACTCACTAGAAACACGGGCCCACAAGCCCCATTCGGAGCTTGATAAATAGGCCCCATTGTGTATTATTATTGTTTTTGTATTTTATTGTACCCTATTGTATCAATGCAATGTTTTGTGGACCCAAGACATACTTGAAAATGAGAGAAATCTCAATGTATCCTTCCTGGTAAAATATTTTATAAATAAATAAATGATAGCTTAACACTGTTTAGTTTATACTACAGCGGACTTAATTTTGAAATACATACAAACAAGCCTAAATCCTGCATTTAACCAGATTTAATGGTATGAGACCTAGTGCCACAAGCTTATGGTTCCAAAAGTACAGCATTTTCAAAATCCATAAGTACAGCTGACAGATGGAAACATTTGTACACCAGATTTGAAGTGGTGCTCTTGGTTGGGGGAAATGGGGAGGGGACATCCAAACATATGTCAACCTTTCAAAAGTACTTTTCTTCATCTACCCATTCTGACGGATCAATAATGTACCATTTTGAATTCACAAAAGTAATTTTGTTTGCACATTTACAAATATAATTATTTAAAAAGTTATCACACATTGTTGATTTAGGGGATGGCAATGTGCAGAAATGTTACCTCCTTTGAGTGTTTCTGTAAGTGTCTGTGTTTATGTCTTTGTACTTTTGTTGGTGTCTCTATGAATGTGTATGTATTTTTTTATGTGGATCTCTCTCTGAGGGTTTGTGTGTCTGTCTTTGTGCTTTTTATGTGGATGTCTATGTGAGGGTGTGTATGTATGTATGTATTGGTGTGTTTTCTGTGGGTGTCTCTCTTTGTGTGTGTATGTCTTTGTGTGTTTTCTGTGGGTGTCTCTCTGTGTGTGTGTGTGTGTGTGTGTGTATGTCTTTGTGTGTTTTCTGTGGGTGTCTCTCTGTGTGTGTGTATGTCTTTGTGTTTTCTGAGTGTGTCTCTGTGGGTGTTTTCCTTGGGTGTATGTGCAAGTTTGAGTTTGTGTGTGTGTGTGTCCATTGTCTGTTTCTTTTTAGGACATTTCGACCTTACTACTGATTATTCACATCTTTCTACAGACTTTGAGACTAATGAGACCTTTCTGGAAGTCAACAATCCACCACTTAACCTTTAAATTATTGTTTAAGCAGTTCAGGGCCCTTCCTTTCAGCCACTGCATGCTGTTGTTATCATATAGTTGGCATCTTCCTTGGCAAAAAGATCATCATAATTCCATATTTTGTCTTGTAAATCTCCTTCGTTGACAAAACTGGTCTACCCCATTACTTGTCAGGTAAATGTAAACAAGTGCTGAGTGTCTGTGTATGAGTGTGTCTGTGTTTGTGTGTTACTACCTTTACAACATTTACAAGTTTGACTACACTTAAGAATAAAGTGCATATATACGTTTTAGTCACTTGGTCAAAAAGTGCACATGTCGGGGAGGGGGGGGGGGCTGATCAGTGGTTAAGTAATGGGCCCCAAAATTTCTAGTGGCAGCCCTGGGTAGGTAGGGACAAACTAGAAATTAAAGGGACAGTAAACTACAAGATATTTCTGTTGTGTTGTTATACATATGAGCCAAGTCTAAATACAAAGTAACATCCTTTTTACTGCAATTGTTTTTCAAGAGCCAAACTCCATCCACCATATGCTGTATTTGGGAAAATAATCTGGGCTTTAGTCTTCAGACAACAAGGCTAGCCACAGTCATAATATTAGCAGAAAACAACATTGATTTGCAGTTGGTTTCAGTTAAAGTTAATTAGGGAAAGATATGTAGCAGGGTTAGTCAGCAGGTTGCATTACAAGTTCTAAAAATTAGATAATTCTCCATTTTCAGAACTCAATAAATAATGAAAGTATATTGCACAGTTGCATATCTGAAGGTGTTTACTGTCCTTTTAAAAATCATTAAATACAGTAGAATTGCATAATCAACACATGCATAATAAAAACAACAATACAAAAGCTCTGAATTTCAAATGAATAATAAATATTTTTCTGACAAATTTCAGTCGTAACTTTTCTGTCCCCCTGCATCATGTGACAGCCATCAGCCAATCACAACATGCAAATACCTATACACTGTGAACTCTTGCACATGCTCAGTAGGAGCTGGTGTCTTGGAAAGTGTGCAGATAAAATGATTATTCACATTTTGATAATGGAAGTGCATTGGAAACTTGTGTGTGTTGTCTCTGAATCATTAAAGTTTAATTTTGTCATTAATGTATTTTTAAGTGCACTCATCTCTCCTTGCAAATTCCTAATTTTGCATCTGACTCACTATGAGAGCCGTGGCCGGACTTTTAGCCGACGGACTTATGGCCAACGGACATTTGGCCGACACACAAGTGGCTGTCAGATAACAGTCCAGCCACAAGATAGATAGATTGATAGATAGATTAGATAGATACATTCAATAGATAGATAGATTTGATAGATATATAGATAAATAGATAGATAGATCATTTCCCAGACAGAGAATTACAAGATGTGCGGGCTGGGACCCATGGCTAGGTTCCCAGAGGCCGTTGCGGCGTCCCAGGCTCTGATAAGAACAGAGCACTCTGGAGCGTATCTGCCCTTGGCCAAACTCAAAACATGCTTCGGCATTCTGTCAGTCGACAAAATGTCCATCGGATAGAATGCTGTCGGCCAGATGTCCGTCTGCATTTTGTCAGAGCACCATTAGAGCAACCTCAAGAGTTTTCTGCATCACTTAACTACAGCTTTCATCATCCAGTAACTGATTGGAAGGCTAGGGATGCCCTTCCACTACCTCATTACTAATTTGTTTTTCCCTCATCTAAAATATTACCAAATGATATATATATACAGTATGTATGTATTTAAAAGCTTTCCAATACTAATCGTTTCATAGATTTCTATGTTACTCCTCCCCAAAATTAGCAAAGCATCTAAAATTACCGATCACTTTATGTTTTTGTAATGGATATATATGTTGTTATTCTTCTTTTGGGAACCATGGTTTTTGTCTTTGTGGAAATCACACCTTAGAAAAGAATTGAGATAAAATGACGTTACTGTAACTGTTCTCATTGCTGTATAAATGTAAGGATTATAGGAACAGTAGCATCAAACAGTTCAATGTGAGCAGAGGATGTAAAAGTTAAAAAATCATATACATTTTAGTTTACTATACGGTAGATATACATTAATATCCCTACACTACAGTGTGAGCGATTATACACAGCTGTATATAAATCTAAGCAATAGAGGGGTCTTGTGGAAATAGGGATGTGCAGTTGGGGGTTTTTGTTAAAGAGTCTACTGCAAACATTTTTTTTGTTTAAAAACATAGATAATCCCTTTATTACCAATTCCCCAGTTTTGCATAAACAACACTGATATATTAATATACGTGTTACCTCTGTGATTACCTTGTATCTAAGTCTCTGCAGACTGCCCCTTATCTCAGTTCTTTTGACAGACTTGCATTTTAGCCAATCAGTGCTGGCTCATAATAACTTCACGGGAGTGAGCATAATCTATGTGGCACACATGAACTAACGCTGTCTAGCTGTAAAAACTGTCAAAATGCACTGAAATAAGAGGTAGCCTCCAAGGGCTTAGAAATTAGCAATTGAGCCTACCTAGGTTCAGCTTTCAACAAAGAATACCAAAAGAACAAAGCAAATTTGATGATAAAAGTAAATTGGAAAGTAGTTTAAAATTGCCTACCCTATCTGAATCATGAAATAGTAATTTTAACTAATGAATGCCAAATATGGCCACCTCCAGCCAGTTCTTTTCGGAGATTTTTCTTCATGTGAAAGGGCAACATACTAAGATATGGATTTGCACAGATCTTACTGTTTTGCACTTTCACAAGGGAGAAATCTGGCTCTTAAAATAGCCGAATGCTGTTGGCGGTCGCCATATTCAGCATTTGAATGCACATCCCTATATGGAAGTTAGGGCCATTGTTTCTACCATATTGTTAGGGAATTATTTTGTACTTTTATATTTTCTTTGCTTCTAATGTCCCTTTCTCTTTTTCCTTTTCCATATTCCCTTCCTTTCTTCCCTCATCCTTTCCCTTTTTTCTCCCCTTCCTTCCCTCTATAATGGTTACCCCTAGATTTCTTGTTTTTCTCCTCCTTTATTTAGTAGTTAAAGGGACACTGAACCCACATTTTTTGTTTTGTGATTCAGATAGAGTATGCAATTTTAAGCAACTTCTATTTCACTTCTATTATCAATTTTTCTTTATTCTCTTGCTATCTTTATTTGAAAAATAAGGCATCTAAGCTAAGGAGCCAGACAATTTTTGGTTAAGGAGCCTGGCCAGCACTTGTTTATTGGTGGGTGAATTTATCCACCAATCAGCAAGAACAACCCAGGTTGTTCACCAAAAAGGGTCTGGCATCTAAACTTACATTCTCGCTTTTCAAATAAAGACACCAAGAGAATGAAGAACATTTGATAATAAGAGTAAATTAGAAAGTTGCTTAAAACTGGCGCTCTATCTGAATCACAAAAGAAAAAATTTGGGTTCAGTGTCCCTTTAATATGAAAAATGTAAGAACTGAGCCCAGTTTACTTATGAATGAAACTGCTGGGCACATTTCTTCAAAGCCCTTTTCCTATTTTAACTGTATACAGATGCAACCTGGTGAAGCTCTGTATTAACATGCGTGTATGTTTTGCCCTGCAATATGGCTTTTTACTTTAATTCAAGGTCCTAATCACATCACAAATCTAATAATATGATGCCATAATTGAGAAATTAAAGGGAAAGTAAACACAGTGAGATTTTAACATAAAATGTTTAGTTAAAGGGACACTGAACACAAAATTGCCTTTTGTCATTCAGATAGAGCATGCAATATTAATAAACTTTCTCATTTACTCCTATAATCAAATTGTATTCATTCTCTTAGTACCTTTATTTGAAATGCAAGAATGTAAGTTTAGATGCCGGCCCATTTTTGGTGAACAACTTGTGTTGTTCTTGCTGATTGGTGGATACATTCACCCACCAATAAACAAGTGCTTTCCATGGTTCTGAACCCAAAAATAGCTTAGCTGCCTTATTTTTCAAAGAAAGAAAGCAAGAGAACGAGGACAAATTGATAAAAGGAGTAAATTCGAAAGTTGCTTAAAATTGCATGCTCTATCTGAATCACGAAAGAACAAATTTGGGTTCAGTGTCCCTTTAAGCATAGTAAAATAACTTTGCAATATTATTTCATTATTTATTTTGCCTTTTTTATGTAATTTAGCTCCAAAAATTGTGACTTTTCTAAATCTTAGACCAACAAAAGCACACTGCAGACATGGTAAGGCTAACCGTGCTACATATCTTTGTTAAATGACCATGGCTAGCTTTATTGTCGGCAGACTCAAGTCCATAGTGGCTCCTCCAAAAATTGTAAAAGAAATGTAGCCACAATATGTTAATTTCTTTTGAAAATGATTAGACTTGGCTGATATGTTATTTTTCAGCAAGTAAATGGAAACGTCTTGTAATTGCAAGGTATTTACTTTCTCTTTAAACGCCCCTGGTTTTTTCTGCCTTGTCCCACGCTCCCTAGTGAAGCCCAAAAGCAAAATCAGTAACCTAGGTTTTCACAATGCTGAAAATTGCTTAAACCATCTATTTGATTTGCAGCTTTTTCTGGTACAGAATTTGTTTTTTGGCAAGAACTGTCTGCTACATACTATCAATCTGCACTAACATACACTATATACATTTAGTCAAGTGAATAGAAATGGTTATATATGTACACAAGTTGTGAGTGTACACACAAACAAGATAATTTACATGAGTGGTAGTGGATATAACCATACACATCTCTATATATACATAACTGCATATAATAAGTACAAGGAACCCTATTAGAGGGTATGTTATATAAAATATTAGTGGTGTACACACCCTCTTTCTCCCTATACTAAAACCTCTATCCTTTAACCATTCTGAATTCAAAGGGATATAAAACACTGTCTGTTTCATTGTTGTAATACAAAAACACTAAGCAGTGGGTTATATGATTTTACTTTTTATTTATTTTTAAAACTTAATTTGTGCAATGTTTATAACTTCCTGTCACTGCCCTGCAAGAGGGCTGGTATCTGAGGGTGCCCACACATCTGGCGAGTTGCAAAGAAAATTTTAAACTAGAGCTGTATATGTATATATGCCAGTCTCTACCCTCTATGCAAAACAGAGCAGAGACCAAAATAACTGCATAGAGACATACAAAATAGTAACAAACAATTACACAATTGCAGACACTTATGGGAATTTTAATAAACAATATCTATAGAACTACAACAAGGTTAAGTGTCAATGAACTACACACAGCAACAGACACTGATACATAGTGTGACGGTTCCGCAGTCACACACATGGACAATGTGTAACTGGTTAAATGTTGCTGGACATTGTGTGACACAGCACCATCTATTGGTAGAAGGTTCATCACCAACATGTGTACTGGGGAAAAGGACTGTTTTGCATATATTTTGCATAGGATTGAAAACATATGATTGTGAGTTTCATTGCTGCGCCTCCCTGAATCCCCTTCCTTTTGTTAGAGCTATATTTTATTATTATGTTGTTGTCTTTATGTTTATGTTGTATGTGTAATGGGTCAAATAATGTTTTGTTAACATCTGGTCCTGAGTGAAATAAAGCATTGGTATTAGTTCCCTTTGAAAAGGTTGGTCTTGCCTGGTTCTTGCAGGGATTCAAGAAGCAGAGGTTCAGGCCCTGCTTTCTGGTAATATAGACTTTGGACCTGTAATTATAAAGAGCTGGCTTGTGAGCCCCAAGGATCTTTTCAAAGACAGTGTAGGCAAAGGAGTAATTAACTGCCTAGATGAAGCGGGCAGAAGGATTGATACCTGCCTGGAAGAAGGAGCAGGGCAGAGGGATCAATACCTACCTAAAAGAAGTAGCAGGGCAGACAGAGGGACCAATACCTGCCTGGAAGAAGGAGCAGGGCAGATAGAGGGACCAATACCTGCCTGAAAGAAGGAGCAGGGCAGACAGAGGGACCAATACCTGCCTGGAAGAAGGAGCAGGGCAGACATAGGGATCAATACCTACCTAGAAAAAGGAGCAGGGCAGACAGAGGGACCAATACCTGCCTTGAAGAAGGAGCAGGGCAGACAGAGGGACCAATACCTGCCTGAAAGAAGGAGCAGGGCAGACAGAGGGACCAATACCTGCCTGAAAGAAGGAGCAGGGCAGACAGCGGGACCAATACCTGCCTGGAAGAAGGAGCAGGGCAGACATAGGGATCAATACCTACCTAGAAAAAGGAGCAGGGCAGACAGAGGGACCAATACCTGCCTTGAAGAAGGAGCAGGGCAGACCGAGGGTTCAATACCTTCCTAGAAGAAAGATCAGGACAGTGGGACTGATACCTGCCTGAAAGAAGGAGAAAGGCAGAGGGGTTGATACCTGCCTTGGAGCCCACTGAGACCAGCCCAGCTGGGGGAGATATAGAAATTGGCTTGACCCCGGTCTCAGCAACGATAGCTCTGGCGGCAGACCTACAATTCAGGTGCTGTCCCAAGGTTTTGACAGAGGATGGGAGACCCTGCCACATTCCCCCGGTCTTGGGGAACAAAGTACAGAGCTCCACTACACATGGATACGCTGACACATTTCATTACACTGTATTTTCAAATCTGGGATTGTTCCCACACTATTATATTAATAGTATATTTATTTCTGCCACCCATTTTTAAATTTTTTACAGTTTTATTGTGTTTTTCTTCATTCATATTAACATTTTTACAACATTACAATATTTATACTAGTAAATTATACACATATTTAAATCCTGAAATTCTATGTCTTTATATATATATAATACCTTTGTTTTCATTACTTGTTTCATTACAGAGAATCGCTAACTTACAGGGAGAAAAACAAGGAGAGAGCTAAGAAACAAATATAAAAATGAAAAAAAGATCTCACAGGGATGAGAAAATAAAGAGTCATAAAGGAAGACACTGGAAATGGAAGAGTGGGACACAGAAGTCATTGAAGATTAAGATTTAAACAATTGTTTCCATTTGATGAGCTCCTGATGGAAAAGTATACATTTAATAAATGTAGTACATAACAGTCACGTTAGCAGAGCATTACACCCAACTGGTTTTCATTTGAGATATTTGTATATTATTCTGGATGAATTTAGTATTGCCCCATTGTTCTTCTCATCATTCTTTCAACGCCGCCAATTTGGAAGCCATTCTTGTTTGCTAGAAATAGACGCAACATAATATACAATGAGTAAAACAAAAATGGCAAGATGGTGAAAATGTTATTATTGCATCGGAACTAAGATATTAATAAACGGACTTTTCTATAAAAAAAATAATTAAAAATAAAATAATATTGAGGCATTTGAAAAAGTTGATAGACTAAATAAGAGTAGAGATTACATATGTGGCATCGCTCGCAAAAGCCGGCGATGCCAGTCTTGCTATCACATATACGGCGCAGCATATAAATGCGGTGCGTATATTTCACCTGTCGCCTGCTAATTTTACTCCCATAAACTAACATAGAACCGTGTTGCAAATCGGTATCACATATTCAGTGCAAGGACTTACGTGGCGAAAATGGAGAAAGTTTACTCCATTTTCACCTCGTCACACATAGGCAGGCACAGGCACTCCTAAACTACCCATTTCCCCTAAAGGGGCATTTGTATGGGCATTGCCCTAAAAAGGGCATTCCAATCTTTTTGAGTGCCCAAAATCCTTATTCTAAACCCCCCCCCCCCAAAAAAAAAAAATCCTGTTTAACTTAGGGCAATGCCCTACAAAAAGTCCTTTTAAGGGCTATTGGTAGTTTAGTATTAGATTAGGGGGTGTTTTTATTTGGGGGGGGGGCTTTTTTATTTTCATAAGGATTAGGTTTAATTTTTTTATTTTTGATAATTTGGTTTATTATTTTCTGTAATGTTAGACTTTTTTATTTTTTGTAATTTTAGATTATTTTAATTTAAAGGGACACTGAACCCAATTTTTTTCTTTTGTGATTCATATAGAGCATGCAATTTTAAGCAACTTTCTAATTTACTCCTATTATCAATTTTCTTTGTTCTCTTGCTACCTTTATTTAAAAAAGAAGGCATCTAAGCTAAGGAGCTAGCCAATTTTTGGTTCAGTACCATGGACAGCACTTGTTTATTGGTGCTGTTCAATCAGCAAGGACAATTCAGGTTGTTCACCAACAATGGGCCGGCATTTAAACTTACATTCTTGCTTTTCAAATAAAGATACCAAGATAATGAAGAAAAATTGATAATAGGAGTAAATTAGAAAGGTGCTTAAAATTGCATGCTCTATGTGAATAACGAAAGAAAAAATTTGGGTTCAGTGTACCTTTAATCTTAGTGGGGGATTTTAAGTACTTTTATTTAAATTGTAATTTTAGTATTTTATTATTTTATGTAATTTGGGGTTAATTTAGGGGGTGTTAGGTTAGGGGGCTTAGTAATTAAATTAGGTTTATTGCGATGTGGGGGTTTGGCGGTTTAGGGGTTAACAGATTAATTGGATTTATTGCGATTTGGGGGTTGGCAGTTTAGGGGTTAATAGAATAATTAGGTTTATTGCGATGTGGGGGTTTGGCGGATTAGGGGTTAATACTTTTATTAGGTAGATTGCGGTGTGGGTGAATGGTGGATTAGGGGTTAATAGTTTAATTAGGCATATCGCGTTGTGGGGGTTGTCGTTTTTTTTTGGTTAATACATTTATTATTAGTTCCGTTATGGCGGTGATGGCAGATATAGGGGTTTTAACGTGTCGGCTTTATTTTTGGGAGGCGGGTAAGACTTTTACGGGTAATTTTTTTTAATTTTCTTAGGCATCAGCAGTTTCTAAAGTGCCGTAAGTCACTGGTGACTCCAGAAATTTGTATTTAGGCACATTTCTGGACATCGCTAGTTTATCCGACTTACAGCAGTATATGAACTGCCGGCGTGGTTTATTGGATTCCCCGATGTGCGAGGTAAAATTAGGGGCGGCGCAGGTTTCAGCAGTTACGCTGAAGCCTGTGCCGCATATGTAATCTCGCCCATAAAATGATACATTTGCTGGTATTTAAAAAAAACAAAACTAAAGATGCAGCCATTTCACCAGTATTATCCTAAGACTATTTAGATTGTAATAATGTTACTAACTGCCATATTAATGATGAGTTGTTTCAGATGCTACTGCAGTATTTTAATTAGATAAGTAATATCTATTGGGCACCTACCTTGGGGTTGCTAGCTGTTATTTAAATAGCTGTAGTTATTTGTTTCTGCATCTCTAGTGATAGTAGTGTGCAACAGACATGCTACTACTGAGTTTAGTCAACGCTTGATTGAGATCCAGTTTAAAGGGATATGAAAGCCAAAAATGTTCTTACATGATTCAGATACAGCGACTTTCTCATTTACTTCAATTATCAATTGTTCTTCATTTTCTTGGTATCTTTTGTTGAAAAGCAGGGTTGTAAAGCTTAGGAGCTGGCCCGCTTCAGGAGCACTATATGGCAGCAGTTTTGCAAGAATGTTATCATTTGCAAGAGCACTAGAGGGCAGCACTATTTACTGTCATATAGTGCTCCAGATGCCTACTTAGGTATCTCTTCAACATCATGGGAACAAAGCAACTTTGATAATAGAAGTAAATTGGAAACTTTTTTTTAAATAGTGTGCTCTGTCAGAATCACAAAAGAACATTTTTGGGCTTCATATCCCTTTAACAGAACTGGCTTCATTTTCTTACATCATGGATCTATATATTTTAACCCGTAAGTGTTACGTTGAGAATATTAAGTGATCTTACCATAAGCAATTCCACTGTATCCCCACCTGTAAGAGGAAGATAAAATAGTTATATCTCCCAATGCAAATAAATCAATTCACCAGGTACCATAAGAGTAAAATATTAATTTGTGTAAAAAGAATGTACAATTAAAAAGTAATAATGACAAATGTCTGAGATCTTAAGAAGTAAACACATACACAAAGCAAAAAAGGCAAAGGGGTCATTACCAGTCCCAGCATCCGTTGGGGTTAGTCAGGTTGGACTTGGCTTGAGGATACAGGATGATAAAGTTATTCAGATCAGCAACCTGGTTGTAGCCAGCATATCTGGCAAATGTGTCACCAACTTTTTCCCTGTATAGAAACAGAAATATAATTTATATTGACTTTTAATACAAGAAAATGGGGGGGGGGGGGGGGTTCTGTATAATATATTAAACATGGATATACAATGCAATGTTTGGAGACCGTTGTTGTAATGCTTGTGTATAAGGGGACACGGAGGTATTAAGGGTACATATAGCAAGTATTTGGTAGAGAGAAAATATATATTAAAAAAAAGTTTGGTATGGCGTGTCCAGGCAGAGATGATGTCGCACTATCAGTAGCTCCTGATCAAACATCACTAATCTGCAGGATTTAATTAGACTGAACATTTCTCTTAAAACAGTTACATGTAAGATATCAACGTCTGATGGTGGATTAGCCGGATGTTCCATTTGCTAAGTATATATGCGATCTTTGAGCCCTGAACCGGACCGCTGAGGCCTTGGGCAGTGTTCTACTTGAGGAGCCCCCCCCCGGATAACCGGGGTTTCACAGTCTCGTAAGGACTGCTATACCCTCCTATCTCTATTACTATGGAGGAGCTCCACATAATTGGAAGTTTTTGAACACCGTATGAATAGCAGGTTTGATGACCTGATGGGTTTTCAAACCAATTTGTCTACAGCTCAAATATGAGATAGTTTTAGGCTTTCTTTGTCAGATGTAAAATATGAAAACAAATGTTTTATTGTAGTTAATCAACTGAGCCAAGAGTGACCATCCTTGTAACTACCATTAGAAATAAGCTTAATGATTCGGTAGGTCCATAAGTGACCCGTGCAGTAGTTACCCCAATGCTGTTATTCATTAGGGGAGATAAAGAGGTTTCACTCATGTCTATACAACTTTGTTATTGGCACTTAAATCATTTATTGTTGCTGCAGATGTGCTGCTTTAAAGGGACATAATACTCATATGCTAAATCACTTGAAACTGATGCAGTATAACTGTAAAAAGCTGACAGGAAAATATCACCTGAGCATCTCTATGTAAAAAAGGAAGATATTTTACCTCACAATCTCCTCAGCTCAGCAGAGTAAGTTCTGTGTAAAAAGTTATACTCACCTGCTCCCAGCTGCAGGTAAAAAAATTAAAAAAATGAAGAAATGAACAGCAGCCAATCAGCATCAGCAGTGCTGAGGTCATGAACTCTTACTGTGATCTCATGAGATTTTACTTAACTCTCATGAGATTTCATAGTAAGCTTCCTTTACCTGATTGGTGAAATAATATGAGAGTGCACGAAGCTCATCCTTTCAGTTGTCCCGGGACAGACACACTAATATGCTGCTTAGAAATCCTTTACAATGGGAGGTGGCTACTGAGGAACTTTTGAGGTAAAATATCTTTCTGTTTTACATAGAGATGTTCAGGTGATATTTTCTAATCAGCTTTTTACAGCTATGCTGCATCACTTTCAAATGTTTAAACATTTGGGTATTATGGCCCTTTAAGCAAATAGTTTATAAGTTGCTACTCTCATATTGTTATTTTCTATCACCTAGATTAAGAGTTTTGCGCTAAACAGGGTGTGAAACAAACTACAAAAAAATTGCGTTATTGCACTCTCCATAGCGCTGCCATTACAAGTTACTGTAAAGCCTCCTCATGCTGGCGTTATAGTGTGTTAAGCTCCATACCACACAAAAGCCAATGGCTGAGTTTACGTGCTCGTGCACGCTTTCCCCCATAGATATCAATTGAGGGAGAGATTGTTAGAAAAAAACTAACACCTGCGATCGCGGAATGAAGATCGCTGTAATGCAACCCCATTGATGTCTATGGGGAAAAGAAAGTTACATTTAAACCTAACACCCTAACATAAACCCCTATTCTAAACACCTTAGTCTGCCACCCCCGACATCAACGCCACTAATAAAAGTTATTAACCCCTAATCCGCCCCTCCCCAACATCACAGACACTAATAAAAGTAATTAACCCCAAATCTGTGGCTCCCCGACATCGCCGTCACTAATAAAAGTTATTAACCCCAAATCCGCGGATCCCCAACATAGCCGACACTAATAAAAATTATTAACCCCTATACCGCCACTCAACATCACCTTAACTAATAAAAATTATTAACCCCTATTCCGCCGCTCCCCGAACCTAAATAAACCTATTAACCCCTAAACTGCCGGCCCCCCACATCGCCAACACTATAATAAAGTATTAACCCCTAAACCTCCAGCCCAACCCCAATTCCACCGCTCCCCGACATAGCCGACACTAATAAAAATTATTAACCTCTATTAACCTCTATACCGCCGCTCAATGACATCGAAAAAACTAATAAAAATTATTAACCCTATTCCCCCGCTCCCCGACATCGCCAACTCTTAAATAAACCTATTAACCCCTAAACCGCCGGCCCCCACATTGCCAACAGTATAATAAAGTATTAACCCCTAAACTTTCAGCCCCCCACATCGTAACTACTAAACTAAAACTATTAATCCCCAAACCGCGCCCCCCCCCACATTGCAAAACACTAAATTAAACTATTAACCCCTAAACCTAACACCTCCCTAACATTAAAAGTTACAATATAACTTCCTTTAAAAAAATAAAAACTTACCTGTGAAATATAAATTACCCTAACATAACTATTCTAATAAAAAAGCTACAAATTAAAAAATCTAAATTACAATTTTAAAAAACCTAACACTACAAAAAAAATCTAAAATTACAAAAAATAATAAACACTAAATTACGAAAAATTAAAAAACTCTAAGTTTACAAAAATAATAAATTAAATTATCAAAAATAAAAACAATCTAATAGCCCTATGAAAATAAAAAAGCCCCCCAAAATAAAAACACCCCCTAACTTACAATAAACTACCAATAGCCCTTAAAGGGGCCTTTTGTAGAGCATTGCCCTAAGTTAAACAGCTCATTTACCTTAAAAAATTACCAAGTCCCCCTAAAAGTAAATCCCCCCCTCCACTTAACCAACCCCCCAAAATAAAAAACTTAACTCTAAAAAATCCTAAAATACCCATTGCCCCTAAAGGTGCATTTGTATGGGGATTGCCCTTAAAAGGGCATTCAGCTCTTTTACTATTGCCCAAAGCCCTAATCTAAAAAAAAAACTAACACTATAAAATCTACTCACGGTTCCTGAAGTCCGGACATCCATCTTCATCCAGGAGGCGAGATGCGGAAGGGTGGTTTAGGGGTTAATAGATTTATATAGTGTTGGCGATGTCGGGAGCAGCGGATTAGGGGTTAATAGGTAGTTTATGGGTGTTAGTATACTTTGCAACAGTTTAGTTATGAGTTTTGTGAAACATTTATCCATAACTACTACTCTCAGGTGGCGGTATGGATCGTGCCGGTATAGGCTGTAAAGCAAGCATTTTAGCCAGACTGCACAACCAGTAATACGGCGCTATGGAAAACCCTACACTTAAACGTTATTTTTTTGAGTGCGGAATGGATGTTGCGTTACAGGCTAAAATGCTTGTGGTATAGCTATACCACCGTGACTCGTAATATGCGTTCCTAGACATTCCTGCGTAATGATCAATTTTTCAGCGTTAATAGCCGTACCGCAAAACTAGAAATCTAGCCGAATGTTAGTAATTGTTTGTTATCATCCTGGCAAGAGAAAAAGCCCACACATTTAGTATTGGGTCTTCTATCTCCCCAGATCATGCATTGTTATTCACTCCACAAGCATTTAACTGTGTACCTTATTATTTTAGCCGGAAAATAACAAGTTCAAACAGTAAAAGGTATTATTGTGGGATTTAATGTTCGGTAAATAAATACCAGGGTAAGGAAATATATTTTGTGGCAAAGAGGAGATATGGGTGAAGGTTCATGTAAAATTTGTATATAATTATTTATATTATTTATGTAATGATAATAATCAGTGAAGGCTAATAATCAGGGAGGTTAATAGGCAGGTTAATATCCAGTATTATAATGAAATACAGGTTGAATCATAGAGAATAACAGAGAATGATAGAGAATTATACTGTAAAAAAAATAAATCAAGATTGCAGACAGAAGTTATCAAGTAGAGAATCTGTTCACTTGCTATCTCCACTTCTATGCAGCATCACATATTAGCATTAAACATTGCACAAGAGTTCTCTTGTGCAATGCCGACCCATGCCCTTGATCAACCAATTGCACAAGAGCAGGACCCGTCAATCACCCCAAACAAGTGTGATTCGCAGTAATTTATTTCCCTACCTCTGACGTTTCTGCTTTTTAAATTTGTGTTTGTGAGCATGCACCACAAAGCCTCAAAAGCTGAGATTCCAGCTTGATACATTTTCCCTATATAGCAGTATGGGAAACTCAGCCAAACAGATATGTCAGTCATGGGAAATTTAGTTAGAGATAATTATTTCAATTGATAAGAATAGTGTTGGGTTCTCAAAACCTTCAATCCCTTGATATGCTCAATACTTTTGTGATCAATAAAAAAAACTATCAAAAAAGCACCACTTCTTTTCTTTACATTTAAAGGGACATTATACACTCATTTTTAATTTGCATAAATGTTTTGTAGATAATCTATTTATACATCCCATAAAGTTTTTTTGTTTTTTTATATATATTGCTTATTTTAAATAACATTGCTCTGATTTTCAGACTCCTAACCAAGCCCCAAAGTTCTATGCGAATACCGTCAGCTACCTACTCCAGCTTGCTCCTGTTTGTGTAAAGGGTCTTTTCATATGCAAAAGAAGGAGGAGGGAGGGGGGGGGGTCTTATTTCCCACTTGCAGTGGGCTTTTCAGCTACCTTTTAAACAGAGCTAAACTGAGAGCTTCTAAGTACGTTTTAAAACAGTTTTATATCAGTATCTGTGCATATTATTCTATATAGTAATGTCTATTAGATGCAGTTATATGAAAATTGGTGTATACTGTCCCTTTAAACATTCAAATGCTATAGTCAAATTAAAAAAAATAGTATTAAATAGTCAAAAACAACTTTTATTTCATCCATTAGTTCATTGTTTTTTTTTGTTTAGCTGAATTTTGATAACATTATTTGTTCATTAACAGAAACTCATTAACCCATTATTTCCTATGGGGAACATCTTTTTTTCAAAGGGGTCAGGGTTATCAAATCCAAAAGTGAAGCTTGCATACTTATTGGCTGACACAGCAATCAATCAGCTGACAAGGGGCATTGCTGGAATGGAATTGAATAGTGTAAAACAGTAAATTTGAAGAGTAATGTAAATTATTTTTCATTTATTAGTTATAGGGGTCGCACATATTGCGTTTTCAAACAAATTCAAATAATACTGCAAAATTTGTTTTTGCTCTCGTCCAAATCCAAATGCACATCTAGGGGCCGAATTATCAAGCTCCGAATGGAGCTCCATAACTTGTCCGCCTGCTCTGAGGCGGCGGGCAGAAATCAACCAGATCGAATACGATTGGGTTGATTGACACCCTCTGCTAGAGGTTGATTGGCCGCGAATCTGCAGGGGGCGGTATTGCACAACCAGTTATGGTGAACTCCTTGTGCAATGATAAATGCTGACAGCGTATGCTGTCGGCATTTATCGATGTGAAGCAGACATGATATGCTACATCGTATCATGTCCGCTCGCACTTTGATAAATATGCCCCCTAGTATTTAATATCAAAGCTCTGTATCAAGGAATTGTGGTATGGGCCCCTTTCTAAATAAAACTATATCTACAAAAATAGCCTGTTAATAGTTGTCATAAAATGTAAATTGAGACTGAAGATGAACAAAAACTATAGATATTATTAAAGGGACAGTCAAGTCAAAATTAAACTTTCGTGATTCAGAAAGGAGATGCAATTTTAAGCAACTTTCCAATTAATGTTATTATCAAATTTGTTTTGTTCTCTTGGTATTCTTTGATGAAAGTTAAACCTAGGTAGGCTCATATGCTAGTTTTTAAGCTCTTGAAGACCACGTCTTATTTCAGTGTTTTTGACAGTTTTTCCCAGCTAGAAAGTGCTAATTCATGTGTGTCATTTAGATAACACTGTTCTCACTCCCGTATAGTTATTTATGAGTCAGCACTGATTGGCTAAAATACAAATCTGTCAAAAGAACTGAAATAAGGGTGCAGTCTGCAGAAGCTTAGATACAAGGTAATCACAGAGGTAAAACGTGTATTAATATAACCCTGTTGGTTATGCAAAACTGGGGAATGGGTAATAAAGGGATTGTTTATCTTTTAAAACCATAACAAAATTCAAGTAGACTGTCCCTTTAATACAAGTGGATTTGTGATGATCAGGGGAGAATTGCAGTGAGCATAACTATGAAATGGTTTAAATAACTTGGTGTTTTTATTTCTCTACTAGTTTTCATTAACTAAACTACTTAGTAAAATTTGGGTTTTACCTTCCTTGGAGACATCCATGAAAGGCGATGTGCAGTCTGCAGTCTAAAAGCAAATAAAAAATAAATAGATTTTTACAATACTTATGTTACAGCTAATCATAACATTTAAAGACAAACTACTTAAAAATGCAGTCACCTATATAAAACAGCAACATCTAAACATGCTGATTTTTTATTCAATGAAAAAAAGTGACATCCCAATTAAATGAATACAGCAGTATCAATTGTGTACTTGTTACTAATCCTCATTGGTTGCCAGGCACTTCCTAACAATGCGACTGATTGGTAGGTTGTTCCTGTTAATGTTGATTGGTTGAGCAGTAGTAGGAAGCACTTACTTAAAGGGACAGTTCACCCAAAAACTTTCTCCCCTTTAAATTATTCCCAATGATCCTTTTTACCTGCTAGAGTGTATTAAATTGGTTGCAAGTAGCTCCTTTACTCATATTTCAGCATTTGAAATAGCTGATTTAGCTTGTGGTTTCCCAACCTGTACTGAAAGTTTTGATACTGGCGTATACGCTATTGGCAAGTACGCTATTGGCAAGCCTAAGTAAACACAGCCAGCAGAAGAGATTACACCCTCAGTGGGGGGGCATGATAGTTAATTAATAAAATGATAATTTTCCATTGTTCTCTCTATGTATTGAGCTTTGGTGTTCCAGACAAATATAAGATAAGGAAGCAAGTCTGTGTACATAAAAGTGATAACATAATGAGATCTGATATTACCTGAAGCTCAACCCATTGTAATAGGCTGTGGTTTCAAAGCACAAAACCAGCTACTTCAGATACACAAATAAACCCGAAAATGCAATTACTCAAATATTTTATACTCTGCAGTTGGTATAACAAGTCATTTAAAATACATTTATGGAAAAACAATTTTACAGTGTACTGTCCCTTTAAGCCACTGTGTCCATTTAAGAAAACAAAGAAGTATGATAAAAAAAAAAACAGAGTTTCTTTAAGAGATGTTCTATATTCTAGATCCCTGGAAATAAATAATGGAGATTTTCCCAGAACTTACATGCTCCGTTCTGGCAGGCGGTTGGAACATACACGTAGCCAGCAGTGTCCATTCCATATGTAGAGGGGTGAGCCAGGTTGAAGTATTCTGACTGGTCATACAAAATCAGCTGAAAACAAAGCACAAGGCTGAAATCTCTCAGGCTTTAGTATTTGTTGCATTGTTCTAGACCACTATTTCATTCATAAACCATTTTGGTTCTTCAGATTTTGTTACTAAACTTTATTTATAGTCCCCTGCACAATGCAAACTGTACCAAGCCATAAATTATCATAGTAATTAGTCCCCTTATTGCCAACCAAATCTGAAGATACTGAATACAATTGATTATATGTCATAGTAAAATTATTTAAAGGTACAGAATGTGGTTAAAAAAAAAAATGCACTAGTATGCATTTTATTGTTGCACAATTGCTTGCCTATAGCTATGTATTTAACCCCCTGCTAAATGATTAAACACATAGTTAAAGTCAGTTTCAGAGCTGAATTTAAAAGTGTCTTAAGATTGCATGCTCTGTCTGAATCATGCAGATTTGATTTTTTTCATGTCCCTTTCATGAAAAGACTACATTATGGGGCCTATCTATCAAGCTCTGTATGAAAGACCGCTGCTCCATAACCTGTCCGCCTGCTCTGAGGAGGAGGCTGACAGACATCGCTGCAATTCAACCCGATCGGATACGATCGGGCTGATTGACACCCCCTGCTAGTGGCCGATTATCCGCGAATCTGCAGGCTGGTGCAATGCTGAATGCAGAGAGCGTATTGCTCTCCGCATTCAGTGAGGTCTGTTGGACATTATCTGCAATATCGGATCATGTCCAACAGGCCTTTCATAAATAGGCCCCTTTGTATTTATATTTCTTAGAAATTACATGTAAGGTAATACAAAGGATTTACATACAGTCAGATCTTTTTGCTTAATACTGGGTTTGAACATATTAAATCCATTATGCCTGGGAAGTACATAGACAAAGCCCTGCTTTACTTATTCTAGCCTACTATGGCCTAGTCTCCATTACTGTTGTAAACAGTGTAAACTGATGGTAATATAAAACATTTCTATAGACATTAATAAAGATATTTGTTACCACCAGTTTACACAGCAATGGAAGGCTATTTGTAAAGCATTACATTAGAAAAAAGGCCTATCAACCAATAATGTGTTGTAGTCACACTTAGTCGCCAATCACCAGTGGTTTCCTGATAGGAAACTGTAGTCCTTCTGGCTCCTCAGCAAAACTTCACTCATGTGTTTAACCCCTTTGCGTATGTTTAACACATAGGGCTAGATTACAAGTGGTGCGCTCGAGCGTTAACTTCACTAGAAGTTAACTTTTTCCATGAGTCAGATAGCACACATTATAAGTTGAAAGTAAAACGTTTACACGTGAGCAAAACCTGAAGCAAAGAGTCTTCAGATATTATGACCACGTGCAAACTGAAAAAAAAAAACACCTATACATGTGCGCTAACCCGAACTGAACTATTAATATTCTACATTCCAATATTCTTCACATAGAAGAAACTGTTCTATTTCATTTCAAATATATATATATGTGTATATATATATATAAATTATTATTTAAAAAAAATAAAAAAAATAAAAATATATATAGAGAGAGATAAATGCATAAAACAAATTCTATGTGAAGAACATTGGAATGTAACACATATATATATATGAATATAAATAAAAACACACATATATATATATATATATATATGTATACATTTGTATATATGTGTTTATATGTGTACATGTTTGTAAATACATATATACACTTATAAATACATTTATACATCTGTACACAAGTATATATATATATATATATATATATAAATCCCCTTTTTTCTGTTAAACACCTTATAACATATATCTTTGAGCCTTTATAACTTTTTATATATATATTTTTTATCAGATAGTGTTTATATGAGTGTAATTGTACTTTTAAATGTATATATGTTGTGTATAATGCAACTTTTTAAACTCACTACCCTTTGCACAAGTTTTTCAGCCATAGTGACCCGGCGACTGCAAATCGCGATTGCACTCATGTAAATGCATTTACTTTCAACTTTCTGATGCGCAAAAGGCCAAAAAAACATTGATAACGCTTGTGCACAAAAGCTAGCGCACCACTTGTAATCAAGCCCATAATAAACTAGGATCAATAATGCACAAATTATATGATGTGATAACGTTTAAGAACATGTCATTTTTTGTATTAAAATGGAAATAAATTGGACAGTTGATTAAAATTGTATGCTCTATCTGAATTCATGTCCCTTTAGTATGAACTTTAAATATTTATGATTCATTTGAATTTCATGTACTACAATGGAACATACTTTTGTACATAGTACAAGCAGACTAAGAAATCTTTTCATATCATTATGATTACGTCTATAACAAATGCAATTTGTATCATGTCTGTGAATTGTATGAATTAAAGGGATAGATAGTCAAAATTAAACTTTAACGATTTAGATAGATCATGCAATTTTAAGCAAGTTTCTAATTTACTCTTATAATCAATTATTTTTGTTCTCTTGGTATCTTTATTTTAAAAAGCTGGAATGTAAGCTTAAAAGCCGGCCCATTTTTGGTTCAGCACCTGGGTAGCGCTTGCTGATTGGTGTCTAAATGTAGCCATTCAATCAGCAAGAGCTACCCAGGTGCAGAGCCAAAAATAGGCCGGCTCCTAATCATACTTTCCAGCTTTTTTAAATAAAGATACCAAGAGAACGAAGAAAAATTAATAGGAGTAAATTAGAAACTTGCTTAAAATTGCAGGCCTTATCTGAATGATGAAAGTTTATTTTTTACTAGACTATCCCTTTAATAGAAATCTAGCAAAAATATTAAAAGTACCAAAGGTTATGCAATTGTTTCCATAGTACCTGTCCAGTTGGTGATGCAGAACTGCTGGGTTTCTGAAAGAAGACAAGAACAATATTTGTATGTATTCTGTTTACTTATTTATTTAAATGAGTGATGTGGATCAATAGACACTTACCTGAAGCCCTCCATAGATGTGGTTCAGAGCTTCATACGCCCCATTGTAATTGCAGTTGTTAATATAATTGTTATTGGTTGTTCCACAAGCACCTCCATAGTTATCTGTAGGCTGCAAAAAACATTATTCATGTAACGTTATAGATTTCCTAGTAATCGCTGTAGCCCCAGCAATTTTGTATTAAGGATTAAAGGGACACTAAACCCAAATTTATTCTTTCATGATTCAGATAGAGCAGGCAGTTTTAAGCAATTTTCTAATTTACTCCTATTATTAATGTTTCTTCGTTCTCTTGCTATCTTTATTTAAAAAGCAGAAATTAATAGCTTAGGAGCCGGCCCATTTTTGGCTCAGAACCTGGGTTATGCTTGCTTATTGGTTTGCTAAATGTAGCCATCAATCAGCAGCCGCTACCCAGGTGCTGAGCCTAAAATGGTCAGGCTCCTAAACGTAATATTCCTGCTTTTTAAATAAAGATACCAAAAGAACAAAGAAAATTTGATAATAGGAGCAAATTAGAAAGTTGCTTAAAATAGCATGCTCTATCTAAATCATGAAAGAAAAAAAAATGGGTTTATTATCCCTTTAAATGGATACTGATAGAGAAGAAAGGCAGTTTAGTAAAAATATAAGGGAATTTTTTTATAACAAAGTACTATAGAGTTTCTGTAAGCTGTTCATGGTCTATCCCCCTAGGCCAGTGTTTAAGGTTGCGCCCTTTCTTGGAGAAATTACCATGTTGCTAACCAGCATAAATTTGCATATGTAATTATACACCAGAAAAGGCTGCTAGGGCGGATTTTAAGGGAATTAAAATCCAAAAAATGTATTTTGTGATTCAGACAGCGCAAACCAAATTTTAAAATTTGCCAATTTACTTCTATTATCAAATTTGCTTTGTTAACATTGTATTCTTTGTTGAAGGGATACCTAAGTAGGTATGGCAGTAATTAGTGCGGCCATCTAGGGCTCTTGCATATAGATAACCTTCTTGCAAAACGGTTGTCATATAGTGCTCCAGACAATAGCACGCTCCTGAGCTTACTTCCTTGCTATTAAAAAATAAAATATATAAATCTCCAGAGAACAAAGAAAATTTGATAATAGTGGTAAATTAGAACGTTGTTTAAAATTGCTTGCTCTGAATCATGAAAGAAAACGTTTGGGGTTTAGTGTCCTTTTAAATTTGAATCTCTTTTTAATAGATACCAACGTGCACATAAGTTTCAGCATAACAGAGATTTCTTATTATTTGTAGATTTATTATTGATTATCTTCATTGACCTGAACCTTAAAAATACTGGCTAAGTGGCATCCTTACCAGTGTTTCTCATATACAGTCCTCAGGTTTTCTTAAAAGAATGATTAAGTTAAAATGTAAAATTAAATGAAAAAAAACTTTCCAATTTATTTACATGATCAAATTTACTTCATCCTCCAAGCATTCTTTGTTAAAAATCAGGTAGGTAGGCTCAGGAGTGTACTTGTGTTTGGAGCAATACATGGCAGCACTTTTGCAATAAAGCTTTTTTACAGTGTTATACATTTGCAGCAGCCTTTTCACAAACTGCTGCCAAACAGTGTTTAAGACATGTGCACAAATACCTAGGTATGCTCTTCAATAAAGAAAACAGTGAGAACTAAGCAGATTTAATAATAGATGTAAAAGGGGCACTTTTTGAAAATGGTACACTCTGTTTGAATTATTACAGAAACATTTGGGATTCTAAGGTGCCTTATTGGTTCTTGTTATTTCATGATCTTATCACATTTGAAAATACAGGAAACACAAGTTTCAATAAATTTGTCTTTTGTTTTTAATTTGTATTTTTTCATGGGACCAGAGAAGCATAAATGTTTGGGTACATGCCAGAGTAAGAGTTTCATATTTTATTACATTTTTTAAATAAAATAAAAATGACCAAACATTCACTAACACCTATAAAAAGGTATCAACACGTTTGTGCTACTATCAGTTTTAACTTTAGCGGATAAGCTTTATATTCATTATTCATAGTGAGTGCTGGTACAACTAATGCTTTTGTATTAGAAATATATTAAAGTGTATAAACAAACCATTTCTTAAAACTGACCAATGAAATGACTTACCATGCCATGTTCAGCAGCAACAGTATACACAGTTTTAAGTCCTCCAGTTGGGAATCCAGCATAAAATTCTTCCAGTTTCTTGGCCACACCTAGAAGAAAAATCAGTATTGCTGAATGCACTGGTTATAAAATTGTCTTGAACGACGCGCAAATTAAAATCAGGAACATTTCAAAATAAAACATTCAAACATAAATAGCAATGGTCTATGGTGTTGGAAATTCTTAAACAAATTAAATTAATGGGCAATGTCTAGTAACTACTAATCACCCAGAAAATTCAGTTTGCATTGTATAGATTTTTATTTTTTTACCATAAATATATATTTTTGCAGTTTTTTTAGACATAGTAGAGGCAGAGCAGGTCCCCAGCAGTGCTCTGCAGGTCCCATACAATACTTCAACTGTGTGTTTAATAGGGATGTGCATTCACCAGTTTTGTTAACTACCGAATGCAGAAGGATTTCTTTTTGTGAAAGTGCAACACACTAAGATCTGGGTGGCCGCCTTTTTCTTCATTTGGCAGCTAACGAAACTGCTGAATCAATAGCCCTAGAGTTTAACCCGTTTGCGGGGGTTAAACACACAGTAGAAGCTTAAAATGACATGCTCTAACAAATTAGATCATGTCATTTTTTAACCATAATGACCCCTTAACTATAGATGTCCCAGTTACACAAAAGGATAACAACTCTATACAAGGGGGTGCAATTGATACATGATACACAAAACAAGACTTTATTTAAATATTACACTTAGGTTACACCTGTTGGTAAAAGTGGCCAATTTGTGATTCTCAGAAAAAGTCATGTAATAAGTAACTGGGAGCAGAATATAGTAGCTTAATATAAAGAAGTTATTTTACAGACATTTCACTGTATTTTATAACATCTGTATCTACAAAAAATATATTGTAATCTTTATCATGTCTATTTAATGTTTAGAAGATTTTCTTATATAACTTAGATATAGTGTTTCTCCTTAAGCACCAAACAATTTCTTATGTTTTGCTTTCATTCCAATAGATTATTTTTATTTAGGTCAATTTATACAACTGTTTGCACTATTCATGTATGACATTTGGAAATTGATTACAACGCAAATATTTCTTGTTTTTTCATAAGTTAAAAATGTAACATTTTAAAGGGCCATTTTAGTCAGAAAATTACATTCTCTAATCTGTTATAACGTAATTTTAAATCTATCGAACCTGCACTAAGAGTTTAACTTCCGCAAAGGGATTAAACACACACTAAGGGTAACGCTTGGGATTCAAAAAGCACTGTTGGTCATGAGCAGAAAACAGAGCTGATCCAATCAGACTCAGGTGTGGAACTAATGCTGCTGATTGGATCAGTGGGCCAGCGTTTTCCACTTGAGGCCAGCAGTGCTCTCCAAATCCCAAGCAGAATTTCTACTGTGTGTTTAACTCCTTTGTGGGAGCTGTCGGCATTTAACATTACACAAGCATTTCTATGGAAATGCTTGTGCAATGCCGCCCCCTGCACATTCGCAGCCAATCGTCCCCTAGCAGGGGGTGTCAATCATCAGGATCGTATCTGATTGGGATGATTGCTGTCCACCACCTCAGAGGTGGCGGATGAGTAAAGGAGCAGCAGTCTTACAACCGTTGCTTCTTAACTTAAAGTGAATGTCACTTTTGATGCTAAAGTGCCCGGTTTTTAAAAATTTGATTAAAAACAGGGGCACTTTAATTAATCAAAATTTACATTTCACTCCTGTAGAGAGAAAAAAATTACCTTTTAATCTTCACAGCAGCTCCAGCTTCCTCCGGTCGTTACAAGCCATTTCTGATGTCAGAAATGATGGATAGGTCATCCTCCAATCACGGCTTCCCCCCCGAGGGAATCAGTGTCTGATTCAACGCCGTGATTGGACGAAGTCAGATTCCTCATTTTAGACCCAGGAAGAGGCTTTGCGACGGGCGGAGGAAGCGCTGTGAAGATTAAAAGGTAAGTTTTCTTTTCTCAACAGAAGTGAAATATAAATTTTGATGAATTAAAGTGCCCCTGTTTTTAATCGAATTTTTAAAAACCGGGCACTTTAGCATCAAAATTTACATTCACTTTAAGTTTCAGGTGGACCTGAAACTTCGGGGGGGTAGATTGCAGCATCCGCTTCTTGGTAAATCTACCTCTATACATTAAAATATTTGAGGACCTCACCCTGTATAACAAGTACAATTAAACAGAGTGTAATTGACTTCAGGTGTATTAATAAAAATGATGTTACTCAGTGTAAAATATGTTAAAGACTTACCTTGAACTAAAACAGTGTCACGGGTTCCAGAAAAGATAAACACTTTTGATCTTGAGAGATTTGATAAAGGATCAAGAAGTCCAGTTGAAGCAAAAGTCTGAGCATACGTTTTTAGAACAGAAACACTGATACTTGTAGGGATTTTCATACAAGTGTTTACTGCAGTCAGCATATTTCCCAATGCGCAATAGTATGGTCCTGCAACAAAATTCAGTTACTAATGATCTATAATGCAATAATCAGAAATATATCCAAAGATACAAAAGGGAGACAATCTTTTGTGTTATTATTAATAAAATTAATAAAGTTATTAATATGAGAAAATAGGTGTTTAATAAATATATTATTTTTTGTGTCAGGTATGGAAATAACGTAATGTGTAACAAAATTGTATACCTCCAGCAAACATGGCGGCTCCCACGATTCTACCAGAATGAGCGATATGGAATTGGTTGGCCATGTAGGCTCCTGAGGACAAGCCAGACACTGACACAGCAGGGTTAATGTTGTATGATCCTGTTGATAAAAAGGTTGCAGGATATTGGTTAATTTTTTTCAAATGTTTTTTGGACTCTATTGCCCACCATAGTTCCATAACACACATGATTCATAGTTGGAGATATTCCAAAACTTACTTTGCATGCAATGATACCATGCTCTGCCTGCATCAGGTCTCAACAGGGGTATTGCTCATGGAAAATAATAGGCCTCAATCGTCCTGTGCGATTTACTATTATTGATTTATTGATATAATCAGTCTATATTTCAACCATATATTCATTTTAATTTCCATCTACAAACATTTTTCAGTTTCTGCAGTCAGTAGTAACTGCCTATAGCAGGTGTGGGGAAGAAGCCTATATGTCTGTTTACTGTGTAAGGTAATATGTGGCATATAAGTAACCAGTTGACGTTCCAGAAATCTTATTGTTGGGGCAAACACTCCTTGGTGGAGTCGTGGGTCTTCCACGGGCAGGGACAGGGTGGTTGGAGATATAGTTACAGGTTGTCGATGGCAGGGTTGGGACAGGGAGAGGTAAGACTCAAAGGTGTTCAGATGGCTGTGTCTCACTGATAAGGCCCAAAGAAGGCCAAAACAATTGTCTGGGGTTGCCATTTCCCTTGTTCAGAGGAGAATTGTCTGGTATTTCAGTGCTGGACTTCCCTTGTTAGGTAGGATCAGACTGATATAGTTCAGGAAATTTCTCTGTGAAAAGCATAATTGTGCTAAAAGAAGATACTCCCATGTGGTAACCAAGACCTAGAACAAGCTACTGAGCTGTTGTTTGTTCCTGGCAGGCTGCTTCTCTTTCTATATGTATTTGTATTATGACCCTGGGGAAAGTCTTCCTAAGGGCAATGGGGAAACCAGACGTGGACTCCTTGCCCAATGTGGTTAGAGGGAAATGGCTGTACCTCACTGATGAGGCACAAAAGAGGCCAAAATGATTGTCTAGGGTTGACATACTCTGTTTTCAGTGAATTACCTGATATTTTAAGTTTGGAGTGACCTTGTTAGGTGGGATCAGACTGATATACTTCAGGAAAGTTCTCCTATGGTGAAAAGCACAATTGGGATAAAATAAGCTACATCTAGGTGCTAAACAGGCCATTGAACATGCCCACTGAGATGCTGTTCGTTCCTTGCAGACTGCTTCTCTTTCTCTATGTTCATATGGGATAGTTGTCCAGGTGTGTTGTTAGACAATTTTGCAATGTGGCCTTCCTAACAGGTCAGGGGTAGTTATTTTTAACTTTTTACCCTCCAATGGGGGTACAAAATAGAAGATTGGGGGTTCTTTGCACCCCTTGTTACCCCCTAGAACTGCTATTACAACAAACACATATATGGGATTTCTGTCTGTGCCATAGGAGTAACAAACACTGAGCATAAGGAGAGATGAATCTGGTTAGACACAGGGGTGTTTCTAGCCTGAAAAACTGGGGATGCTAACTAATGCTGTCATAAGCTCTATATTATAGACTTGTGCGCGGCGCAAAAATTTGTTTCGGTTCGTTTCGGATCGATTCAGATGTTTTAGAATTTCGTTTTTGAATCGATTCGAATTCGGATACATTTGAATGCATTCATTTCGGATTCATTCGGATTCGAATAAATTCGGATGTATTCGGTTCGGATTCGATTCGTAAATTCGGAATTTCGGTATGTGTTATGTGGGATGTGCTGTGTATTAGACTAGTATTATGTACTGTAATATTAGGTGTAACCCATAGCAGAGTGATATAACCTAATATACAGTACAATACTAGTGTAATTGTGATTAGTCCATGGCCATCCGAATGTTACAAATAAATCCGAGCTAATTCAGATTTATTCGTTAGATTCGGTGCTACGGTAATTCGAATCGATCCGAATCTCCGAATTTGACAAATTCTTCCGAATTTAAATTTGGAATGAAACAAAATGCACATGTCTACTATATTACAGGACAAAAATAATCTAAGAAATCATGCATATGAACGTACATTATTTGAACATTAATTTATTAGTTGTGTTCTAAAAATTTATATTAAAGCTGTTTATTATGATTTTGGCGCTAACAGTCTGTGTCTCATAAGCAGATCTCCCACTGCTGAATTGGTGGATAGGGACACACCTCATAGGCATAAAAATATTAATGTAATACATTTTTTAACCCCTTAAATACCAGGGTACGTCGCAGTCGTTAAGGGTTTAAGACAAACATGCTTTGGCAACAACTAAGAAAAAAATAATTTTTGTGTCCTTTCTTGGTTCAGATAGTGCACACAATTTTAAGAAACTTTTCAAATAACTTCTATTAAAATGTATTTTGTTATACTGGAATCCTTTGTTGAAAAGCATACCTAGATAGGCTCAGAAGCAGCAATGCACTACTATTGTTCAGCTAACTCCCAGTAGTGCTTTGATGTTCTGGCGCTGACTTTAACTATGTGTTTAACCCAGTGGCAGGGTTAAACACATAGCTATATGTAAACAATATTACAATAAAACATGCTATAACACCCTTGACCCTTGTGTGCATTCCTCTACTCCTCTTTCTTTCTTTTTTTTGTTTGTTCTGAAAAGAGCAAAGGACACTTAAAACCAGCAACTTCCTTACAAATTTGGGCTACTGACACCTTTGAGAAGTGGGGTACAAAAATAATGATGGAGGACCTAGGAGCTGATTCCTTGATCAGCGTTGGAGCACATTTATATCTCTTTCCAGTTGGCCAAAGCAAAAGAGATAAAGTAAAAATAATAAAGAGGGTCTTCAAGGATTTGTCCCTGAACTGCAAAACAATGCAAATTTGCAAATAAAATTAAACTTTCATGATATAAGTCAAGCATGTCATTTTAACCTTTTAACGCCGTTAAGACGTTCTATTACGTCCTAACCGCGCTGGGCTTTAGCGCCATTAGGACGAACTAGAACGTCCTAACCGTTTGTCTGTACTGAAGCCAATGGCGCTTCCAGGATGCGATTGTGGTATGGAGGGCATGCCTAGCGTCATAGGGATGCCACCCTGACCCGATCACATCATTGAAATCTCGCGATCATGTGCACGATCGTGGAATTTCAATTTGTTTACATTGGAACGTTGTTCCGATGTAGACAAATGATCCCTATCATCAAAGGGTTAAACAATCTTCCAATTTATTTCTATTATCAAATTTGTTTCATTCTCTTGGTATACTTTGTTGAAAAGTAAGCTCAGGAGGAGCATTGTTACTACTGGGAGCTAGCTGAACACATCTGATGGGTCAATGACAGGAGGCACATTTATGCAGCCACCAATCACCAGCTAGCTTCAAGCAGTGCATTGTTTTTCCAGAGTCTACCAAGGTATGCTCTTTAAAAAAAGAATACCAAGAGAACAAAGCTTAATATGATTATATAAGTAAAGTAAAAAGTTTTTTAAAATTGTATGCTCTATCTAAATTATTAATTCAAATAACTCTCAGGGGAAGCCAGCGCCTCCCACCAGGGGATTAGCCAGATCCCAACATCATGATCAGGATTCAAAAGGATTTCCAGCCTCCAAGTGATAAGTAAAAAACCTTTATTCACTTATACAGGGTCCATAATACAGCAACAATGTTTCAAACCAGGTTCTTAGTCATGTCCAATTAAAGGGACACTAAACCCAATTTTTTTCTTTCACGATTCACATAGATCAGCAATTTTAAGCAACTTTCTAATTTACTCCTATTATCAAATTTTCTCCGTTCTCTTGCTATCTTTATTTGCCAATTTTTTGTTGAGACGATGGACAGCACTTGTTTATTGGTGCTGTCCAATCAGCATGGACAACCCAGGTTGTGAACCAAAAATGGGCTGGCTTCTAAACTTACATTCTTGCTTTTCAAATAAAGATAGCAATAGAATGAAGAAAATTTGATAATAGGAGTAAATTAGAAAGTTGCTTAAAATTGCTGCTCTATCTGAATCATGAAAGAAAAAAAATG
This sequence comes from Bombina bombina, assembly GCF_027579735.1. NCBI lineage: Eukaryota > Metazoa > Chordata > Amphibia > Anura > Bombinatoridae > Bombina > Bombina bombina. The sequence continues at coordinate 1,044,745,750 of NC_069504.1, forward strand.
GGTACAGTGTCCCTTTAACTAAGAACCAATTGCTGGTTTGAAACGTTGTTGCTGTATTATGGACCCTGTATAAGTGAATCCTTTTGAATCCCTATCTAAATTATTAACAATTTAATTTTGGTTTCCTTTGTTTAAGAGTAGGCTAAGTAGGAGCATTTTTACTACTGGGAGCTAGCTGACCACTTCTGGTGAGACAATGATGGGGGGCATATATGTGCAGCCACCAATCACCAGTTAGCTCCCAGCAGTGCACTGCTATTCCTGAGCCTGTGGAAGCCAAGCTCCAAAGGCACTTGTCCTGGTTGCAACTTTGTGTGTATCTCCTGTTGAACCAGTGCAAAAGAGCAGGTTAGCACTTAACAGTGGCTAGTACACTGTGGAAGCCAAGCTCCAAAGGATACCAAGAGAACAAAGCACAATTTGATAATAGTAGTAAATTAGAATGTTGTTTAAAATTGAATGCTCTATCTGAATCATGAAAATGTAATTTTGCTGTCCCTTTATACAATTAGATCAAGGATTAGGAATTTCCTGAAAGTGCACTTTTTAATATATTATATTATTTTAGGTTTTAGGGATCTGTTTTGAGCAAATATAATTCAAAAGCAAACCTATTTTTCAAACCAATATTTTGTTTTTAATTGAAAAAAATAAAAATATTGCACAATGCTATTATGGAAGAACAAAATCCTTTGCAATAAAATGCATAAATATAAAAATAAATAAATAATGTAAACCATTTTTTTTTATTTAATGATTCAGATAGAGCAGCAATTTTAAGCAATTTTCTAATTTACTCCTATTATTAAATTTTCTTTGTTCTTTTGCTATCTTTATTTAAAAAGCAGAAATATAAAACGTAGGAGCCAGCCCATTTTTGGTCCAGACCTGTGTTATGCTTGACTATTGGTTTGCTAAATATAGCTAACAATAAGCAAGCGCTATCCAGAGTGTTGAACCTAAAATGGGCCAGCTCCTAAGCTTTATATTCCTGCTTTTTAAATAAAGATAGCAAGAGAATGAAGAAAATTTAGGAGTAAATTAGAATGTTGCTTAAAATTGTATGTTCTGTATGAATCATGAAAGTTTAATTTTGACTTTACTGTCCCTTTAACAGTTATCTACAAAGAGTAATAGAGCCAGCAGGATGCTTCTTCTTCTCAGTAAGTAATTAAAGGACCAGTAAACACAGCAGATTTGCATAATCAACAAATGCAAGATAACAAGACAATACAATAGCATTTACTCTGAATTTCAAATGAGTAGTAGATTCTTTTCAAAGTTATGTATATTTCCACTCCCCCTGTACCATGTGATAGCAATCAGCCAATCACAAATGCATATACGTATAGTCTGAGTTCTTGCACATGCTCAGTAGGAGCTGGTGACTCAAAAAAAGTTTAAATATAAAAGACTGTGCACATTTTTTTTAATGGAAGTAAATTGGAAAGTTGTTTAAAATTACATGCTGTATCTGAATCATGAAAATTTAATAAAACCTGAGTGTCCCTTTAAAACGTATTTTCATCATTTTTGTTGTAAACTTAATTACAAAAGATTTGTCCTTTAACTTGTTTCATTTCTGTATTATAGATATCAAAGAGAACTAATTCAATGTTATTTTGTTTTTACATAAAAATAAAGACACCCCCTACAAGCATTATTACATTGCCCAGTAAAGGGTCTCTCTAGACATGCTAACAAACTCCTGGCCATATGTACAGCAGGTAGAATTTGTTTTGAGAAATATTAGAAGACAAAGAGTTCCCAATTATGTTCTGATTTATCAGATGAGATCTGTCCTTCCCTTTTTCCCCTGAATAATTTCTACCATTTATTTATGGAGTGCCTCTGATAACTAGACCCTTATGCTTGAAATCAAATACAGACGTACCTCGGAGATATTGCGGGTTCGGTTCCAGACCACCGCAATAAAGTGAATATAGAAATAAAGCGAGTCACACATTTTTTGGTTTCACAGTGCACATAAAAGTTATGTTTACACTATACTGTAGTCTATTCAGTGTGTGATAGCATTATATCTATAAAAAAACATATCTTAATTAAAAAATATCTTATTGCTAAAAATTGCTTACTATCATCTGAGCCTTCAGCCAGTTGTAATCTTTTTGCTGGTGGTGTGTGTGTACGTATATATATATATATATATATATATATATATAGACTAATAAAGATATGCACTCTCAGGGTTTGTGAAAAAGCAAGTCAAAATTTAATGACGTTTCGGGGTAAATTTTGACTTGCTTTTTCACAAACCCTGAGAGTGCGTATCTTTATTTGTCTATTTTACTCCAATATTGCACCCAGGTGGATGACCTTTGATGGGACTTAAACAACTGAGTGGATGCATATATATATATATATATATATATATATATATATATATATATATATATATATATATAAATAATGCTATTTAACTATGTGAAACATATCTTGCCATAATACACAGGCAAAGGATACATTGTCACGATAGTAATACAAAAGAGACTTTCTTCGAAAATAGCTAGAGTATTCACTTTGACACATATTATATACTACATTAAGACAGACTGTCAGCGATTCATGAAAGACTCTTTGCTTTAAAGGCAGCATGATATATTAAAGATATAAGAAAGTCAAAATTAAACTTAAATGATTCAGATACAGCATGTAATTTTAAGACACTTTTACATTTACTTTTATTTTCAAATGTGCTTCGTTCTCTTAGTATCTCTTATTAAAAAATAAATACGCACATATCATACACTAGTGGGAGCTGCTGCTAATTGGTGCCTGCATACATTTGTCTCTTGTGATTGGCTAACTAGATGTTTTCAGCTTCCCATCAGTAGTGCAATGCTGTCACTTCAGCAATGGATAACAAGAGAATGAAGCAAATTTGATCATAGAAGTAAATTGGAAAGTTGTTTAAAATTGTATGTTCTGTCTGAATCCTAAAAGAAAAGTTTGAGGTTTACTATCCCTTTAAGCTTATCCCCAGGCTTTAAACACTTCACTGATAAAAGCCCTAAGGGACAGCACATCAGACTCTTCAAACAAATATATATCCTCTACGGAGGAATATGGTTTAAAGGGACATGAAACCCAAAATATTTCTTTCATGATTTAGAAATAGCATACAATTATATACAACTTTCTAATTTACTTCTATTATCTATTTTGCTTCATTCTCTTGATATGCTTTGCTGAAAAGCATATCTAGATATGCTTAGTAGCTGCTGATTGGTAGCTGCACACAGATGCCTCCTGTGATTGGTTCACTGTGTACATCGCTATTTCTTCATTAAAGTATATCCAAAGAATGAAGCAAATTAGGTAATAGAAGTAAATTGGAATGTTGTTTAAAATGATATTCTCTACCTTAATCATGAAAGAAAATGTTTGGGTATAGTGTCCCTTTAAGTATTTAAGGTTCAATGATAATTGCCAGAATTGATGTTAATAATACCAAGAAAATCAGTAATCCACATTTAAAGGGACATGAAACCCAATCCCCACCCCCCAATTTTTCAGACAGAGCATTTTTTTAAAAACAACTTTCCATTGTACTTCTGTTATCTCAATTACCATTCTCTTGGTATCCTTAGTTCAAAAGCATACCTAGGTAGGTTCACAAGCAGCAATGCACTACTGGGAGCTAGTTGCTTTTGGGGGGCTGCACGTAAATGCCCCTTTTCATTGGTTCATCAGATTGGAAAGTTGTTTAAATGCACATGCTGTATCTGAATCTTGAAATACATTTTTTGGGTTTCATATCCCTTTAATAAGCTTACTGTATATTGCTGACACTGCACCAATGCTGCTGTTATCTATTTGTATTTGAACTTGTTTTTGTTAATGTATGTTAAAATCCTATAAAAAAATAATTTAAAAATATGTATTCTACATCAAAAGCCAATATCTTACCCAGTCTTGACTGTCCATGGCAAAAGCCAATCAAAGCAAAAATAATAAAATACGAATGCATGTTTAGAGCTTGCAAGAAGGTTTGTGCTCTGGGAGATTGTCCGCAGTCTATCTGGGCAATTCTTCTTTAATACCAGCAGAAACAAGATTGACCTTGGACGTGTAATTACCAGGTGGCTGAAAACCATGTGAAAACGACCTGTGGAACAGCTTTAACTTTTTTTATCTGTGGTGATAAGAATTGAGATTACTTAAATATAGTTTAATGTTGTTTATTCAAAACAGATTGACAAAAATAAACACATAACAGAAACTCGCAGAAGATGTAAATAATGGATGTAATAAATATATCCAGAGGAAATTTTTTAACACATGGTAAAATTATTTTCCTTTCTTCCTCTCTTTTATATTTATATTTAACATACACATACACACATATATATATATATATACTTATTATAGACAGACCGACAGAGATTGATAGATAGATAGATGGACAGACATATAATGTTACCAAAGTAAAACAGAAGATTTTTATTAATCCACTGAACGTGAATATGTAATAGATAGACAGACAGATAGACAGACTAAAAAGCAAAATGAAGAGTATAAAGTAGGTCCACTCATTTATATGACATTCAATCTCATTCTTCACTCAGCCTGATGGATTCCAGCCTAGTTGCCTGAATCTATGAATTTGTTCTTCGACATATCCAGAAGTGTTTACACAGCCTCTGACAAAGGGATTCCAGATAACCAGGGCAAAGTTTTTATCTTCTTTGACACCACAGCAAATATTTTTTGCAATCCAATAGATTTAAACCATTGCCAAAAGCTACAACCAGCTGATCTTTAAATGTATGAGCCAGGCTCAACTACAGTTTGAAGTCAGTGTAGTCCTGGTAATCTTGGAGTAAGCAAAAACTTTCTGACTATCAATAAAACAACTTACTTGCAAGTAAAAAAAAAAACTGGAAACATTTATTCTTTTAGCTAGGAGAGAGTAGCACTGAAGTGGAGAAGGGTTTGTTATTCAAAACAGGTTGTCGTTGATTGGATAAAACAGGTTACATAATTAAAAAAAAAGTAATTGTGAAGCTGGTAAGCGTAATTCATTTTACATAGAGAGAGTAAAGGAGGAGGAGTAAAGGATGAGAAAGAGAGAGAGAGATAGGGGAGAGGAAACGAGTGGATAGAGAAAGCAAGAAAGAGGTTAGGAAGGATGGAGAAGAGGAATAATATAATATAATAAAGAGGAGGGGGACAGATGGGAGGAGAAAGAGCGTTAGGGAGGTAAATAATTAGGTAGAGAGAGAATCAAGAGGTGTGAAAAAGCCCCTTTTCTAATATTGGGTCAGTGACTTAAATCAGGCTTTTCCTTTATATACCATTTACCTTATTAAAAGAATGATACTTACACAAGTCTTATAAAAGGATGAATTTATTAAATTACAGATCTATACATGAGTGGTGAGAGAAGCGTCTAACATATAAGGCTTTATTCTTCTAATCTATCTACACTATAATGTGTGCATGCAAAGGAAGATGAAGTCTCTTTGTTACCTGTTGGTGTTATGTGTCCTTCCTACCTGTCTGTTCTTTCCACAGCATATTTAAAGCAATATAGCCCCACCTTGAAGATTGTCTTAGCCAATCAAATGCTTAAATGTCCAGTTGATAAATGTTTAAAATGTCCAGTTGATAAATCCCAGCAAAAGTAGCCAGCTACCTGTAGCTTTCACCGTTGTCCAAGAAATGGCATTTGACAGGACTCCAGGGCATAAGCTGTTAACCTCCTTTGATGTTGGACAACACACTTGACAGGACTCAGGGCGTACACTGTTTGATGTTGGACAATGCTGTTTATGATCCTTTGAAGTTCCAGGAATGATATGCAGTTCATTATCATGTGGTGATTGTGATAAGGACATCATTTGAAGTTCTGTTGTTGTATTCCAGTCTAGTACATATTTGCAATGAGATAGCACTCTTGAGAAACAGGTTTCATCCTTTGAAACTCTGTTCAGAGATATCCATCACCAGCTAGTTTAATTTGTCCCTAGAAACTGGTTTAGATATTAAGTCTGAATTCAACAAGAAATTGTAATCCAAATTATACTTATTACAAGAGGGATGTGAAAAAGGTCATGAGAAAAAGCAAAGGGGGAAAGATGGGAAATAAAAGAGTGCAAGGGAGGTAAAGAGAAAGAAAAAGAGAGAGGGGGGAGAGGGAATTAGACTTGTGCGCAGCAGAAAATCTAGTTTCGGTTAGTTTCGGATCAATTAGGATGTTTTCAAATTTCGTTTTCGGATCAATTCGAATTTGGATACGTTTGAATGCATTCGGATTTGAATAAATTCGGATGTACAGTATTTGGTTCGGATTCGATTCGTAAATTCTGAAGTTCGGTATGTGTTAAGTGGGATGTGCTGTGTATTAGACTAGTATTATGAACTGTAATATTAGGTGTAACCCATAGCAGAGTGATATAACTTAATATACTGTACAATACTAGGGTAATTGTGATTAGTCCATGGCCATCTGAATGTAACGAATAAATCCGAACTAATTCGGATTTATTCGTTAGTTTCGGTGCTACAGTAATTCAGAAATTCGAATAGATCCGAAGCTCCGAATTTGACAAATTCGTACGAATTTCGATTCGGAACGAAACAAAACACACGTCTAGAGGGAATGAGAAAAAGCAAAGTTGATGAGAGAATGATGGGAAGTGGAGTGGAAGGGGGATAGGAAAAAGAGATAAGTAAAAGAGAGATGTAGGACACCCTCCTGGGGAATAAGTTTACCCAGTCTCTTTAATGCCCCTATTTAATTATAAGCCTGACTTTCCCTGTAACATAAGGCTTTGGGCTACATTTATCAAGCTGCGGATACAGGAGTTCCTTCAGTGCTTGAGCGAGCCTGCAGCCGACAATTAAGAAGTAGTGGTCATCAGACCGCTGTTTCCTGACCTATCCGCCAGCTCTGAGCTGGCAGTTTAAAGTCACACTGGACTAATGCAGCCGGATGATTGACAGCCACTGCCAATGCGTAATTGGTCCCACAAGCACCAGCTCACCACAATGCAAACCTCGTCCGTCTACCAGGTGTTTGTTAAATGGAGCCCTTTGTCTGTTACAAATAGGCCTTAATATTGCCAAATGGCTAATAGCCAAACATTGGAAATCCACACATATCACATCCCTACCCATGGTATACTAAAAAAATGGAGCTCCTATCACTTGAAAAATATAGCTATTTTTATTGCAACTTTAACATGTATTGGGAACAACTCCATGCTTCCATACAAGTTTTGAACTTATCACCTATACCCCCCTTCACTAACATTACCCCTGTTCTGAGAAATAGATGGTTCCCATTGGTAGTGATGCACTGGCAGTTGAATTATAGAGACTGACATGTTCAGGGTTTTTTTTATATTATACCCCCGGTCTCTTTCCTCCTTCTTTATCTCCTGCTTCCCCACTTTATTCTCTATTATTATGGGGGGGTTTGGCCGAACACATACTTGAATAGCGAGAGTTATTGTTAACTTCTTTTCAATGACAAATGTCAAGCTCGATAATGGTCCTATTAGCTATTGGGAAATTTTTTATATTACTTCACCCTCAAGGGTCACTGCGATATTGATTTGTGAACATCAATCTTGCTTTTTAAATAAGACACTCACAAATTTATCTTAGGAGTTATTTAGCACATTTTTCTTTTGGCCACTTTTTCCTTGTATTACTTAAAGGGCCACTGTAAGTAAATATTTTCTATGCCTGTTACTAACTAACTACCCCAAATACACTTTATATCAATAGCATTTCATTAACATATCTCTACCGTATATCAGAAATCTTGTCTGCAAATTTAATTGTTTTCCAAACCCACTCTGTGGTTATCCTTTGCTCTGTACCAATCCGTTTACAATACCTAGGTTTCAAAATGGCGCTTTAAACACAAAGTTATTGGTTTAAGTATTTTGAACATGCAGTGCTGAAAATAGTGGGCAGGATAAAGTGACATCATCGGCGAATAAAAGATATAACTTTTAGAACGTTATGAAACTTTGTTTTGGAGAAAATATAGGTCAGTAGGTTTTAATTAATGTTTATTAACTTTAATATGTTAGTTGTTTAGCTTAAAAATTATAACAGAAAGTAATCCTTTAAGTATATACACACATTTTTTGTTTGAACTAATTTTTGATTTTTGCGATTTTCGTATATTTTTCACTATTATTTTTGTGACACCGCTTTTTATTGGACACATTGAAAAGTTGGATTACAATAGAATTCTATCACCACTACAGCATTTTGATCAACACTATCACAATTTTTTTCATCTGTTGGCTCCTCATTGGACACAGAAGTTACCACCTGTTGAAGCATTCACTCATTGTAGTCATACACTTTATCTCCATTAGCATAAACTTGCATTGAAGGAAACAGGAATCAGACAGAGATGTGAAATGCTAAATTAATCACACGTTTATTAAAAAATAACAACAACAAAAGGGGGCGTGTCTGAACTGTGATTGGGAACGATCACATCTTTCTGTGCTCTAGCGAAATCTCTTCTAATCCGCAGATTTAAATAATCATCCAACAGCTTCCCTTTCAATATTGAGTCTAATGCTGGCACACTACACCGTGGTGTTTCCTATATATTATACAAAGCTGTACTTTTGAAGCTAAAGCAAGAAGTCAGATGATAGAGGCCTTAGCCACAGAGGTACTTAGCCACAGTGGGACAAGCTTGCATCTTTACCCAAGCCCTTACCAAGCTATTCTCAAAATTCAAGAGCTCTAAAAGAAAGGACTGATCTTACAGCTCTACACAGACGGAAGAAATTAAGAACACATGACATATTACGTCTAAAATGGCTGTCGAGGAAGAATCTGACTTTCAGGACATTTTTAATAACAAGTACTGGCACAGGTTTGAAGCGCTCTGCCTAAGGATCCCCTATTGCTATCATATGCCTCAGCGACTACTGAAAGAAATTCGGAAGTAAGCAATATGGAGGGGTCCCACCATCAGGACGAGTACAGAGAAACCATTGGCACTCACTCCCTCAAACAAGCTACAGCATGCTAGTGCATTCTACGAGATTCCGAGTAGCTCACAAGAAATAATCTCTAAGGTGGAAGATCCAATAGCACCAGCGACACCTGCATCACTTTGTGTAACAAGCGAGAATCAGCGAACATTGAAATCCTTTCTGCCCGGCTGAGGCCCTGTGGGGGTTTTCGGGGGCGGGCTATGGAATGCCGAAAAATACACACTGCGCGAGTTCGCAATTCATCATATTACCCATGATCTCTACAACCACCCTCAGGAGACTCTCTACCTTGTAAACAGGTACCTTCAATTACCGGACAATGTTGGGAGACACAGCGCTGCCTGCTATTTGGGTATCCCTCTATCTTGGAACTCTCACTTTGAGGATGCGATACGAGATCATCAGGTCTCATCTAAAGCCCATTCATTCCTGCAAATAAAGTTGTGGGGCTGAAAGACGCTCAGACTATAACATTCCTGCTGCCTATCATCTAAAGTAGTTGAAAGTTATAAGATTCTAAATTTGGCATTTATGTTCCGACACAGTTGCTTGTATTTTATATTTCCATATGTGACATAGCTGTTAAATATATCTTTGTTAACACGTTAAACTGTATTAGATTGTAGCCTACGTTAATCTGAGGTTTATGTATTATACATCTGGGGCCAAGCAATCCATTTAGACATACTTAAATCCCCCTACAGGGCAGGTAGTGCTAGACAAACCCTTATGCTAACTTACAATAGAGCCCTACTATACTTGGTACATTGTGCCTTGCACATATAGACATATAATGCTACGCACTAACTGCTACATCCTCCAAACTAATAGTTATAGATAGCCTTTTCCTGACCCTGTGGCTTGCAGCCGGAGCTGCAGAGGGGAAAGCTTGTTTGAATCTAAGGTGCGTGATATAGCCATATGATGAAAAGAACCTATTTCTATATATATGTAGCACCTAACGTTGGCATGAAACTCAACCTCGATAGAGATCCTAAGATCGGTAATATACCCTGTAGGTGGGGGATTAACCATCTGTTAACTTGGCCCAATATTACACTTTATGCACCCTAGCTCACTCATCTCACAATACCACGCAACTAGAGAGTGACATTAAATAATCACCTAACCTATCTCTGATGTCCACAAGATATAAACTTAAAGGAACATGTGTATATGTCTCGGGAATTTAATAACATTTGTCGCACTGTAGAAGCGTCCTGCTGTGGTTTTGGCATCTTAATTCATTGTGCTATTACAGCAATTACCCTCATAATGATGCCAATGTTTTTTGTTAATGTATGCCTATACTCCGCATAAGCCCCTGTCCATATATTATTCCTATATAAAAGGTCCAAGAGTGGCCCACCATGTTACATCTAGAAAACATAAGTCTATTATACATATACACATGATAAAAAAAGAGGTCTCTCATCTGAGATCCAAAAGTGGTGTCCTATGTTTAAAATTCCCTCCAATTACTGTAAAATCTTTGTTTTAAAAGGTCCAAGAGAGGCCTTTCCATGTCATTTTGGAGGTTTCCAGACTAATTGGCATCCTATCTGGATATGCTTTTATCCACTTGATTTTTTTTTTTATGCAGCCTGTTCTTTCTATTTACTGTAAAAGTGGTATTTTATTATATGCGACATAAGTACTGCTCTTATAATGTTGTATGCCTTGAAATGAACATCAATAAAAAATATTTTAAAAAACCATAATAAAAAAATAATAAAGAGTCCAAAGCCAAATTACAAGCCAGGAATCAAAGCCAGTGCGGGTAGTCAGATGAGCCGGGTCAGGAACCAAAGCCAGTAGTCAGACCAGCCGGAGTCCGGAACACAAAGATCAGGGAAGTCAGGAACAAGGCAGGGATCAGGAACCAGAAGAGACGTCAAACAAGTCAGGTTATACACAGAGACAGGAACTTACAGAGAAGTCAGAGACAACGCAAGGGCAAAGGCAAACAGGACTGAGGCAGTTAAATAGGGAATGATGTCATAATTTTTTTGGGTCTGCAACCTGTCTCTGAGTATGTTGTCCAGTTTGGCCTTAAGAGGGAGCATGGAGTAGTGAGTAGCGTTATAGACTCTGCTGCAAGCAAGGAGAGAAGACAGGTGAGTCTAATATGGCAGCCAAGATAAAAAGCAGCAAATAACTATAAAAGTCAGAGAGAACGTCTTGGCATCATGGAGAGAATAGAGATTTTATTACCTGGACTTTGAACTCTTTGTACCTGATGATCAAAAAATCACTGTCATGTAGAGAAATCGTGCAAAATCTTTAAGTGCTTTTTTTTTAACATCATAACGTAATCTGGATGTCTCTCTTTCACATCCAGAACCTGTATAGTGAGTAAAACAGCTCTCTACCCCTCTGTTTTAATAACTCACTTTACCACCCTGCGAGGTGGAAAGGTATCTATATTGTGTAACTGTACTCATTATTGGAAATAAAATTAAAAAAAAAAAAAAAAAAAACACCTCTCAAATTTGACTTTGAAATTCTTTGAGAGACCTTTGCTGTAACTATCGCTCTAAACTTAAGAGAAATAGTATGAGAACAACAGCTTTTATGAAACGTGTGACTGCCTATGTGCAAAAAATAAAAAGACTCCAAATATATATAAAGTTAGAAGACAAGGACATTTTGCCAGCCTGCAAGAGCACAGGATCAGAACGTCCATAATCGTTTCAAAGGTGCCCTTACTCTCCAAACTGCCAGATATAAAACCAGAATATTTATGTGAGAGAGGGCCTTGAAATAAGTCGGTGATTTCCCCCCACCAAAATAATTATATGCAATGCCTTAAAGTTATACTAAACCCAATTTTTTTCTTTCATGATTCAGATAGAGCATGCAATCTAAGCTAAGGAGCCAGGCAATTTTAGCTTACGTGGAATGCTTTCTGAATCAAACGTTTAAGCCAAGCTGAATGCAGTAGCTTTCTGTCCCTTGTGGGGACCCGAGCAACGGATAAACAAGTTTCACTATCACTTCTTGCTGGACTGGACTGAAATTCCACATGTGATGGCTCGTGGACTCTCACCATCTTATAAAATAAATGTAATTTCTCATAAAAGGCTAGATTACAAAACATTAGCGCTATTGTGGATTAACATTTCTCAGGCGCAATCAATACTACTTCTATTTTTGCACTCATATTTTAAAAGTCCAGTTATTTGTTAGTAATCAAGCAATAGTCTAGGGCGGTCTAGGGCACTCTTTCACCTGCATATGGGATACTGCGGTGTAATAAATCCCTCACATAACAGATTCAATAGGGAAGGCAGTAAAATTCATGTAGGCTATCGCTTGAGCACCAAGCTGATAGTATGCTAAGCCAATGGTGTGCAACTAGAATTAGTATAAAACACTTCATATACACACACGCCTTTAATCCCTTCCCAGTCTCGCCACTGTCATATACCATATCCCTTTAATTTTGCAAAAAAAACCTTTGTTTAATAAGTCTTGAGTCTAAATTATAATTTAAAACTTTTTTTAAAAAGTTTCAGCCGTATTAAGATGCTTTGCTTTAATATTCACTTACAGTGTCCTCCCTAGGACCTTTTTAGTGGGTGCAGTGTCCGGCTGATTTTACTGACCACCCGGTTAAAAACAATTTATGCTTAAATAAATTCCTTTCCTTCCGGATAGGAAGAGTCTATGGCTTCATTCCTTACTGTTGGGAAATAAAACACCTGGCCACCAGGAGGAGGCAAAGACACCCTAGCCAAAGGCTTACATATCCCTCCCACTTCCTCATTACCCCAGCCATTCTGCCGAGGGAACAAGAAAAAGTTGGAGAAACATTAGGGTATAAATGGTGCCAGAAGAATAAAATAAATAATAGGGGACCACCCATAGACAAGTAAAAATGTGCGGGGGCTATGGACTCTCCCTATCCGGAGGGAAAGGAATTTATCTGGTAAGCATAAATTATGTGTTCCTTCCTAAAATAGGGAGAGTCCACGGCTTCATTCCTTATTGTTGGGAAAACTATACTCAAGCTCCAGAGGACACTGAATGAATAACGGGAGGGAACAAAAAGGAAGAGACGGACCCTATTCTGAGGGCACCACAGCCTGCAAAACTTTTCTCCCGAAAGCTGCTTCAGCCGAAGCAAAAACATCATACGTGTAAAAGTTTGAAAAAGTATGTAAGGAGGATCAGGTAGCCACCTTACAAATCTGATCCATAGAAGTCTCATTCTTAAAGGCCCAAGAGGAACTGCTATCTCGTAAGCTAAGCGGATAACACTCCTTAACCAAAAAGATAGGGAAGTCAAAGTGGCCTTCTGCTTCTTACGCTTCCCCGAAGAGGAACAAAGAGGAAGATTGTCTAAACACCTTAGTAGTCTGAAGATAGAACTTCAAGGCGCGAACCACATCCAAATTGTGAAGTAAGCGTCCCTTCGATGAAGAAGGATTAGGACACAAGGAAGGAACCACAATCTCCTGATTGATGTTGCGATCTGACACAACCTTAGGAAGAAAACCTAATTTAGTACGTAAAACTGCATTATCTGCATGAAGAAAATAAGATAAGGGGGCTCACATTGCAAAGCAGAGATCTCAGAAACTTTGCGCGCAGAGGCAATAGCCAATAAAAAGAGAACCTTCCAAGATAACAATTTAATGTCAATCGAATGCAGAGGCTCAAACGGAACCTGTTGCAAAACCCGAAGAACAAGATTTAGGCTCCAAGGAGGAGCCCCGGATCTAAACACAGGTCACATCCTAATCAGAGCCTTAACAAAGGACTGCACGTCTGGAAGCTCAGCTCTTGTGCAATAAAACCGACAGGGCCGAAATTTGTCCCCTCAGGGAACTAGCAGAAAGGCCCTTCTCCAGCCCATCCTGGACAATAGATAAGATTCTGGCAACCTTAACTCTGTGCCAGGAAAAACCACGCTCTTCATACTAGAATAAGTAGGTCCTCCACACCTTGTGGTAGATACGCCAAGTAACTGGTTTACGAGCTTGAATAAGAGTATCGATGACACTCTCAGAGAAACCTCTCTTAGCTAAGACTAAGCGTTCAATCTCCATGCAGTCAGCCTCAGAGAATCTAGATTTTGATGAACAAATGAACCTTTTATTAGCAGGTCTCTGCGACAAGGTAACTTCCATGGAGGAGATGAGGACATCCCCACTAGATCCGCGAACCACGTCCTTCGCGGCCATGATGGAGCAATCAGGATTACAGATACCTGCTTCTGCTTGATGCGGGCCACCACTCGAGGAAGAAGCGGTAATGGAGGAAAAAGATATATGATTTTGTACCTTCAGGGCACTGCTAGTGCATCTATTAGATCCGCTTGGGGATCCCTCAACCTCAACCCATACCCGAGTAGCTTGGTATTGAGACGGGACGCCATGAGTTCTATCTCAGGCGTCCCCCACTTGCTGCATAGCTCTACAAACACCTCGGGATGGAGAGACCATTCCCCTGGATGGAAGAATTGCCTGCTGAGAAAATCTGCCTCCCAGTTGTCCAAACCCGGGATGTGGATCGCTGACAGCGAACAGCTGTGGGCCTCCGCCCACTCCAGAATCTGAGATACTTTTCATCGCCAAGGAACTTCTCGTTCCCCCCCTGATGGTTGATGTAAGCCACTGAGGTTATATTGTCTGAAGTGGCCACGCCTTCAAGGCCTTAAAAATTACCCGTAGTTCAAAAATATTGATTGGGAGGGAGGACTCCTCCTGAGTCCACAACCCCTGTGCCTTCCCGGTGCCCCAAACAGCTCCCCATCCGGATAGGCTTCCGTCCGTAGTCACAATCTCCCAGGATGGTCTTAAGAAGCATGTCACTCGGAACAGATGATCTGGACAGAGCCACCAAGAGAGCGATTCTCTTGACCGGCTGTCTAATACAATCTGTTGAGACAGATCTAAATGATCGCCGTTCCACTGCCTCAGCATGCACAGTTGTAAAGGTGTGAGACGGAACCTGCCAAAAGGAATGATGTATATGCAGGACACCATGAGACCAATCACCTCCATACACTGAGCCACAGAGGGACTCAAGGATGTCCGGAGGGCAAGACATGCCGAAGTTAACTTGTAACGTCTCTGGTCTGTTAGAAATATCCTCATGGAAACAGAGTCTATTATAGTACCCAGGAATTCCACCCTGGTACTTGGGATAAGAGAACTCTTTTCCAAGTTTATCTTCCATCCATGTGATCGAAGAAGACTGAGAAGGGACTCCGAGAATTCTTCCACAAGACGAAAGGATTGTGCTTGCAACAAAATATCGTCCAAGTATGGGGCTACTGCAATCCCTATTTGGCTTTAGCAGATAACTAATACAAACCCACTTCATAATACATGATGACTGCAGGTATCCGTGTTGTCTGCAGACTCATTCCCAGATTGGCTCCTACATATATGGCAAGTGGTGGCTAGAGTTTGGCTGTTGAGAAACAAGATGTTACTTTGATTTAAAAATGTTTAGACTTGGCTGTTATGTTATCCTATAGCAACACAACAGAAATGTCTTGTACAAGGTGTTTACTAGGCATGCACATTTGATTTTTTATTCAGAATTTTTTTCACAAACTAATATCAAATTTGATGATGGGCAGAAGCATTCAGCTATTTTATGCACTGGATTTATTAGTGTTAAAGTGCAACAGATAAATATCTATGCAAATCCAGATACTTGTGTTTTGCACTTTAGAGGGACATTAAAGGGGCAGTAAACCTAGCAAATGATGTTTTATAATTCTCCACATAGTGCAGAATTATATAACATTAGCTTAGCGCCAGCCAGCTTTGTAAACCAAAGTGTTAGATATTTTACAACGAAAACAGATCAGTGCTCCTGGCTCTGTTTTCTTCTCCTAAGTGCATCGCGGGCATGCTGTCTAGTCACAGCGTGCCCGATTGCGCTATTAATCTTAATGTAGCTCGCTTGAGTTTAATAGCGTGGTCGGGCCGGCTGTGATTAGACAGCGTGCCGCGATGCGCTTAGGAGAAGAAAACAGACCCGCTCACTAGAGCAAGAAGCAGCGTTCTGTTTTCGTTGTAAAATATCTATCTAACCATTTGCTTTACAAAGCTGGCGCTAAGCTAATGTTATATAATTCTGCACTATGTGCAGAATTATATAACATTTTCTTCTAGGTTTATTGCCCCTTTAAATCCATTTTGTTTCTTTCCAACTTCAGTAAGACTGCAGGCTTTTCTGACAGCGCAAACGGTGAACGAGCATATATAGAGCTTGCTGCAGGTTTCCCACTTGTGCTGATGTCAACAGGGAACCCACACATGCCTAACATACAAATACTGCAAAGGAGCAAACAGGACTAGGTAAGTATATGTTGTTCCTAATTTATGCACCACAGGCTTTTGAGTTTGGAAAGGTAGAAGAAAATCTGAGCCATTTAAATAAATAAATAAAAATACAAACATACATTTTGTAAAAAAAACACACACAAAGATGGATTACATTGCTCAACAATGAAAATGTGGCATTTAAATGTCTGTTAGCTCTCGGTTCCGCAAGATATAGCACAAGGGTAATGAGAAGTGTTGTCCATGGCTTCTTGGGTAACCAAAATGCTGGAAACTTAGTTGAACTTCCAGAAAAATATCATCAATTAGGCTGCAACATGACACTTAAAATGCACTCTCTCAAATCTCATCTGGACTTCTTCCCTGACAACTATGGTGCAGTGAGCGATGAGCAAGGCGAGTGGTTCCACCATGAAATTTCAGCAATGGTCAAAGATATCAGGGTAGGTGAAATGCTTCTATGCTTGCTGACTACTGTTGGACAGTGACAAGAGATGCGCCAGAAGAGTAGTACAACCGACAAGCAAAGAGAAGGTGCTCTCGTGAAAAGGCCACTGTTTCAGATAGTACTTTCAATTGCTGTATGTTTTTTGTTGTTGTTTTTTTTGCTTTGTGTTGGGATTTGCGATTGATTGAATGGAAAAAAAAAACCCTTTAATTTAAGTTGTATCAAGAAAATATCAGATTTTGTGTACAAATATCCCTCCCACTTCCCCTACCCTCCAGTTCAGGAAAACTGGAGGGTAGGGGAAAAGGAAAAGTGAAGAGAGATACAAGGGGTACATGTGTGCAAATGACTGACGCCACTACAAATAATACATTGGGGCTGTGAACTCTTACTGCCAATAATTAAATGAAATTATAAAGGAAAGAATAATTTTAGTTTTTCTACTATTGGCAGTGAGAGTCCACAAGAACATTCATAACCTATGGGAAATCAATACCTAAGCTTTGGAATTCATGAATGTTCGGGCAGGAAAAAAATGAATATTAAGACACCATCTCCAGAAAACTTTTCACCCAGTAATTTCTCACTGAGAAGAGCATAAAGAACATTGTGAAAGAAAAAAAAAATAGACTGCAAACTAAAACTGAGATCTCGAGCTGAAGGCCCAAGCCAAAGACCCTGAATGAAGGAGTCATGTCCGCCTCCTTATAAGTCTTTCTAAATGAACTCTCAACCCAAAAAGGAGATTCATCCCACCAAGAAAACAGAGCTCAAACCATTGTCCCATAAATGAAGCAGTTACAAAAACAGAAACTAAACAAGTTTCATAACAACCAAAGCTCAAGAACAAACATGATCCCTAGGAAGCAACAGATACTAAATTAGGGAAAATACCAGCCCAAATGCAAACGGAACAACTGGCAAACTAGCCAACCAAACAGAAAAAGGTCAAAGTATGACCCCGAACCAACAGAGCCTCCTGGAGACGAAAAATAGATGTGGAGTCAACCCTCAACACTAAGAAAGATAACACTGCACGTACCCATGCAAGGAACCAGAAACCGGCCAGCCGACCTGAAAAGGGAGAGACACACAAATAGAAAACCATCTTTCAACCATTTAATCTCCAGGCAGTTAACTGCAGAGTATCAAGATCTTGAAAAAATGAATGGACCTTGAGACAATGAATCCTGGCGAAGAGGCAGTCACCAAGGAGGAGCAGATGACATTCTTACTAGATCAGCATACCAAAACATGCACGGCCACGAAGGAGAAATCAGAATAGTTGGAATGCTCTCCTGTTTGATCCGAGCCACCACTCAGAGAAGAAGAACAATAGGAGGGAACATATAAACTAAGTTGTAATTCCATGGAACCACAAATGCATTCACTAGCTCCGCCCTAGGATCCCTAGTCTTGGCTCCATACCTCGGGAGCTTAGCATTGAAGCAAGAAGCCATTAAATCTATATCTGCAACACCCCATCGACGGGTTATTTCTGGAAACACCTCCAGATTTAAAGACCACTCCTACAAATGGAGTTTGTCTATTCAACAAGTCTACTTCCCAATGCTCTACCCCAGGGATGTGCAAGGATGAAAGTTGACATTAGTTCCTCTCTGCCCACCGCAGGATGTGAGACACCTCTTGCATCGTCAATGGGCTCCAGGCACCTCCCTAAAGGTTGATATAGGCTACCGCCGTGATGCTATCCGACTGAAATTGGATAACCTGAGAATAAGCCAAATGAGGCCACTCTGAAAGCGCATTATAAATAGCTCTTAACTCAATAATATTTATCAGTAGGGACACCACATCTTGGCCCCCAAGAACATTGTGCTTTAAGATAACCACAAGAAGCAACCCAGCCAGACGAACTCGCATCCACCGAGATTAGGACCCAGGAAGGACAACGGAAACTAAGTACTAAAGAAACCGACGTGGAGGAAAGCCACCATTTAAGACTCTCTCTTGTCTGAGCATCCAGATGGACAATCTATAACAGGTCTGAATGATTCCCATTCCACTGTCTAAGCATGCACCACTGAAGTGGTCGCAGATGAAACCAAGCAAATGGTATAGGGTCAGATGTCGCCATCATGTGATCCACAACCTCCATGCATTGTGCTACCGATGAATGGACATTAGACAGAAGCAGGGAACATGCCTTCTGAAGCTTTTCCATGCGTTGATCAGAGAAATAAAGACTCATGCTGACAGAGTGTATGACAGTTACTTGAAAGCAAAGCCTTGTAGACAGAACAAGATAAATCTTTTCCAGGTTGATCTTCCAACCATGTGCCCGAAGGCAAGAGAGAATTCTGTGTATTCCTGAGCCACCCGCAAGGATGGAGCCTGAATCAGAATATCCTCCAGGTAAGAAGCTACTGCAATCACCTGGAGATTACAGCCAAAAGCGCTCCAAGCAACTTGGTCAGGACTCAAGGAGCTGTAAGCCAATCCTACTGGAAGTGCCACAAAGTGGTAATGCCTATTTAGTATGGCAAAGCACACAAAATTAAAGTAATCCCTATGCATCGGGATGTGAATAAACGCATTCTTTAAAACAATAGTGGACGTAGTTTGACCCTCCTGAGCTAGGACAAGGACTTTTAAACAATTCCACCTTAAAGATTGGAACTTGTACGGATCTGTTAAAATCCTTTAAATCCAAAAGAGGACAAAATATTCCCTCCCCTTCAGGAATTACAGAGAATAGAGTAGAAACCTTTTCCCCTCTCAGATGGAGCAATGGATACTACAGTTCCCATATCAATAAGTTCTTCCACGCAATAAAAGAGAGCCGCCTTTCTTACAGGATCCTCTGGAACCTTTGAAGGTAAGAAACTATCCCTTAGGGGAAGGGACTTAGAACAAATCCTGTATCCCTGATGGATAATGTCCCGTACCCAGGGCTCCCAAACTGACCGGGACCAATACTTTGATACAATAAAAGTCTGCCCCCCATCCCACTTCACGCCAGGTCGGAGCCGACCTTCTCACGATGACTAGCAGCCTCAGAACAACCTGCTGTGTCCGTGCACCTCTACATAGATTTCTCTGACCGCCTGGGCCTCCCGAGTACAATCTCAGTACATAAGTGAGTCAAGAAAAGCAGAGTGGTGTCATTGGGATCACAGAGACTAATTTACAGAGTAAAAATCTATTATTGGTACTGGAACCCACTGATGAAAGTTCCACCAGACTCCCCATGGAGTCGTCTATTGTAATAGAATCAGATATTGTGAACAGCACAGCAGTATAACCGGTCCCAACACACATAAGTGCCCCCTTGAAAGCCCAGTTTAGGGTGTCTTTCCACCTCCTGACCAACCAAGTCACTTTGATACCGCTCTCCCACAAGACTATTGTGCAGTGGATCTGGAGCAGAAATGGCGTGAAAACGCTGCCTACGGTGGGGACCAATGTCTCCCCAACCGCAACGGACTATATAAGAATGAAGCCTGAGGTCTGAAGTAACCCCATAAGCCTCAAGGAGCTGCCTGTATGATATAACCGGGTTGACCGGTTAACCAGCAACGAGTGCTATCGCAGCTATACCAAGGTCTTAAAAAGTCCATGTAAGAACAAATGCTTGTCAGAATCCTGCATACCAACATGTCAAAGTACATCTCCACCCTTCCCGGTACTCTGGTTAACCAGTGACAAGCTGCCAGCTGTCCAAAGGGGGTTAGGAAATCGCACAGAAAATGCAATGCAGGGACAAGACTTACACCTCTTCTTTATTAGACAAAATGCCATGAAAGAGAGGACAACCTACCTATAAAGAGTCTGTAATTTAGTGTGAAACACACCACATTATCAGACAGGGCATAAATTAGACTGGAAAGAGGCATGAGAAACCCAGCGTCAACCAGTATTATATGCACCAATACTCTTGAGATTTATATGGCTATATAACCCCCAGCTCTCCTGAGCCAATCCATGATAAACTTCTTTCCTTTGTTACAGAGCACCTCTCTCTGCCTACCTCCATTATACGAGGCAAATAACTACTGGGGGAAGTGGGAGGGATATTTGTAGTCTTGTTTGAGGTGTCTTTGCCTCCTCTTGGTGGCCAGCAATAGTATTTTGCATAGGTTATGAATGTTCTTGTGGACTCTCACTGCCAAAAGAAGGAAATAGTGTACAATTTACCTTTAATGTTTACACTGGCTGAGTAGTTCTGAACAGTATAAACTTGTGTTATGCAGTAATTTTTTGTAAACAAAAGGGGTTAATATGGTAACGAGTCACGTGTGAGTTTTTTCCGTTTTTGGGGGGGGGGGGGGAGTTTAGGTATATAATGTCTAATAGCACAACACTATTTTTTTCTCTGAAGAAGGGTTCATCTTCTCCCCAAAATGTCACTTAAATTGCTTGTTTTTAAAAAAGACTGAAGAGTGCTGTGGCTTGTTGCTTAATATAAACCAGGTTTGATAAATATTTAATTTTGACGGCACCTCAGGAAACTGTAACATTGTAAGTTTGAGTGCTACCGCCATCTTGGACATAAAGATTTCTATCTGATCTTGAAGATAGGCAGTCTTTGGCTTCACTAGAAAAACATAAATTATGCTTACCTGATAATTTTCTTTTCTTCTGACGGGAATAGTCCACAGCTGCATTCATTACTTTTGGGAATACAGAACCTGGCCACCAGGAGGAGGCAAAGACACCCCAGCCAAAGGCTTAAATACCTCCCCCACTTCGCTCATCCCCAGTCATTTTGCCAAGGGAACAAGGAACAGTAGGAGAAATATTAGGATGAAACAAGGTGCCAGAAGAACAAAAAATTACAGCCGCCTCAGATAAAAACACGGACGGGAGCTGAGGACTCTTCCCATCCGAAGAAAAGAAAATTATCAGGTAAGCATAATTTATGTTTTTCTTCTTGACCGGGAAGAGTCCACAGCTGCATTCATTAGTTTTGGGAAAACAATAACAAAGCTAGAGGACACTGAATGCAAACAACGGGTGGGTACAAAAGGCGGCCCCTTCGAAAGGCACCACAGCCTGAAATTACCTGACACCCTATAAAAAATATAGACAACACAGGTGAAAATCCGAAGCCCCGGTAACTGCACATTAGTTACACTGCCAGCAAGCCGAACTAGAGACCACTCAGTCCCAGAGTCTATTGAGCCCAAACAGCCTCTGAGGAGTCAGTCCCGCGATTCACGACCCCCATGAAGGTACCCGGCCGAAAGACAAGGACCGCTATCTGCCCCCAAAAGGGAGAACAGATTCCCAGGAAAAATCCAATGGATCATTCCACACGGCTTAACAAAACTAGAACAACCCATGGTTGTCTTATGATAGCAGCGCCCAGGGAGACAAACTCCCTAGAAACAACAAGGACCGAATAAAAAATGAGATCCATACACAGGGAAACACGTCCCAAAAAGGACTCGAGGGACACCTTCATATCCCTAATCCAGTCACATAACCTAAGGTACTCCAGAACAACAGGAGTTCCCAGTTGCCTCGTATCAGATTGAAGCCTGCAGGCTAGGCAAGCAGAGACAGCAACAATAGAATAACTATCCCATCAGTTAGGAAAGCACTCTCCAAGAGAACACCAAACCGTCTGAACAGGAACTCTCAATGACCAGCTTCCAGGTAGGAAAGCTGACTCAACCATCGCGAAACCCAAACCACCGAAAGGAGTTTTAAAGCCTGCTAGCACACATTCAAAGTGCAAATAGCTGTAGCTGGTTTCAAACTGCTAACCTTCCAAGTGCTCACAGCCCTCCGAATACCGGGCTCCAAGGAGCGTCCCCTCCCAGTACCAGAAGCCAGTAGAAAAGAGGACATCAAAAGTCCTCCCACCAAAGGGGAGGACCGACTCTGGAAGAAAACGGTCAACACTACATAGAATAACCGATCCCCGACCTTCCCTCCAGGGTAATGGTTCCAGCCCAAAGGCTAGTCAAAGACTGAAGACAAAAGTCCCAGACCTCTGGAAGAGAAAGGAAGGGTCAACGAGGAACAAAGCCCCTGGGTAGACCTCTGACCGCTACTACAAACGGCATGCTACCGTGATTCGGGATAGACAATGTGCTCGGGTACAAGACCCCCTACACTGCTGTCTTCCCCAAAAAAGGAACACTTCCCAAGGGAAGAGGGCCCTCAGACCCCTAACATCTATATATCAGAATTCAACAGTTAGCAGGAGCCCCAACAGGTTTCAAACCCCCGCTCTAAAAGAGAAGGGAACTAAAACAACGGAAAACCACCCTACCATAGAGGCAAGACCCCTCGGCCATATCGCCAACCCAGTTGAAAGACACATGTAGTCTAGAGGAACATCAAATGCGCCAGAAGACCAGTAGGGACCCGTCAGAAAGACCTAGAGCCTAAGCCATAAGCAAATAAGCATCTCCCAAGAAAAACAGAGCCCCGTCCCCCTCTGAGAGAGACACACAGGACCAAACACCTAAGGTGAGACCGAACGTCTACACACATCTAGGGAGAGACATGGACCTAGGCCAGGGTCCTTGAAAAACGGAATCGATCGAAAGATCTAACTTCCAGAGGAACCCTAAGCTGCCTCCTACGATTAAGAGTTCACCCTCTAAAATTCGTAGACTTGGAGATCTAGCAACAGCCTCAAACCCAAGAGTCTGAAAGAGCTCCTGAACAGTTTAAAAATTCGACACTCAGTGCACTTGGATCGCAAGGAAATCTCGTAGACAAACATTAACACTTGTTACACACACTGGCAAGGTAGCAACCAACACCCGAAGGTGAATGAGAACCCTGGACCCTGCTTGCCAACCCAAAGAGTTAGACGTAAGGCACCCTCCACAAAGCCCCTAACGGAACATTGAGGAAAAATGGTCAACTACCTGACCCCAGAAGGGCGACCGTCTGTAACCGATCTCGACTCTTCACTGTTAAGCCCCAAGGCTAGAGCTGCAATGAGGACACAGAAAAACCTGAACGTCGAGACCGTGGTTAGACCAAGGGTATAATATGGAAAAGATAACAGCCAGAGATCCTTGTAGGATCGATCTTCCAAAAAGAAACTTCTATAACAGGGTAAAATCTGCAGCCTTGCAGCTCCCCACAGAAGGCAGGGAACTCCTGCACACCACCTCTTAGAGTAACGCAACTCTGAGCAGAGGAAGGACATGCCCGTGCTTCCAGACCAGATGATCCACCCAAGGCGGGAAGGAAGGAGACTCCCACCACCGTAAGAAAATGTTTAATAGGCTAAAGAGTCAGCATCCGTAAGAGTGAATAAGCAAATCATTCACCACTCGGAACACCAGACCACATAGGTCACTAACATCTCCCAACTCTAAAGGAATGGAAATTACGGTTCTGAGTCCCCACTGACCTGAAAGAACCATGATGAAGTCTGCAAAAAACAGATCCGTATCCCAGGCGAGTAGCCCGAAACAGCCGACCTTAGATCGGTACTTACAACCCTGCAGTCAGAGAAGTTGTATTTTAACAGTAGGCCTCATACTTTGATAGAATTTGAGCCCGGAATCCATAGCAATAGGTCCAAGAAAATTCGACCCGAAGGATCGATAAATAAAACTAGGAAACATAATTCTATTATTCAAAAAGTGCGCAACTTCCGAGGAAGTGCCCACGCAACCACAAAATCGCAAGTATCTGTTCCAGAGAAGAACATTCTCAAAAACGAAAATCTAACAGACATGAGCTTAAGAAAAAACAAATTAAACACATCCATCTGGATAAAAAAAAAATGAAGGCAGCACCCATCGGGTGAATGCCCAAGGTGAATGAGAACGCAAGTGGACCAGCCGATCAGAGGCTCCATTCACCCAAGCTCAGAACTGGAACCCGAAACATAAAGAAAAATAAAACGGAGACATTAAGGAGATTGGCTTCATCCCCAAATGTCATATCCAATATGCCATCCAGCATCTAAGGCCTCGGATCCCTCGGCCCATTAGGACTGGGATCCTCCAACAGTGCCAAAACATGTCTTAAAAGAACACAAAGACGTGCCAGCATATAACGGAAAGCAAAATCATCCCTCGCCAGATCAACAAAAGACCCTGGCCGAGGTTGGGCCCCCTGAAGCCTCAGAGGCCTATGCTTCCCCAGAAGGCCGAACTGAATCAGGCGATCGCACACCCGGCAGGCCCTGGTTAACAGAACACAGTCAGTATCTTACAAATATTTCACTTGGGAGAAATAAATGAGTCAACGCCATAGAAATCGCCATGTGGAACCGTGCCGTAACCTCTGTCGGAAACAAGCCACCCTCCGGAGGAGTAAAGGCCATAGGGACACCTGCTTGCGTAGTTGAGAAAGGGTCTAGGGCACACGCCTCACGGGACATGAAACCTCGGAGGCGGATGGTTCAATGCACTCTAAGCTCCCTGATTCGGGAGAAGAGAGTACTCTAGAACAGCAATCAGAACATAACTGATGGGCATTGATTACCCTGGCCATTTCATATTCATCACAAGACACATTCTCTGTATCGGAGATATCTGTGTCTAACATATCAGAATCCTCCATAATTTTAGGATTACAAAAATGACAAAAACTAACTGGCACCCTTTTTACACCCCCAATGGCTGAGGCACTCGCCACCTCCTGTGAACCAGACAACTCACAAGCCAGACTCTCTCTGTCGCACACAGTCAGTATACGGAAGTGAGAAACAACGTAGCTGTGCCAGTCACCAAAAGGGAGCGCAACCTTGAGAGATTGTGTCACTGAGATAAGGCCGTTATGTTCCGAAAGGCCGAGAGCCTAGGTATTGCTACACATTAGCAGATAGAACCACATAACAAACATGATTAAAGTCCCCCCTTTTCAATAACCCCCCTCAGGAGATATTAACCCATGATTCCTCATTAAGATAAAAGGAGTCCCACTAGGTACTACCTTGTTAAATTAACATTACATTCACATATCGAAATGAAACGATCTTACCGGAATCTACGCCGTGAAACAGGAACACGGCCCTTCAAGTGTGACAGATAGTAGCCTCGCTTCTGACATGGACTTGAGTGAATAAAGGTAGGCAGCGAAACTGGTCAACGCTGATTACCAAGGAGCTGTTATTATGAGTTGGGATGGGTTCGCAGGAAAACTCTCCCTGCATCTTTGGACTCTAACTTTCATCCATGCTCTCACTGAGAGGCTGATAGGATTACTTAAAACTCCAGTCCCATTGTGAAGAGTACTACCCTCCATAAGAGACTATCTCAAACTTCTGTCACTTCTCTGCCAACCTCCTGTGACGAAAGGCAAAGATTGACTTGGGGGAGGAGGGAAGTGGGAGAGGTATTTAAGCCTTTGGCTGGGGTGTCTTTGCCTCCTCCTGGTGGCCAGGTTCTGCATTTCCAAAAGTAATGAATGCAGCTGTGGACTCTTCCCGTTTAAAAAGAAAATAAATAATTTACTATTGTAACATTATGGGGTCACTCACCTCTTCATGAGACCTGATCAAAATATTACATTCAAGTAAAATTAGTGTCTATCTTTGAGAGTGATGTAACTGGTGATAGCAAACACTGTGTCCTGAGAAACTGTGTTTGAAACAATGTGCATCCACACACACACACACGATAAAATGTATAATGTGCATGTCCATGAATTAGAGATGGTTAGAGTATTTCAGGAATGGAGACCACATAGGAGAGAGTATTACACAAAGTGTGCATCAACACACTTTTATATGCACATATACACACACCACAAAATGACGTGACAGACAGAGTCCACACAAACATCTATCCTGTTACACAGATTTGAACAATCTATTTGCTGCAATAAAGGACTTGTCTTGAAATCAAGAAAACATATAAAAACATTAAATCACACGTTATATTAATTACTGAATTTGAAGAACGGTATCTACAATGTTGGTGCAGAGCAAACGTTTGACAAGCGAGTTACTTTCCTGCTATTTGTCAAAACCACTGCCCTTCTCATACATGATGGTTAGATATAAAATTCCAGGAGAAAAGGTCTCTATCCAAACCTGAAGCACTCAAAATCACAGACAAGATGGAAAAAAAACAGAAGAAAAAAAAAAAAAGGTTTCCAGTGATGTCCAAAAAGAACAATAATTTATACAGTTCATATGTTCCAGCAAACGCTTTCCTCCATATTTAAGGTCACCAAAATGAGCAGCATTATAACAATGGCACCCACAGTCCAGCATCTGATGCCTCAGGTGCGTTAGATCTATTGACCTGTGTAACACATTACTGCAGCACGAAATATGTTTATTCACCCTTTCTTTTCTTCTTCTTCTATTTTATGAGACTTGCAACACATAGTGATGAAAGTATCTTAAAGTCCTCCATAGTGTTTTGTTCACTTGCTGCCAAGAGGAGTTCCACAAACGTTTGGTTGCTGCTGCTCTAGTTTTCTGGATGCTGTAAAAATGCAAACAAAACAGTGTTAATACCATGTATTTGCAGTCGAATAATAATTTGTGCAACTACTTTTATATTTAATGTTACATTTGCTTATGCTATGTATCTGAAATACTCTGCACACCAATTAGATACCTAGAGTTCTGGGTACCTATAAGGGCTAACCAAACTGATACAATGGGAGACCTAACAAACCATACGTAGTCAAGTATTTGCTGGCCCCTAATAAACATGCTTTTTATGTGAAAGATAGAAATAAGAATGGGGCTTTAATTACCGTTTTATTAAAGATGTCTGTACAATTAAATATACTAGCCACATCCCCAAATAATGACCATTTGATAAATTGTATAACCTACAAGATAAACCTCTGCTAGATGTATACTATATGCTTCAATTGAGAATACTCCTTTCATAATAGCTAATTTACCATAGAAATCCACTCCTATATTTTATGCATGAAAATGAGATTCAATGCTGCTAATCCATAATCACATATACAATAAATAAATATATCTATATCCATCTATCTATCTATATATATATATATATATATATATATATATATATATATATATATATATATATATATATATATATATATATATACACACACACACACATCTATATGTATATCTATCTATCTATCTCTGCATCACCATTGTCAATAAAACAAAACATTTTTACACTGCACATTCTGGAATAATAAAATACATTAACGTTAACAGTACCCTGTCTGGTAGTTAAATAGTAAACAGGATGGCTTATATCTCAGCAGATGTAAATTCAGCAGGTGGAATTAAGTATCTGGAGGTTAGAAGCTATAAAGCTATGCAAGTTTGAGCTATCACATTGGCCTTGACAGCCACTCATTACTGCATTCCATGATACAGGTACATAACAGTGGATTATTATAGTCCTCATTGTATGTAATGTATTAAAAAAGAACATTTGTATTTAACGTTTATTTTTTTGTTACATAGCAATTTTTTTTTTTAATATTGTTTTGAAACACTTTATTATTGTACTTAAAGGGACAGTCTACAATACAATTTAAAAAAAAAAAAAAAAAGATAATCCCTTTATTACCCATTCCCCAGTTTCGCATAACCAACGCAATTATATTAATATACTTTTTACCTCCGTTATTACCTTATTTCTAAGAACCTTCTGACATCCCCCTGATCACATGACTGTGACTATTTATTATCTATTGACTTGCATTTAGCATTGTGTTGTGCTAAATCTTAAATAACTTTCTGTGCCTGAACACAGTGTTATCTATATGGCCCACATGAACTATCCAGTCTCATGTTGTGAAAAGCAATTTCAAAACCATGTGATAAGAGGCAGCACTCAAGGGCTTAGAAAATAGCCTATGAGCTTACCTAGGTTTAGTTTTAACTGAGAAAAAAACAAATTTGATGATAAAAGTAAATTGAAAAGTTGATTAAAATGACATGTCCTATCTGAATAATGAAAGTTTAATTTTGACTAGACTGTCCCTTAAAGGGACACTGAACCCAAATTTTTTCTTTCATGATTCAGATAGAGCATGCAATTTTAAACAACTTTATAATTTACTTCTATTATCATTTCTTCTTTGTTCTCTTGCTATTTTTATTTGAAAAAGAAGGCATCTAAGCTAAGGAGCCAGCAAATTATTGGTTCAGAACCATGGAGAGCACTTGTTTATTGGTGCTGTCCAATCAGCAAGGACAACCTAGGTTGTTCACCAAAAATGGGCCGGCATCTAAAATTACATTCTTGCTTTTCAAATAAACATACCAAGAGAATGAAGAAAATTTGATAATAGGAGTAAATTAGAAAGTTGCTTAAAAACAGAATTTATGCTTACCTGATAAATTACTTTCTCCAACGGTGTGTCCGGTCCACGGCGTCATCCTTACTTGTGGGATATTCTCTTCCCCAACAGGAAATGGCAAAGAGCCCAGCAAAGCTGATCCCTCCTAGGCTCCGCCTACCCCAGTCATTCGACCGACGGACAGGAGGAAATATGCATAGGAGAAACCATATGATACAGTGGTGACTGTAGTTAGAGAAAATAATTCATCAGACCTGATTAAAAAAACCAGGGCGGGCCGTGGACCGGACACACCGTTGGAGAAAGTAATTTATCAGGTAAGCATAAATTCTGTTTTCTCCAACATAGGTGTGTCCGGTCCACGGCGTCATCCTTACTTGTGGGAACCAATACCAAAGCTTTAGGACACGGATGAAGGGAGGGAGCAAATCAGGTCACCTAAACGGAAGGCACCACAGCTTGCAAAACCTTTCTCCCAAAAATAGCCTCCGAAGAAGCAAAAGTATCAAATTTGTAAAATTTGGCAAAAGTGTGCAGAGAAGACCAAGTCGCTGCCTTACATATCTGGTCAACAGAAGCCTCGTTCTTGAAGGCCCATGTGGAAGCCACAGCCCTAGTGGAGTGAGCTGTGATTCTTTCAGGAGGCTGCCGTCCGGCAGTCTCATAAGCCAATCGGATAATGCTTTTAAGCCAAAAAGAAATAGAGGTAGAAGTTGCTTTTTGACCTCTCCTTTTACCAGAATAAACAACAAACAAAGAAGATGTTTGTCTGAAATCTTTAGTAGCCTCTAAATAGAATTTTAGAGCACGGACTACGTCCAAATTGTGTAACAAACGTTCCTTCTTTGAAACTGGATTCGGACACAAAGAAGGTACAACTATCTCCTGGTTAATATTTTTGTTGGAAACAACTTTCGGAAGAAAACCAGGCTTAGTACGCAAAACCACCTTATCTGCATGGAACACCAGATAGGGCGGAGAACACTGCAGAGCAGATAACTCTGAAACTCTTCTAGCAGAAGAAATTGCAACCAAAAACAAAACTTTCCAAGATAATAACTTAATATCTACGGAATGTAAGGGTTCAAACGGAACCCCTTGAAGAACTGAAAGAACTAGATTTAGACTCCAGGGAGGAGTCAAAGGTCTGTAAACAGGCTTGATTCTAACCAGAGCCTGAACAAATGCTTGAACATCTGGCACAGCTGCCAGCCTTTTGTGAAGTAAAACAGATAAAGCAGAGATCTGTCCCTTCAGAGAACTTGCAGATAATCCTTTCTCCAAACCTTCTTGTAGAAAGGATAGAATCTTAGGAATTTTTATCTTGTTCCATGGGAATCCTTTAGATTCACACCAACAGATATATTTTTTCCATATTTTATGGTAAATTTTTCTAGTTACAGGCTTTCTAGCCTGAATCAGAGTATCTATTACAGAATCTGAAAACCCACGCTTTGATAAAATCAAGCGTTCAATCTCCAAGCCGTCAGTTGGAGGGAAACCAGATTCGGATGTTCGAATGGACCTTGAACAAGAAGGTCCTGTCTCAAAGGTAGCTTCCATGGTGGAGCCGATGACATATTCACCAGGTCTGCATACCAAGTCCTGCGTGGCCACGCAGGAGCTATCAAGATCACCGAAGCCCTCTCCTGATTGATCCTGGCTACCAGCCTGGGAATGAGAGGAAACGGTGGGAATACATAAGCTAGGTTGAAGGTCCAAGGTGCTACTAGTGCATCTACTAGAGTCGCCTTGGGATCCCTGGATCTGGACCCGTAGCAAGGAACCTTGAAGTTCTGACGAGACGCCATCAGATCCATGTCTGGAATGCCCCATAATTGAGTTATTTGGGCAAAGATTTCCGGATGGAGTTCCCACTCCCCCGGATGGAATGTCTGACGACTCAGAAAATCCGCTTCCCAATTTTCCACTCCTGGGATGTGGATTGCAGACAAGTGGCAGGAGTGATCCTCCGCCCATTGAATTATTTTGGTCACTTCCTCCATCGCCAGGGAACTCCTTGTTCCCCCCTGATGGTTGATATATGCAACAGTCGTCATGTTGTCTGATTGAAACCTTATGAATTTGGCCTTTGCTAGTTGAGGCCAAGCTTTGAGAGCATTGAATATCGCTCTCAGTTCCAGAATGTTTATCGGGAGAAGAGATTCTTCCCGAGACCATAGACCCTGAGCTTTCAGGGGTTCCCAGACCGCGCCCCAGCCCACCAGACTGGCGTCGGTCGTGACAATGACCCACTCTGGTCTGCGGAAGCTCATTCCCTGTGACAGGTTGTCCAGGATCAGCCACCAACGGAGTGAATCTCTGGTCTTTTGATCTACTTGAATCGTCGGAGACAAGTCTGTATAATCCCCATTCCACTGTCTGAGCATGCACAGTTGTAATGGTCTTAGATGAATTCGTGCAAAAGGAACTATGTCCATTGCTGCAACCATCAATCTTATTACTTCCATGCACTGCGCTATGGAAGGACGAAGAACAGAATGAAGTACTTGACAAGAGCTTAGAATTTTTGATTTTCTGACCTCTGTCAGAAAAATCCTTATTTCTAAGGAATCTATTATTGTTCCCAAGAAGGGAACTCTTGTTGACGGGGACAGAGAACTTTTTTCTTTGTTCACTTTCCATCCGTGAGATCTGAGAAAGGCTAGGACGATGTCCGTATGAGCCTTTGCTTTTGACAGAGACGACGTTTGAATCAGGATGTCGTCCAAGTAAGGTACTACTGCAATGCCCCTTGGTCTTAGAACCGCTAGAAGGGACCCTAGTACCTTTGTGAAAATTCTCGGAGCAGTGGCTAATCCGAATGGAAGTGCCACAAACTGGTAATGCTTGTCCAGAAAAGCGAACCTTAGGAACTGATGATGTTCCTTGTGGATAGGAATATGTAGGTACGCATCCTTTAAATCCACCGTGGTCATAAATTGACCTTCCTGGATGGTAGGAAGGATCGTTCGAATGGTTTCCATTTTGAACGATGGAACCCTGAGAAATTTGTTTAGGATCTTGAGATCTAGAATTGGTCTGAATGTTCCCTCTTTTTTGGGAACTATGAACAGGTTGGAATAAAACCCCATCCCTTGTTCTCTTATTGGAACTGGATGAATTACTCCCATCTTTAACAGGTCTTCTACACAATGTAAGAATGCCTGTCTTTTTATTTGGTTTGAAGATAATTGAGACCTGTGGAACCTTCCCCTTGGGGGTAGTTCCTTGAATTCCAGGAGATAACCTTGAGAAACTATTTCTAGTGCCCAAGGATCCTGAACATCTCTTGCCCAAGCCTGAGCAAAGAGAGAAAGTCTGCCCCCCACCAGATCCGGTCCCGGATCGGGGGCCATCCCTTCATGCTGTTTTGGTAGCAGTGGCAGGCTTCTTGGCCTGCTTACCCTTGTTCCAGCCTTGCATCGGTCTCCAAGCTGGTTTGGGTTGTGAAGTATTACCCTCTTGCTTAGAGGATGTAGAATTAGAAGCTGGTCCGTTTCTGCGAAAGGGACGAAAAACATAATTTATGTAAGAACTTACCTGATAAATTCATTTCTTTCATATTAACAAGAGTCCATGAGCTAGTGACGTATGGGATATACATTCCTACCAGGAGGGGCAAAGTTTCCCAAACCTTAAAATGCCTATAAATACACCCCTCACCACACCCACAAATCAGTTTAACGAATAGCCAAGAAGTGGGGTGATAAGAAAAAAAGTGCGAAGCATATAAAATAAGGAATTGGAATAATTGTGCTTTATACAAAAAAATCATAACCACCACAAAAAAGGGTGGGCCTCATGGACTCTTGTTAATATGAAAGAAATGAATTTATCAGGTAAGTTCTTACATAAATTATGTTTTCTTTCATGTAATTAACAAGAGTCCATGAGCTAGTGACGTATGGGATAATGACTACCCAAGATGTGGATCTTTCCACACAAGAGTCACTAGAGAGGGAGGGATAAAATAAAGACAGCCAATTCCTGCTGAAAAAAATCCACACCCAAAATAAAGTTTAACAAAAAATATAAGCAGAAGATTCAAACTGAAACCGCTGCCTGAAGAACTTTTCTACCAAAAACTGCTTCAGAAGAAGAAAATACATCAAAATGGTAGAATTTAGTAAAAGTATGCAAAGAGGACCAAGTTGCTGCTTTGCAGATCTGGTCAACCGAAGCTTCATTCCTAAACGCCCAGGAAGTAGATACTGACCTAGTAGAATGAGCTGTAATTCTTTGAGGCGGAATTTTACCCGACTCAACATAGGCAAGATGAATTAAAGATTTCAACCAAGATGCCAAAGAAATGGCAGAAGCTTTCTGGCCTTTCCTAGAACCGGAAAAGATAACAAATAGACTAGAAGTCTTACGGAAAGATTTCGTAGCTTCAACATAATATTTCAAAGCTCTAACAACATCCAAAGAATGCAATGATTTCTCCTTAGAATTCTTAGGATTAGGACATAATGAAGGAACCACAATTTCTCTACTAATGTTGTTGGAATTCACAACTTTAGGTAAAAATTCAAAAGAAGTTCGCAACACCGCCTTATCCTGATGAAAAATCAGAAAAGGAGACTCACATGAAAGAGCAGATAATTCAGAAACTCTTCTAGCAGAAGAGATGGCCAAAAGGAACAAAACTTTCCAAGAAAGTAATTTAATGTCCAATGAATGCATAGGTTCAAACGGAGGAGCTTGAAGAGCTCCCAGAACCAAATTCAAACTCCAAGGAGGAGAAATTGACTTAATGACAGGTTTTATACGAACCAAAGCTTGTACAAAACAATGAATATCAGGAAGAATAGCAATCTTTCTGTGAAAAAGAACAGAAAGAGCGGAGATTTGTCCTTTCAAAGAACTTGCGGACAAACCCTTATCTAAACCATCCTGAAGAAACTGTAAAATTCTCGGTATTCTAAAAGAATGCCAAGAAAAATGATGAGAAAGACACCAAGAAATATAAGTCTTCCAGACTCTATAATATATCTCTCGAGATACAGATTTACGAGCCTGTAACATAGTATTAATCACGGAGTCAGAGAAACCTCTATGACCAAGAATCAAGCGTTCAATCTCCATACCTTTAAATTTAAGGATTTCAGATCCGGATGGAAAAAAGGACCTTGTGACAGAAGGTCTGGTCTTAACGGAAGAGTCCATGGCTGGCAAGATGCCATCCGGACAAGATCCGCATACCAAAACCTGTGAGGCCATGCCGGAGCTATTAGCAGAACAAACGAGCATTCCCTCAGAATCTTGGAGATTACTCTTGGAAGAAGAACTAGAGGCGGAAAGATATAGGCAGGATGATACTTCCAAGGAAGTGATAATGCATCCACTGCCTCCGCCTGAGGATCCCGGGATCTGGACAGATACCTGGGAAGTTTCTTGTTTAGATGAGAGGCCATCAGATCTATCTCTGGGAGCCCCCACAATTGAACAATCTGAAGAAATACCTCTGGGTGAAGAGACCATTCGCCCGGATGCAACGTTTGGCGACTGAGATAATCCGCTTCCCAATTGTCTACACCTGGGATATGAACCGCAGAGATTAGACAGGAGCTGGATTCCGCCCAAACCAAAATTCGAGATACTTCTTTCATAGCCAGAGGACTGTGAGTCCCTCCTTGATGATTGATGTATGCCACAGTTGTGACATTGTCTGTCTGAAAACAAATGAACGATTCTCTCTTCAGAAGAGGCCAAAACTGAAGAGCTCTGAAAACTGCACGGAGTTCCAAGATATTGATCGGTAATCTCACCTCCTGAGATTCCCAAACTCCTTGTGCCGTCAGAGATCCCCACACAGCTCCCCAACCTGTGAGACTTGCATCTGTTGAAATTACAGTCCAGGTCGGAAGAACAAAAGAAGCCCCCTGAATTAAACGATGGTGATCTGTCCACCACGTTAGAGAGTGCCGAACAATCGGTTTTAAAGATATTAATTGATATATCTTCGTGTAATCCCTGCACCATTGGTTCAGCATACAGAGCTGAAGAGGTCGCATGTGAAAACGAGCAAAGGGGATCGCGTCCGATGCAGCAGTCATAAGACCTAGAATTTCCATGCATAAGGCTACCGAATGGAATGATTGAGACTGAAGGTTTCGACAGGCTGTAATCAATTTTAGACGTCTCTTGTCTGTTAAAGACAAAGTCATGGACACTGAATCTATCTGGAAACCCAGAAAGGTTACCCTTGTTTGAGGAATCAAAGAACTTTTTGGTAAATTGATCCTCCAACCATGATCTTGAAGAAACAACACAAGTCGATTCGTATGAGACTCTGCTAAATGTAAAGACGGAGCAAGTACCAAGATATCGTCCAAATAAGGAAATACCACAATACCCTGTTCTCTGATTACAGACAGAAGGGCACCGAGAATCTTTGTGAAAATTCTTGGAGCTGTAGCAAGACCAAACGGTAGAGCCACAAATTGGTAATGCTTGTCTAGAAAAGAGAATCTCAGGAACTGATAATGATCTGGATGAATTGGAATATGCAGATATGCATCCTGTAAATCTATTGTGGACATATAATTCCCTTGCTGAACAAAAGGCAATATAGTCCTTACAGTTACCATCTTGAACGTTGGTATCCTTACATAACGATTCAATAATTTTAGATCCAGAACTGGTCTGAAGGAATTCTCCTTCTTTGGTACAATGAAGAGATTTGAATAAAACCCCATCCCCTGTTCCGGAACTGGAACTGGCATAATTACTCCAGCCAACTCTAGATCTGAAACACAATTCAGAAATGCTTGAGCTTTCACTGGATTTACTGGGACATGGGAAAGAAAAAATCTCTTTGCAGGAGGTCTCATCTTGAAACCAATTCTGTACCCTTCTGAAACAATGTTCTGAATCCAAAGATTGTGAACAGAATTGATCCAAATTTCTTTGAAAAAACGTAACCTGCCCCCTACCAGCTGAACTGGAATGAGGGCCGTACCTTCATGTGAACTTAGAAGCAGGCTTTGCCTTTCTAGCAGGCTTGGATTTATTCCAGACTGGAGATGGTTTCCAAACTGAAACTGCTCCTGAGGACGAAGGATCAGGCTTTTGTTCTTTGTTGAAACGAAAGGAACGAAAACGATTGTTAGCCCTGTTTTTACCTTTAGACTTTTTATCCTGTGGTAAAAAAGTTCCTTTCCCACCAGTAACAGTTGAAATAATAGAATCCAACTGAGAACCAAATAATTTGTTTCCCTGGAAAGAAATGGAAAGTAGAGTTGATTTAGAAGCCATATCAGCATTCCAAGTCTTAAGCCATAAAGCTCTTCTGGCTAAGATAGCCAGAGACATAAATCTAACATCAACTCTAATAATATCAAAAATGGCATCACAGATGAAATTATTAGCATGCTGGAGAAGAATAATAATATCATGAGAATCACGATTTGTTATTTGTTGCGCTAGAGTTTCCAACCAAAAAGTTGAAGCTGCAGCAACATCAGCCAATGATATAGCAGGTCTAAGAAGATTACCTGAACATAGATAAGCTTTTCTTAGAAAAGATTCAATTTTTCTATCTAAAGGATCTTTAAACGAGGTACCATCTGACGTAGGAATGGTAGTACGTTTAGCAAGGGTAGAAATAGCCCCATCAACTTTAGGGATTTTGTCCCAAAATTCTAACCTGTCAGGCGGAACAGGATATAATTGCTTAAAACGTTTAGAAGGAGTAAATGAATTACCCAATTTATCCCATTCCTTAGCAATTACTGCAGAAATAGCATTAGGAACAGGAAAGACTTCTGGAATAACCGCAGGAGCTTTAAAAACCTTATCCAAACGTATAGAATTAGTATCAAGAGGACTAGAATCCTCTATTTCTAAAGCAATTAGTACTTCTTTAAGTAAAGAGCGAATAAATTCCATCTTAAATAAATATGAAGATTTATCAGCATCAATCTCTGAGACAGAATCCTCTGAACCAGAAGAGTCCAAAGAATCAGAATGATGGTGTTCATTTAAAAATTCATCTGTAGAGAGAGAAGATTTAAAAGACTTTTTACGTTTACTAGAAGGAGAAATAACAGACAAAGCCTTCTTTATGGATTCAGAAACAAAATCTCTTATGTTATCAGGAACATTCTGCACCTTAGATGTTGAGGGAACTGCAACAGGCAATGGTACATCACTAAAGGAAATATTATCTGCTTTAACAAGTTTGTCATGACAATTATTACAAACAACAGCTGGAGGAATAGCTACCAAAAGTTTACAGCAGATACACTTAGCTTTGGTAGATCCAGCAGGCAGTGGTTTTCCTGTAGTATCTTCTGGCTCAGATGCAACGTGAGACATCTTGCAATATGTAAGAGAAAAAACAACATATAAAGCAAAATAGATCAAATTCCTTATAAGACAGTTTCAGGAATGGGAAAAAAAATGCCAAACATCAAGCTTCTAGCAACCAGAAGCAAATGAAAAATGAGACTGAAATAATGTGGAGACAAAAGCGACGCCCATATTTTTTGGCGCCAAATAAGACGCCCACATTATTTGGCGCCTAAATGCTTTTGGCGCCAAAAATGACGCCACATCCGGAACGCCGACATTTTTGGTGCAAAATAACGTCAAAAATGACGCAACTTCCGGCGACACGTATGACGCCGGAAACGGAAAAGAATTTTTGCGCCAAAAAAGTCCGCGCCAAGAATGACGCAATAAAATGAAGCATTTTCAGCCCCCGCGAGCCTAACAGCCCACAGGGAAAAAAGTCAAATTTTTGAGGTAAGAAAAAATATGATAATTTAAAGCATAATCCCAAATATGAAACTGACTGTCTGGAAATAAGGAAAGTTGAACATTCTGAGTCAAGGCAAATAAATGTTTGAATACATATATTTAGAACTTTATAAATAAAGTGCCCAACCATAGCTTAGAGTGTCACAGAAAATAAGACTTACTTACCCCAGGACACTCATCTACATGTTTGTAGAAAGCCAAACCAGTACTGAAACGAGAATCAGTAGAGGAAATGGTAAATATAAGAGTATATCGTCGATCTGAAAAGGGAGGTAAGAGATGAATCTCTACGACCGATAACAGAGAACCTTATGAAATAGACCCCGTAGAAGGAGATCACTGCATTCAATAGGCAATACTCTCCTCACATCCCTCTGACATTCACTGCACGCTGAGAGGAAAACCGGGCTCCAACTTGCTGCGGAGCGCATATCAACGTAGAATCTAGCACAAACTTACTTCACCACCTCCCTTGGAGGCAAAGTTTGTAAAACTGATTTGTGGGTGTGGTGAGGGGTGTATTTATAGGCATTTTAAGGTTTGGGAAACTTTGCCCCTCCTGGTAGGAATGTATATCCCATACGTCACTAGCTCATGGACTCTTGTTAATTACATGAAAGAAATTAGGCTTATTTTTAGCCTTAAAAGACCTATC
The DNA here is from genome assembly GCF_027579735.1 of Bombina bombina. Classification (NCBI taxonomy): domain Eukaryota; kingdom Metazoa; phylum Chordata; class Amphibia; order Anura; family Bombinatoridae; genus Bombina; species Bombina bombina. Next base: position 1,044,784,135 of record NC_069504.1, read on the forward strand.
CTGAGGGAGGGCGTGGCCCTTTCCCCCGGTGATGTCTGAAATAATCTCTTTCAAATCAGGTCCAAACAGTGTTTTACCCTTGAAAGGGATGTTAAGCAATTTTGTCTTGGAAGACACATCCGCTGACCAAGACTTTAGCCAAAGCGCTCTGCGCGCCACGATAGCAAACCCTGAATTTTTCGCCGCTAATCTAGCTAATTGCAAAGCGGCATCTAAAATAAAAGAGTTAGCCAATTTAAGTGCTTGAACTCTGTCCATAACCTCCTCATACGAAGATTCTTTATTGAGCGACTTTTCTAGTTCTTCGAACCAGAAACACACTGCCGTAGTGACAGGAACAATGCATGAAATTGGTTGTAGAAGGTAACCTTGCTGAACAAACATCTTTTTAAGCAAACCCTCTAATTTTTTATCCATAGGATCTTTGAAAGCACAACTATCTTCTATAGGAATAGTAGTGCGTTTGTCTAGAGTAGAAACCGCCCCCTCGACCTTGGGGACTGTCTGCCATAAGTCCTTTCTGGGGTCGACTATAGGAAATAATTTCTTAAATATAGGGGGAGGAACAAAAGGTATGCCGGGCCTTTCCCACTCCTTATTTACTATGTCCGCCACCCGCTTGGGTATAGGAAAGGCGTCGGGGGGGCACCGGAACCTCTAGGAACTTGTCCATCTTACATAATTTCTCTGGAATGACCAAATTGTCACAATCATCCAGAGTAGATAATACCTCCTTAAGCAGTGCGCGGGGATGTTCTAATTTAAATTTAAATGTTACAACATCAGGTTCAGCTTGTTGAGAAATTTTTCCTGAATCTGAAATTTCTCCCTCAGACAAAACCTCCCTCCTGGCCCCTTCAGATTGGTGTGAGGGTATGTCAGAACAGTTATCATCAGCGTCCTCTTGCTCTTCAGTGTTTAAAACAGAGCAATCGCGCTTTCTCTGATAAGTAGGCATTTTGGATAAAATGTTTGCAATAGAATTATCCATTACAGCCGTTAATTGTTGCATGGTAATAAGTATTGGCGCACTAGATGTACTAGGGGCCTCTTGTGTGGGCAAAACTGGTGTAGACACAGAAGGGGATGATGCAGTATCATGCTTACTCCCCTCATTTGAGGAATCATCTTGGGCAATATCATTATCTGTGGCATCATTGTCCCTACTTTGTTTGGACACTATGGCACAATTATCACATAAATTTAAATGGGGAGAAACCTTGGTTTTCATACATATAGAACATAGCTTATCTGATGGTACAGACATGTTAAACAGGCTTAAACTTGTCAACAAAGCACAAAAAACGTTTTAAAATAAAACCGTTACTGTCACTTTAAATTTTAAACTGAACACACTTTATTACTGAATATGTGAAAAAGTATGAAGGAATTGTTCAAAATTCACCAAAATTTCACCACAGTGTCTTAAAGCCTTAAAAGTATTGCACACCAAATTTGAAAGCTTTAACCCTTAAAATAACGGAACCGGAGCCGTTTTTACATTTAACCCCTATACAGTCCCAGCTATCTGCTTTGCTGAGACCCAACCAAGCCCAGAGGGGAATACGATACCAAATGACGCCTTCTATAAGCTTTTTCAGTGGTTCTTAGCTCCTCACACATGCATCTGCATGCCTTGCTCTCCAAAAACAACTGCGCATTAGTGGCGCGAAAATGAGGCTCTGCCTATAACTAGAAAAGGCCCCCATCTGAAAAAGGTGTCCAATACAGTGCCTGCCGTTTTTTAAACAATCCCCAAGATTATAATAACTATTAAGAGTTATAATCTGCAAAATATGCTTAGCAAAGTAATCGTTTTAGCCCAGAAAAATGTCTACCAGTTTTTTAAGCCCTTATGAAGCCCTTTATTCTTTTACTTAATCTAAGAAAATGGCTTACCGGTCCCCATAGGGGAAATGACAGCCTTCCAGCATTACATAGTCTTGTTAGAAATGTGGCCAGTCATACCTCAAGCAGAAAAGTCTGCCAACTGTTTCCCCCAACTGAAGTTACTTCATCTCAACAGTCCTGTGTGGAAACAGCAATCGATTTTAGTAACGTTTGCTAAAATCATCTTCCTCTTACAAACAGAAATCTTCATCTCTTTTCTGTTTCAGAGTAAATAGTACATACCAGCACTATTTTAAAATAACAAACACTTGATTGAAGAATAAAAACTACATTTAAACACCAAAAAACTCTTAACCATCTCCGTGGAGATGTTGCCTGTGCAACGGCAAAGAGAATGACTGGGGTAGGCGGAGCCTAGGAGGGATCATGTGACCAGCTTTGCTGGGCTCTTTGCCATTTCCTGTTGGGGAAGAGAATATCCCACAAGTAAGGATGACGCCGTGGACCGGACACACCTATGTTGGAGAAATTGCATGCTCTATCTGAATCACAAAATAAAACAATTGGGTTCAGTGTCCCTTTAAAATGTCTGGAATACCCTAATTTAAACAAGACGCTAAACGAGTTTTCACGTATATCGGGATACAAAATAAATATCCCCTTACACACACGGAAAATAATTGAACTTAACTTTGAATTTCGTTGGGTTACCAAAACACTCAAATACTTAGGCATTAACCTCCCAGTTCAGATGCAACTCCTATATAAATATAACTACTCCCCGCTACTTAATCAATTAAAAAAAGACCTACTGAAGTGGCGAACGTGTGGTTTCTCTTGGATGGGGAGAGTAGCATTAGTCAACATGAACATGCTACCGTGTATTTTATATCTTTTTAGAGCCCTTCCCATTAGGCTGGTCAAAGCAGATATTATTAAAATACAGACTGACATATTAGCTTTTATAAGAGGACCGAAATCGGATAGAATAGCGAAACAGGTGATTTGCAGAAGCAAGACTCCTGCCTCATGAGGAGATCAGAAGAAGCTACCTGGGTGTTTCTAGAGATGGAGTTAGGAGGATGGGAAGAGAGAGATTCAATCTTGTGGGACATACATTCTAATCACCCAGTTAAGACGCATACTCAAGCATACACTTCAGACCTGACTACAAAGATCTGGATTCAGACACTTAAGAGAACAGACTTGTTTCCTGAATATTCTTTACTGACCCCAATTAGATGCTTTTTAGCAGGCGACTCTCGCAGGGTGGCTGCCAAATGGGAAAACAAGGGGCTCTATAGGGTGGCGGACGTAGTGAAGGGGGGACAGTTACTCCCTTTCACCCAGATACAGGCAAAACTTGCACCCATAAAGCTCCATTTGTACCTTTATCTCCAATTGCGCTCCTCCCTACATGCCTTTCTTAAAAAATCAATAAGTGGGCAAACTACGGTGTTAGAGAAGTGTGACGCAGGTTTGGCTAGGACCAAACACAACATTTCGAGAATATACATAACACTACAGACATCTCCGGACAGAACCAAATCCTCGGTAATAAGGGCATGGGAGAAAGATCTGAATATAATTCAAGGAGTACCGGAATGGGAGGAAATGATCCAAGGGGCTGATAAGGGATTAATTAGCATGGATCTAAAAGAAAATGTCATGAAGACCATATTTAGATGGTATCTTACACCAATGAGGACAGCCCATATGCAGCTAAACGGTAGTAACTTATGTTATAGAGCAGTGCTTTCCAAACTGTGTGTCGTGACACATTAGTGTGTCGGCAACAGTGTGTAGGTGTGTCCCTGCTTTAGCACAAATTTTTTTGAATTTAAATTTATTTTTACTATTTTTTTTGGTTTCCGACTTTCTGCCTGCCTGCTACGCATATCACGTGGTTGGCGGCACATTGGCTCCTGACTGCACGTGTAGTCAGTGAGTGGGACAGCAGTGTGTTTGCAGCGCGGGCAGTAGCCAGTCGAACTCGCAGAGCTCTAAGGGCAGTAGCTTAAACGCTGAGCTGAAGTCAGAAGACAAAGTGTTGGGGTTTTTTTGCAGCTAGCTCCCAATAGTGCATTGCTGCTCCTGCTCTTGATATATGGATAGGAAGTGGAAGCTTAAAAAATGCTTGATGATGAAATGTGCGTGTCTTTATCTAATATTCCACCAACTATTCAGGAACTATGTTCATCCCATCAACCTCATACATCCCATTAAAATAGTAAGTAGCTATTGGTATTAAACATTTTTTTTAATTCTTGCACATACATAGATACTGTTACTTGTAAATACATTTCGTTATTATATCATTATATGTATGTGTCCGAATCTCTTAAAACAAGTTAGTTTAACCTCCTGTTTGCCAGTACAACTCAATTACTGTGTCGCGAAATGATGTAGGTCTAAAAAGTGTGTCACCAACATGAAAAGTTTGGAAAGCTCTGTTATAGAGGATGTGGTGAGCTTTGGTCATATAGACATATGTGGTGGGACTGTGGGGGGATACAGAGGATTTGGCAGAAACTCTCCGCTCTTCTTAGTCAACTGCTGGAAGAAGCGATCACTCTTACTATTCAACAGGCACTGTTACACAAACGCATAGATAAATTCCATAAATATATTAACACATTCATTAGAATACTATGTACAGTGACAAGGGTCTGCATTGCGAAGTATTGGAAGGTAGGCTCCCCTCCATGGTCATAAATACATAATAAAATTTCCTACACTTATACTATGCATGAATCTGCAGTGGACACCTTAAACAACAGGGCTTCATTTCAGAAAATATGGTACTACTGGATCAGTAACTCGACCCCCCCCCCTGAATCTAAACACCACCCACGAGCCTCGGGGGACCGCTGGGAGTGGGAATAATGTCTGTTCCCCTCCGCCCCCCACCCTCCCCCCCTTGCTCTTTCTAGAGCCGGGTTTATTTGATCATCATTAGAGATAAGAACCCTTCGGTGCACTCTATTTTTATTGCTTTTTTTATTGTTTAAGAGGTTCACAAAAAGATAAATATGTAACAGTATTTCTAGATATAGACAGCTGATTTATAGAACGTGAGACTTGATTTATTTTGCATGACCCTATCCACTCAACAATGTGCCCCCTGGCAATATGAAGTGTATTAAGATATATATGAGGAAATGGGGACATACCAGACATGTTGGATCTGTTATATGTTAATGTTATCAAGCTTATTCCTAAATTCTTTCTGTATTGCATATGATCAAGAATTTTTATAATAATAATAATACAAAATATTTAAACATAAAATGTCTGGAATATGACAGGCAGACCAGAGGAGATTTTTTTCCTTAATAATAATAATAAAAAAATGAAATATGTAGAATTAAAAGAAAAAAAATATATGGTTTGCACTACCAAACTGAGAATCGGCTGCAAGTGGAAATATAAAGGCTCAGCGTTTTTTAAAACTGAAACACAATAGTCCACAACACTTATAGAGCTGTTCATTTTGATAATAGAAGTAAATTGGAAAGTTGTCTACAATTATATGCTCTAACTGAATGATGAGAGAAAAAGAATGGGTTTTGTGCTCCTTTAAAATATGAGCAGCAGTTTCCTTAAAAGGGACAGTCTACTTGATTCTGTTTTTACTGCTTAAAAAGATAGAGAACAGCTTTAATACCCATTCATTGTTATTTTAATACATTTTATAACCTCTAAAACACTTAATTTCTGCCTGTTTCTAAGCCACTACAGGCCGCCTCTTATCTCAGTGCATTTTATTAGCTTTTGCCAGTCAGCCACTGCTAGTTCACGTGTGCAAAAACATAAATTATGCTTACCTGATAACTTCATTTTCTTCTGAAGGGAAGAGTCCACCGCAGCTGCATTCATTACTTTTGGGAAATACAGAACCTGGCCACCAGGAGGAGGCAAATACACCCCAGCCAAAGGCTTAAATAATTCCCCCACTTCCCTTATCCCCCAGTCATTCTGCCAAGAGAACAAGGAACAGTAGGATAAATATCAGGGTGAAAAAAAGATGCCAGAAGAACAAAAAATTACAGCCGCCTCATAGATAAAAACACGATAAATTAAATTATCAGGTAAGCATAATTTATGTTTTTCTTCTTAAAAGGGAAGAGTCCACTGCTGCATTCATTACTTTTGGGAAAACAATACCCAAGATAGAGGACACTGAATGCAAACAACGGGTGGGTACAAAAGGCGGCAGCCTGATTACTCGACACCTTAAAAAAGTATAGATGACACAGGTGAAAGCCCGAAGCCCAGTTAACTGTACATTAGTTACATCGCCACTCAGTCCCAGAGGACGACAAGCCCAAACAACCTCAGAGGAGTCAGCCCCACGGATCACGACTCCCATGAAGGTACCTGGCCAAGATAAGGACCGTCATCTGCACCCAAAAAGGAGAACAGATTCCACTCTGCCACGCCCAGGAAGACGAACTCCCTAGAAACACAAGGACCGAAGAAAAAGAGATCCATACACAGAGAAACATGTCCCAAAAAGGACTCTAGGAACACCTTCATATCCCTGACTCTGTACCATACCCTAAAGTACTCCAGGAAAAACAGTTCCCTGTTGCCTAATAACAGATTTAGACCTTCAAGCTAGACAGCAGAAACAGGATAACTATACCAGCAGCTAGTAAATAGTTCTCCAAAAAGAACATCAACCGTCAGAACAGGAACCCCCAATGACCAGCTTCAAGCAGAAAGCTGACTCACCGTTGCTAAATCCAAACACCGAAAGGCGTTTCAAAGCTTGCTAACACCCAGTCAAAGTGCAATTAGCTGTAGCTGGCTATACCCTCAAAGTGTAATAGCTGTCGCTGGATTCAGCTGCAAACCTTCCAAGGGCTCACCACCCTCCAAATGTCGGGCTCCAAGGAGTGCACCCTCCCAGCACCAGACGCCAGTGAAAAAGGGAAGGACAACCAAAGACCTCCCACGAATGAGGGAACAGACTCTAAAGGAAACGGTCAGCCCTGCACAGAGTAACCGACCCCCAATCTTCCCTCTAAGATAATGGTCCTAGCCCAAAGGCTAGTCAAAGACCAAAGACTAGAGTCCCAGACTTCCGAAAGAGAAAGGAAGGGTCAACGAAGGAACAAAGCCCCTGGTTAGAGCGCTGACCGTTACTACAAACGGCATGCTACCATGAGTCAGGATAGACATTGTGCTTGGGTACGAAATCCCCTACACGGCTGTCTTCTCTAAAAACAAGGAACACTTCCCAAGGGACGAAGGCCCTCAGACCCTCAGCATCCATATATCAGAATCCAATATATAGAAGGAGCCCCATAGGTATCAAACCCTCAGTGTCCAGCTGCAGGAACGGAGGAACCAGTCACTACATCGCAACTCCCCTTCCAGGATTCTGAAACACCAGAAAGGAAAAGAGCCTTACAAGGCAAGACACCAAGAACCCACAGGTCGCTCCAAATACTAAGGTAGCTCTGAACCCGGAGAACCCAACCCCCGCTCTAGAAGAGAAGGGAATTAAACAACGGAAAACCACCCTACCATAGAGGCGAGACCCCTCGGCCATATCGCCAACCCAGTTGAAGATACCTGGAGTCTACAGGAACAGCATAAATATGCCAGAAGACCAGTAAGGAACCGTCAGAAGGACCTAAAGCCTAAGCCACAGACAGATCTCTCAGAGAGCCCCAACCCATACGGAGAGAGGTCCGCGAGACCTCAAACATCTAGTGTGAGATCAAACAGTCTACACCCATCTAAGTAGAGACACAGACCTAGGTCAGGGTCCTCGAAAAAGAAATTGATCGAAGATCCAACTTCCAGAGGAACCCTAAGCTAGCGCACCTCTAAAGTTTGTAGACTTGGCAATCTAGCAATAGCCTCAAACACAAGAGTCGCAAAGGACTCCTTAATGGTTAAATATTCAGCACCCAAGGCACTTGGATCGCAAAGAAATCTCGTAGGCAAGCGTTAACACATGTTACACACACAGGCAAGGTAGCAACCAACACCAGAAGGCGAATGAGAACCCAGTACCCTGCTCGCCATCCCAAAGAATCAAACATAAAACACCGCCCACGAATCATCAAGGATAAATGGTCAACTACCTGACCCCAGAAAGGCGGCCCTCTGTAACCAACCTCGTCTCTGCACTTACAAGCCCCAAGGCTAGAGTTGAAACGAGGATGTAAATACACCTAAACGTCGAGACCATGGTCAGACCAAGGGTATTGGAAAAGACAACAGCCGGAGATCCTTGAAGGATCTATCTTCCAAGAATCTTCTTTAAGCAGGCAAAAACTGGAGCTTCACAGCTCTCCACAGAAGGCAGGGAAACCCTGCACCAAGTCAGAGTATCACAACTCTGAGCAGAGGAAGAACATGCCTACGCATCAAGACCATATGATCTACCCAAGGAGGGAAGGAAAGAAACTCTGCAATAAAATGCTTAATAGGCTAAAGAGTCATCATCCAGAAGAACATCAAGTGAAAATGCGAATCATTAATCACTAGGCACACCAGACCACATAGGTTACACTCATCTTCCAACTCTAAAGATGGAATAACTGTTCTGAATCCCCGGGGACCTGAAGAACAATGATGACGTCTGCAAAACAGATCCTAGATTGGCACTCATAACCCTCCGTTCAGAGGGGTTGTATTTAAACAACAGGCCTCATACTTTGGTAGGATCTGAGCCTGGAGTCCATAGAATAGGCCAAGTGACATTCAGAATCCAGCAGGATTAATTAGCACAAGGGTGACATGAACCCTGGTAACCGCCGAAAAAGCATCCGACCAGTACCTGCCTGGTATAAGGACACTCTAGAACTTCCCAAGGTCCAAGAAAATTTGTCCCAAAGGATCGATAAATGAACTAGAAAAACATAATTCTATTATTCAACAAGTGCGCAACTTCAGAAGAAGTGCCACGTGACCTAAATCGCAAGTATCGGTTCCAGAGAAGAACGTTCATAAAAACGAAATTCTAACAGACATGAGCATAAGAAAAAAACAAATTAAAACACATCCGCACGGATCAAAAATTAAAATGACAACCCACGAGCAAGACTCTCTCGGTCGCACACAGTCAGAATACGGAAGTGAGAAATTCCATATTCTAGGGCGCACAATCTTAAAAAGGAAATTACCTGATAAATTGATTTCTTCTAAGATACGACGAGTCCACGGATTCATCCTTTACTTGTGGGATATTATCCTCCTGCTAACAGGAAGTGGCAAAGAGCACCACAGCAGAGCCCTCCCTTGACTCCACCCCCCAGTCATTCGACCGAAGGTATAGGAAGAAAAAGGAGAAACTAAAAGGTGCAGAGGTGACTGAAGTTTTAAACAAAAAAAATATAATCTGTCTTCAACTGACAGGGTGGGCCGTGGACTCGTCGTATCTTAGAAGAAATCAATTTATCAGGTAAGCATAAATTTCCTTTTCTTCTACAAGATACGACGAGTCCACAGATTCATCCTTTACTTGTGGGATACAATACCAAAGCTACAGGACACGGATGAACGGGAGGGACAAGACAGATACCTAAACAGAAGGCACCACTGCTTGAAGAACTTTTCTCCCAAAAATAGCCTCAGAAGAAGCAAAAGTATCAAATTTGTAAAATTTGGAAAAGGTATGAAGGGAAGACCAAGTCGCAGCCTTACAAATCTGTTCAACAGAAGCATTGTTTTTAAAAGCCCATGTGGAAGCCACCGCTCTAGTAGAATGAGCTGTCATTTTTTCAGGAGGCTGCTGTCCAGCAGTCTCGTATGCCAAACGGATGATGCTTTTCAGCCAAAAAGAAAGAGAGGTAGCCGTAGCTTTTTTACCTCTACGCTTTCCAGAATAGACAACAAACAGAGAAGATGTTTGACGGAAATCCTTGGTCGCTTGCAAGTAAAACTTCAAGGCACGAACCACGTCCAAGTTATGTAACAGACGCTCCTTCTTAGAAGAAGAGTTAGGACACAGAGAAGGAAGAACAATTTCCTGATTAATATTCATATTTGAAACAACCTTAGGAAGGAATCCAGGTTTAGAACGCAAAACCACCTTATCAGAATGGAATATATGATAAGGCGAGTTGCATTGTAACGCAGATAGCTCAGAAACTCTTCGAGCTGAAGAGATAGCAACTAAAAACAAAACTTTCCAAGATAGAAGTTTAATATCTATGGAATGCAAGGGTTCAAACGGAACCCCTTGAAGAACATTAAGAACTAAATTCAAACTCCATGGCGGAGCAACAGGATTAAACACAGGCTTAATTCTAACCAAAGCCTGACAAAACGACTGAACGTCTGGGACATCTGCCAGACGCTTGTGTAGTAATATTGACAAAGCAGAAATCTGTCCCTTTAAGGAACTAGCTAATAACCCCTTCTCCAATCCTTCTTGGAGAAAGGCAAAAATCCTAGGAATCCTGATCTTACTCCATGAGTAGCCTTTGGATTCGCACCAATAAAGATATTTACGCCATATCTTATGGTAAATTTTCCTAGTGACAGGCTTTCGAGCCTGAATCAAGGTATCAATGACCGACTCAGAGAATCCCTGCTTAGATAAAATCAAGCGTTCAATCTCCAGGCAGTCAGCTGCAGAGAAACTAGATTTGGATGTTGGAACGGACCCTGAATGAGAAGGTCCTGTCTCAGTAGCAGTTTCCACGGTGGCAGAGATGACATTTCCACCAGGTCTGCATACCAAGTCCTGCGTGGCCATGCAGGCGCTATCAAGATTACCGAAGCCCTCTCCTGTTTGATTCTGGCAATCAGACGAGGTAGGAGAGGAAAAGGAGGAAACACATAAGCCAGGTTGAACGACCACGGTACTGCTAGAGCATCTATCAGTACTGCTTGAGGATCCCTTGATCTGGACCCGTAACAAGGAAGTTTCGCATTCTGACGAGATGCCATCAGATCCAATTCCGGTGTGCCACATTGATGAATCAATTTTGCAAACACCTCCGGATGGAGCTCGCACTCCCCCAGATGAAAAGTCTGACGACTTAGAAAATCCGCTTCCCAGTTCTCCACTCCTGGGATATATATTGCTGATAGAGGGCAAGAGTGAGTATCTGCCCATCTAATTATTTTTGCAACCTCTATCATCACTAGAGAACTCTTTGTTCCCCCTTGATGATAGATATTTGCTACAGTCGTGATATTGTCCAACTGGAATCTTATGAATTTGGCCGAAGCCAGCTGAGGCCACGTTTGAAGCGCGTTCAATATTGCTCTCAGTTCCAGAATATTTATTGGTAGTAGGGACTCCTCCTGAGTCCACACACCCTGAGCCTTCAGGGAATTCCAGACTGCACCCCAGCCCAAGAGGCTGGCGTCCGTCGTCACTATGACCCATGCTGGCCTGCGGAAGCACATTCCCTGGGACAGATGATCCTGTGACAACCACCAATGAAGAGAGTCTCTGGTCTCTAGATCCAGATTTATCCGCGGAGATAAATCCGCATAATCCCATTCCACTGTCTGAGCATGCACAGCTGCAGTGGTCCGAGATGTAAGCGAGCAAACGGAACTATGTCCATTGCCGCTACCATTAGTCCAATTACCTCCATACACTGAGCCACTGATGGCCGAGGAATGGAATGAAGTGCTCGGCAAGTGGTTAAGATCTTTGATTTTCTGACCTCCGTCAGCAAAATTTCCATGTCTACTGAGTCTATCAGAGTTCCTAGGAATGGAACTCTTGTCAGAGGAACAAGTGAACTCTTTTTTATGTTCACCTTCCATCCGTGAGTTCTTAGAAAAGCCAACACGATGTCCGTGTGAGATTTGGCTAGATGGTAAGTTGACGCCTGAATCAAAATATCGTCCAGATAGGGCGCCACTGCTATGCCCCGCGGCCTTAGAACCGCCAGAAGGGACCCTAGCACCTTTGTGAAAATTCTGGGAGCTGTGGCCAACCCGAAAGGAAGGGCCACAAACTGGTAATGTTTGTCCAGGAAGGCGAACCTGAGGAACTGGTGATGATCTTTGTGGATATGAATGTGAAGATATGCATCCTTCAAAACCACGGTGGTCATATATTGACCCTCCTCGATCATTGGTAAAATTGTTCGTATGGTCTCCATCTTGAACGATGGGACTCTGAGAAATTTGTTTAGAGTTTTGAGATCTAAAATCGGTCTGAAAGTTCCCTCTTTTTTGGGAACCATGAACAGATTGGAGTAAAACCCCTGCCCTTGTTCTAAATTTGGAACTGTTCAGATTACACCCATGGTATATAGGTCTTCTACACAGCGTAAGAACGCCTCTCTTTTTGTCTGGTCTACAGACAAACGTAAAAGATTAAATCTCCCCCTTGGGAGAGAATCCTTGAATTCTAGACGATACCCCTAGGTCACAATTTCTAATGCCCAGGAATCCTGAACATTTCTTGCCCAAGCCTGAGCGAAGAGAGAAAGTCTGCCCCCTACTAGATCCGGTCCCGGATCGGGGGCTGCCCCTTCATGCTGTTTTGGTAGCAGCAGCGGGCTTCTTGGCATTTTCACCTTTATTCCAGGTCTGGTTAGGTCTCCAGACTGACTTGGATTGAGCAAAGTTCCCCTCCTGCTTGGAGGCGGATGAGGAAGTAGAGGGACTGCCTTTAAAGTTTCGAAAGGAACAAAAATTATTCTGTTTGGTCCTCATTTTAAACATCTTTTCCTGAGGAAGGGCATGACCCTTACCTCCAATAATGTCAGAAATGATCTCCTTTAGTTCAGGCCCGAATAGGGTCTTACCCTTAAAGGGAATAGCTAAAAACTTGGATTTAGATGACACATCAGCAGACCATGACTTAAGCCATAACGCTCTACGCGCTAAAATGGCAAAGCCTGCATTCTTTGCCGCTAATTTAGTCATTTGGAAAGCGGCATCTGTACTAAAAGAATTTGCTAGCTTGAGAGCCTTAATTCTATCCAAAATATCATCTAATGGGTTCTCAACCTTAAGAGACTCCTCTAGAGCCTCAAACCAAAAAGCTGCTGCAGTAGTTACTGGAACAATACACGCTATAGGCTGCAGAAGAAAACCCTGATGAATAAACAACTTCTTCAGAAGCCCCTCTAATTTTTTATCCATAGGATCTTTGAAAGCACAACTGTCCTCAATAGGTATAGTTGGACGCTTAGCCAGGGTAGAAAACATAATTTATGCTTACCTGATAAATTTATTTCTCTTGTAGTGTATCCAGTCCACGGATCATCCATTACTTATGGAATATATTCTCCTTCCCAACAGGAAGCTGCAAGAGTCCACCCACAGCAAAGCTGCTATATAGCTCCTCCCCTAACTGCCATATTCAGTCATTCGACCGAAAACATGCAGAGAAAGGAAAAACCATAGGGTGCAGTGGTGACTGTAGTTCAAATGAAAAAATTACCTGCCTTAAAGTGACAGGGCGGGCCGTGGACTGGATACACTACAAGAGAAATAAATTTATCAGGTAAGCATAAATTATGTTTTCTCTTGTTAAGTGTATCCAGTCCACGGATCATCCATTACTTATGGAATACCAATACCAAAGCTAAAGTACACGGATGATGGGAGGGACAAGGCAGGTACTTAAACGGAAGTTACCACTGCCTGTAAAAAAAAACCTTTCTCCCAAAAATAGCCTCTGAAGAAGCAAGGTATCAAATTTGTTAAATTTGAAAAGTATGAAGCGCAGACCAAGACTCCGTCTTGTAAATCTGTTCAACAGAAGCCACATTTAAAAAAGGCCCAAGTGAAAACCACAGCTCTAGTAGAATGAGCTGTAATCCCTTCAGGAGGCTGCTGTCCAGCAGTCTCATAAGCTAAATGAATTATGCTTTTTAACCAAAAAGACAGAGAGGCTGCTGAAGTCTTTTGACCTCTCCTCTGTCCAGAATAGACAACAAACAAGGTGAACGTTTGATGAAAACTGTAGTAGCTTGTAAGTAAAACTTTAAAGCACAAACCACGTCCAATATTGTGTAATAGACGTTCCTTCTTTGAGGAAGGATTAGGATACAAGCATGGAACAACTATCTCTTGAGTGATGTACTTGTTAGATACCACCTTAGGAAAAAAACCCAGGTTGGTACGCAGGACTACCTTATCCGTACGAAGGACCAGATAAGGAGAATCACATTGTAACACAGATAACTTGGAGACTCTACGAGTCGAGGAATTAGCTACCCAAAAGGAACTTTCCAAGATAAAGATTGATATCTATGGAACAAAAAAGGTTCAAACGGAACTTCTTGAAGAACCTTAAGAATCAGGTTTAAGCTCCATGGTGGAGCAACAGTTTTAAACACAGGCTTGGATCTAACCAAAGCCTGACCAAATGCCTGAACGTCTAGAATACCTGCCAGACGCTTGTGCAAAAAAATAGACAGAGTAAAAATCTGTCCCCTTTTAAGGAATTAGCTGACAACCCTTTTCTCAAAAACATCTTGGAGAAAAGATAATATCCTGGGAATCCAGACTTTACTCCATGAGTAACCCTTGGATTCATAACAATCAGATATTTACACCATATCTATGTTCAATTTTCCTAGAGACAGGCTTTCATGTCTGTATTAAGGTATCAATGACTGACTCGGAGAAGCCATGCTTTGATAACATCAAGCATTCAGTCTCCAGGCAGTCCATCTCAGATTGATTCTATTTAGATGGTTGAAAGGACCCTGAGGTAGAGGGACCTGTCTCAGAAGCAGAGACCGTGATGGAAAGGATGACATGTCCACCAGATCTGCATACCAGGTCCTGCGTGGCTACGCAGGCGCTGTCAAAAACACCAAAGCCCTCTCCTGCTTGGTCTTGACCTCCGGAGGAAATCCCACTCCCCCGGAAGAAAAGTCTGACGACTTAGAAAATCCACCTCCCAGTTCTCAACACCTGGGATATGGATAGCTGATAGACAAGAGTGAGTCTCTGTCCAGTGAATTATTGTAAGACTTCTAACATCGCTAGGGAACTTCTGTTCCCCCTTGATGGCTGATGTAAGCCACAGTCGTGTATATTGTCCGACTGAGTATGATGTACCTCAGAGTTGCTAACTGAGGCCAAGTCTGAAGAGCATGGAATATCACTCCCAGTTCCAGAATATTTATTAGAAGGAGGGTCTCCTCCTAAGTCCACTATCCCTGAGCCTTCAGGGAGTTCCAGACTGCATCCCAACCTAAAAGGCTGGCATCAATTGTAACAATTGTCCCATCTGACCTGCGGAAGGTCATACCCTTGGACAGATGGACCCGACATAGTCACCAGAGAAGAGAATCTCTGGTCTCTTGGTCCAGGTTTAACAGGGGGACAAATCTGTGTAATCCCCGTTCCTCTGACTGAGCATGCATAGTTGCAGCGGTCTGAAATGTAGACGTGCAAACGGTACTATGTCCCATGCCGCTACCATTAAGCCGATTTCATTCATGTACTGAGCCACTGAAGGGCGCGGATGGGATGAAAAAAAAAAAAAAAACACGGCAGAAATTTAGAAACTTTGACAACCTGGACTCCGTCAGGTAAATTTTCATTTCTACAGAATCTATCAGAGTCCCTAGGAGGGAAACCCTTGAGATTGGGGATAGAGAACTCTTTCCTTGTTCACTTTCCACCCATGTGATCTCAGAAATGCCAGTACTACGTCCGTATGAGACTGGGCAATTTGGATGTTTGACGCCTGTATCAGGATGTCGTCTAAATAAGGGGCCACTTCTATGCCCCGCGGTCTAAGGACCGCCAAAGCGACCCCAGAACCTCCATAAAGATTCTTGGGGCTGTAGATATCCCAAAGGAAAGAGCTACAAACTGGTAATGCCTGTCTAGAAAGGCAAACCTGAAAAACGATGGTGATCTTTATGCATCACAATGTGAGGATAAGCATCCTTCAAATCCATTGTAGTCCTCTATTGACTCTCCTGGATCATAGTTAAGATGGTACGAATAGTTTCCATCTTAAATGACGGAATTCTGAGGAATTTGTTTAAGATCTTTAGATCCAAAATAGGTCTGAAGGTTCCCTCTCCTTGGGAACCACAAACAGATTTGAGTAAAAACTCTGTCCCTGTTCCTCTCTTGGAACTGGATGGATCTCGTACACAATGTAAGAATGCCTCCTTCTTTATCTGGTTTGCAGATAATTGTGAAAGGCGAAATCTCCCCTTTTTTTGGGGGGGAATCTTTGAAATCCAGAAGATATCTCTGGGATATAAATTCCAATGCCTAGGGATCCTGGGCATCTCTTGCCCACGCCTGGGCAAAGAATGAAAGTCTGCCCCCTATAGGATCCGTTACCGGATAGGGGTCCGTTCCTTCATGCTGCCTTAGAGGCAGCAGCAGGCTCCTTGGCCTGCTTATCTTTGTTCCAGGTCCGATTGTCTCCAGACCGCCTTGGACTGAGCAAAAATTCCCTCTTGTTTTGCCTTAGAGGAAGAGGATGCCACACCTGCCCTGAAGTTTTTAAAAGGTACGAAAATTAGACTTTTTTTTTTTTGCCCTTGATTTAGACCTATCCTGAGGAAGGGCATGGCCTTTTCCTCCAGTGATATAAGCAATAATCTCCTTCAAACCAGGCCCGAATAGGGTCTGCCCCTTGAAGGGAAGTTAAGTAGCTTATTTATTAAAGTCACGACAGCTGACCATGATATAAGCCATAGCGCTCTGCGCGCCAGTATAGTAAAAAACAGAATTCTTAGCCGTTAGTCTAGTCAAATGAACAAGGCATCAGAAAACAAAGGAATTGGCTAGCATAAGCTTGTCAAATATATTCATCCAATGGAGTCGCTTAACTGTAAAGCCTCATCAAGAGACTCAACCCAGAACGCCGCAGCAGCAGTGACAGAAGCAATGTATGCAAGGGGCTGCAGGATAAAACCCTGTTGAATAAACATTTTTTATCCATTGGATCTAAAAAGCACAACTGTCCTCGTCAGAGGTAGTGGTACGCTTAGCTAGAGTAGAAACTCTTCTCTCCACCTTAGGAACTGTCTGCCAGAAGTCCCGTGTGGTGGTAACTATTAGAAAACATTCTTCTAAAAAATAGGAGGGGAAGAGAACGGCACACCTGGTCTATCCCATTCCTTATTAAAAATTTTTTTAGTAAACCTCTTTAGGTATTGGAAAAAACATCAGTACACACCGGCACTGCATATTATTTATCCAGTCTACACAATTTCTCTGGCCCTGCGATTGTACACATTCATTCAGAGCAGCCAAAGCCTCCCTGAGCAACAAGTGGAGGTTCTCAAGCATAAATTTTAAATGTAGAAATATCAGAATCAGGTTAAATCATCTTCCCTGAGTCAAAAAAAAAAAATCACCCACAGACTAAGCATATTGTGAGGTAGTATCATACATGGTTCTTAAAGCGTCTGTATGCTCTGTATCTACCCCCAGAGCTAACTGCTTTCCTTTAATTTCAGGTAGTCTGACTAATACTGCTGCCAGAATATTATTCACCACCTTTGCCATGTCTTGTAAAATAAACGCTATGGGCGCCCTTGATGTACTTGGCGCCATTTGAGCGTGAGTCCCTGAAGCGGGAGTCGAAGGGTCTGACACGTGGTGAGAGTTAGTCGGCATAACTTTCCCCTCGACAGAATCCCCTGGTAAAAGAAACGCTATGGGTGCCCTTGATGTACTTTTCGCCATTTGAGCGTGAGTCCCTAAAGCGGGAGTCAAAAGGTCTGACACGTGGGGAGAGTTAGTCGGCATAACTACCCCCACGACAGAATCCTCTGGTGATAATGTTTTTAAAGACAAAAAATGATCTTTATTGTTTAACATGAAATCAGTACATCTGGTACACATTCTAAGATGGGGTTCCACCATGGCTTTAAAACATAATGAACACAGAGCTTCCTCTATGTCAGACATGTTAGAACAGACTAATAATGAGACTAGTAAGCTTGGAAAATACTTTAAATCAAGTTAACAAGCAAATATATAAAACGTTACTGTGCCTTTAAGAGAAACAAATTTTGTCAAAATTTGAAAAACAGTGAAAAAAAGGCAGTAAAACAAACGAAATTTTTACAGTACATGTAATAAGGTAACAGAGCATTGCACCCACTTGCAAATGGATGATTAACCCCTTAATGCAAAAAACAGATAAAAAAAAAATAAAAAAAAAAATGACATAGACGTTTTTAAAAACAGACACAACAAACTGCCACAGCCAACAGTGGGAAGCTTCAGTTAACTGTTTCTATGCAAAATTTAAGCCAGCCATGTGGAAAAAAAATAAGTTTTATCACCAAACATATGTTAAAAAACGATTAAACATGCCAGCAAACGTTTTAAAACACATTTTTACAAGAGTATGTATCTCTATTAATAAGCCTGATACCAGTCGCTATCGCTGCATTTAAGGCTTTACTTACATTACTTCGGTATCAGCAGTATTTTCTTAGTCAATTCCATTCCTAGAAAAATATTTTACTGCACATACCTTATCTGCAGGAAAACCTGCACGCCATTCCCCCTCTGAAGTACCTCACTCCTCAGAATGTGTGAGAACAGCAAATGGATCTTAGTTACGTCTGCTAAGATCATAGAAAAACGCAGGCAGATTCTTCTTCCAAATACTGCCTGAGATAAACAGCACACTCCGGTGCCATTTAAAAATAACAAACTTTTGATTGAAGAATAAACTAAGTAGAAAGCACCACAGACTCTCACGACCTCCTATCTATGTTGAGGCTTGCAAGAGAATGACTGAATATGGCAGTTAGGGGAGGAGCTATATAGCAGCTTTGCTGTGGGTGGACTCTTGCAGCTTCCTGTTGGGAAGGAGAATATATTCCATAAGTAATGGATGATCCGTGGACTGGATACACTTAACAAGAGCAATAGCTCCCTCCACCTTAGGGACTGTCTGCCACGAATCCCGAATGGTGTCAGATATGGGAAACATTTTCTTAAAAGTAGGAGGGGGAGAGAACGGAATGCCTGGTCTATCCCATTCCTTAGTAACAATGTCCGAAATTCTTCTAGGGACTGGAAAAACATTAGTGTAAGTAGGGACGTAGGGACCTCTAGATATTTATCCATTTTCTCTGGCGGGATGACAATAGGGTCACAATCATCCAGAGTCGCTAAGACCTCCCTGAGTAACAAGCGGAGGTGTTCAAGCTTCAACTTAAAGGCTGTCACATCCGAGTCTGTTTGAGGGAACATCTTTCCTGAATCAGAAAGCTCTCCTTCAGACAGCAATTCCCCCACCCCCAAACCAGAACACTGTGAGGGTACATCGGAGATCGCCAATAAAGCATCAGAGGGCTCAGCATTTACTCTAATACCTGACCTGCTGCGCTTACCCTGTAAACCTGGCAGTTTAGAGAATACCTCTGTAAGGGTAGTAGACATAACTGCAGCCATATCTTGCAGGGTGAAAGAATTAGATGCACTAGAAGTACTTGGCGTCGCTTGGGCGGGCGTTAAAGGTTGTGACACTTGGGGAGAAGTAGATGGCATAAGCTGTTTCTCTTCTGACTGAGAATCATCCTCCGACATACTTTTATCAGCTAAAATATGTTCTTTGCAATGTAAGGTCCTTTCAGTACATGAGGGACACATTTGAAGTGGGGGTTCCACAATGGCTTCTAAACACATGGAACATTGGCTTTCCTCAATGTCAGACATGTTAAAACAGGCTAGTAATGACCACAAACAGGCTTGAAAACACTTTATTTAGTGAAAAAAATAACTATCTTAAAAAACGGTACTGCACCTTTAAGAGAAAAAAAGCATACAATTTTTCCAAAACTGTTTTAAAACGATAAAATTATCTCAATTTTATTATATATGTATCCAAACTTGCCAGCTAAGATTGCACCACAAGAAAAGGAATACTTAACCCTTATATACAAAAAACGTTATATAAAAAAAAAACGTTATAATTAAGCAAAAAAAAAACCCTGCACCTCACCACAGCAGGCCTGCCCTCAGGGGTCTGCAAAATCGGATTAACCCTTCGATTAGGCCCAAACTTTCCTGAAAGGCCCACCGGAGCTGGAGCTTGCTGCTTGCATGGGGAATACAACTGCGCAACTGAGGCGCAAAAATAGGCCCTGCCCATCTACCTTGATGTCTCACAGCCTTAAACAATAACCACTACAAAGCAGTCAAAAAACCTAGCCATGTGGGTTCATATACCCAAGTCTAAATGAAGCCATGTGTACCCTCCATTGTCCAAAATAAAGGAAAACGTTTGCCACAAAAAACGTTATTTTATCTCCCATCATAGAATCGGTTGCCCACAAAAATCATGTCGTCAGTGTCAACCATTTTTTACAGCCCAACATACAGGTCCAGTAATACCCTTCTCTACACATTAGGATTACTGCTTACCCCTTTCCCTCATGGGGATACTGTCAGCCAATTCTGAAATAACACAGTCTCTCCAGAAAAAAATGACTGAACATACCTCAATGCTTGTAGCATGAAAAACGTTCCTCACACTGAAGTTTCTTAAGTACTCCTCAGCCATTCTGTGGGAACTACTCTGGATCTTAGTAACAACTGCTAAGATCATCAGTCTCCAGGAAGAAATCTTCATCCATCTGCTGCCTGGGAAAAAAATAGCACTCACCGGTACCATTTAAAATAAAAGAGTCTTGCTTGAAGAAAATAAAAACTAACATTTTATCACCTCTTTCACTTTACCCTTCCTATTACTTAGTGTAGGCAAAGAGAATGACTGGGGGGTGGAGTCAAGGGAGGAGCTATATAGACAGCTCTGCTGTGGTGCTCTTTGCCACTTCCTGTTAGCAGGAGGATAATATCCCACAAGTAAAGGATGAATCCGTGAACTCGTCGTATCATGTAGAAGAAAGATTGCTTCATTAAAAGAAAGCTGTTCTGTTCCGTAAAGGCCGTGAGCCAAAGTATAGCTTCACATTTGCAGATAGAACCATATAACAAACATGATTAAAAGTCCCCCCTGTTAAAAAACCTCCCTCAGGAGATATAAACCCATGATTCCTTATTAAAGGGACACTGAACCCAAATTTTTTCTTTTGTGATTCAGATAGAGCATGACATTTTAAGCAACTTTCTAATTTACTCCTATTATCAAATTTTTTTCTTGCTATCTTTATTTGAAATGCAAGAATGCAAGTTTAGATGCCAGCCCATTTTTGGTGAACAACCTGGGTTGTCCTTGCTGATTGGTGGATAAATTAATCCACCAATGAAAAAGTGCTGTCCAGAGTACTAAACCAAAAAAAAGCTTAG